>NC_133518.1:17567500-17892500 GCF_049354715.1 Callithrix jacchus | reverse complement strand
TTTACAAAACTGCTTTCAAAACGAGGAAACGTCGGTAGGTAAACAAAAGGTCGTGTGGAACTACTGGCAGGTCCTGGCTAAATTAGGATTTCGTGGAAAGGGCCTCCGAGTTTTTTTTTTTCCTCCTATATTGGTTTCGGGTGGGGGAGGCGGAGAGACTTTCAAGGTCCGGATACTTGCAGGTACTGCAGGAGGCCGGTAGATGGCATTGCGGCCCGAAATAAAGCGCCCCGCAGGCGGCTCCAGCCACGCAGGTGAACCCGCCTCTGCCCGACAGACGCAGGCACCCAGCTCTGCCCTCCGCCTCGCCAGCCGTTCCGCGTCCTCCCGAGCTTCACAACGGGAGGAGGGCACACTGCAGTCCAGGCCTGCAGACTCCAGCCTGAGAGACTATTCCTACGTCTCAACTTCTCCTCCCCAAATATAACCAAGAGTGAACGCTTATCCTCCGAGACCTTGGAAGATGTACCTAGAAGAATGGCGAATTCATTGCATCATCATTATTATTATATTAATATCATCATTATCGTCATGATCAGTTTTGTTCTCCACTGAATAAATTGTGAAAAAGACTAAAGGAAATCGTCAGAAGGACCTGAGCAAAGGAGGCTAACAAAACGCTAAATCATATCTCTCTATCTCTCTCTCTCTCTCTCTCTCTCTCTCTCTCTCTCTCTCGTGTGTGTGTGTTTGTGTGTGTGTGTGTGTGTGTGTGTGTGTCTGCCTGTCTGTCTCTCCCCACTCCCCCGCCCCATAACACTCCCTCTCTCCTTTGGGTATATAACAATAACTTCATGTAAAGGCAGATTCATCCCACTTATTCTTGACACAACTTGAAGTTTAAAGATAGACTTCTGAAATCCTACAGTAGTTAGACTGGTCTTGTTTCTCATGAAAGGGGCCTCTTGTGGCCCGGTGCGGTGGCTCTTGCCTGTAATCCCAACATTTTGAGAGGCTGAGGTGGGTGGATCATGAGGTCAGGAGATCAAAACCATCCTTGCTAACATGGTGAATCCCCATCTCTACTAAAATAATAATAAATAAGTAAATATAAAAAATTAGCTGGGCATGGTGGTGCATAACTGTAGTCCCAGCTACCTAGGAGGCTGAGGCAGGAGAATCACTTGAACCTGAGACGCAGAAGTTGCAGTGAGCTAAGATCATGCTACTGCACTCCAGCTTGGTGACAAAGCTAGACTCTGTCTCAAAAAAAGAACAGAAAAAGGTGTGGGGGGGGGCCTTGCTATTTAAATAATAATTCTTTAGAAGACCTGATCCATCTTCCCCAATAAGTGAATGAAACAGGAGAGAGGGTTAGAGGAAAAGGTTTTTGCAAGGGGCTTGCTTCTCCTGGGTTAGCTTGCTTTCCCTCAAAAGGTTTCTAAAACAATAAATAAATACAAGGAGCCAAATACCACCACCAATTCCCTTTATTCCTTGGGATTTCTGGTGAAATCTGTTTACAGTAGTTCCCAGTTACAAATTAATCTGCAAAAGCCGCTGTCTGCTCAGCAGTAATCAGTAACATGCGTGTTCTACAGTGTTTAGCACTGCCCTTGAAATGGGCTATTAAAAATAATGGTTTTACTATAATCTCAAACCAGCTTTAATTTGCAAACATGTATCAGGACAGATGATCTAAATATTAAGGGGATAGAATAGAACAAACTATAACAAATGTATAGCTTCGGGGAAAGCACAAAATTGAATGATTCATCAGTGATGTCTAAAAAGAGAACCAGATTTTAAAAACACTTTTCCAGAAGGAATGATTATTTTTTCTTTCTTGTTCTGTTAATTGTTGTTTATCAGGAAAAGGGCATTGGAAAATATGAGGGTTGAGTGTGAGCTGATAGATTTTCTGGGAGTTGTAAAGATCCCCCTTTGGCTGATGGCAGGGCTGGGGTGGGAGAGGTTAATGTGTTTTCTTCCTGGTTTGAAAAGGGCATAAACCCTCCTCAGGCCCCTTCCTTCCTTCCCCAGCTGTGTGGATTGCAGAATCTTTAAAAAGCCCAAAGATTTCCAATAAGGCCACTGGCTCTGCCTTCATTGTGTAACTGTTTATTTAAAATGAGTCAATATATTAGTTAAAGCAGTAAGAAGTTAGTGCTCCAGTATTCAAGTGATTCCCACAAGACTGTAAACTGATGCCTCTTTTAAGCCTTAAACTTCATGGTCGTCCCCGAAGTAAAAGTTCTGCTAATGGAGACCCTATGGGCATGGTACATTCCAGCACATCATTAAAGGAAAGAAAAGCAGTCCAGCCAAAGCCAGATGAAATGACTGCACTGTCCACTTTTAATAGGCTTCCTGTGGACAAACAGCACTGTAACACTCTGCAGAGGACAATATTTAAAAACAAGACAACTTGCTGGCAGTTTTCAATACCGTAAAGTTAATAAAGTATGTTCCCATTCACCCTGACATTATGTTTTTAGTTTATAGAGGAAGGCACTTTATAACCTCAGTTTAAGTTCCCTTAATTCTGCAGCTTTGGGTTTCTTGAGGTGGCTAAATATACACTGAACTCGAAGCCTGACATTTGTGTTTTAACACTATTTTTTTTGTAGCTTTTCAAGAACGTACAAGTGCAGTTTTACATTTCTCAAGTGGAGTTTTATTCATGGAGATTCTGTTAAATCCTGTTTCATACAGTTCATGTCAAGAAGCATGAAATAATCTGAGAAATTGACATTTGGCTGAACAATAAGTGCCTGCTAATTAAATTAGCTTCGTGTATAGATATTGATGTGTGTTTAAAAAGAAAATCAATGCTTCCTGTTCCATGTCAGAATAGGATTTCATAAAATCTTACCTAACCTAAAGGACACAAATATAAAAAATAATGTAAGTATGTTTTTTAGGACTCAAGAGACTCAAGAGACATATATAAACATTTCCCCCAATTTGTCTTTCCTCCTACTCCTCTAAATTCTCTACCACCCACAATTTCTTCTCCTAAATCTTTTTATTTAATTGAGTAAACTTTGTAATGAAGCATGACCTTTAGGCAAGATAGACTAGATCAGAAAGCCATGAAATCTAAGGTAATCCTCTGTTTAATTTTAATAATTTTTATTTTTTACTTTGATAAGTATTTTGCAACCTTGGTTCTGTAGCATGAAGGTGAATTCTGTGATGTTTTCATCAGGCAGATCCAGCAAAACAGTCCAGCACAATACAGATTTACCCACAAAAAAAGCTGTGACTGTCCATTGCCACCAGCACATATCACCACTGCTTTGGAGAGATTACTGGTGGCTCTTGGTGGTGGACTCTGCCTTTTTTCTTTCTTTCTTTCTTTCTTTTAATCTATTGGGGTGTGCTGTTAGAAAAGAGGAAATTAAAGGTAAAAAAAAAATGTAAATAAAAAATTTCCCTTGGTCTGGAAATGGGCCCGACTGAAAGCATGTTAATCTCCACCTCAGTAATTTGGTTCTCCAGGAGAAGACAGAAGCCCTGCTGCTGTGCCCTGCACTTCATAAATCACATCTTTATGTGGACAAGGTCAGGGCACCTAACAGCTCAGACATGGGCCTTTGCAGTGGCTCGAGGATTCAGGCATGTTTACTCTCCTATTCGGCTCTCCGAGGAGTAGTCCAGCACGCTTCTAATTACTTTTGATTATTTTCATTTGCTGGGGTCAGTCTGGCTTGCCAGGACTGCTGGAGGGTTGATTTCCTACAAATCTTGATGTCTTTGTAGGACGGCACTGTGTGCGTTCAGAATTAGCACCCCGTTATTGTCCCTACAGCATGGGATCCTTCATAAATAGACACGGTGATAACAAAAGTTTCCCCAGTGAACCATTGCCTACTTCCTTTCTTATTAATTAACTATACAAGCATAATCACCTAACTGATCTTTTCGAAATTGCCAAAGATTTTAACAGTTTAGTATTTTATAGTATATTTGGCCAGAATGAAAGTGGATTTCTTTTTTGCTTCGATTTTAAAATATATTTAGTAATGACTAGCAGATCTTTGGAAACTAAGATGAAATACTTCGCTGAAACAACAGCTCTGGTGAATAAATTATTACACTCAAAGATTTACTTTTCTAAACTCCAATCAAGGTTACCATATTTAAAATATTTCTTGTTGGACTCTTGATGTGTTTCAGTCCTAAGCTATTATGCTGAGTGGTTAATGCACAACAAATTTATACCAAGTTTAAATTAAAATGTTATGATAAAATAAAAATGTTAATAAAATACAGTAAAATTTCAGTAGCAAAATAGAGACAATAGAGAAATATTCCCCAAAAGCAGAGATGTTTTAACTCTTTGATGTGTATTTATTACAAGATATATTCAAGAAATAAATGATGAAAAAATAAATACAAAAACTGAGACATTCACAAAAAATGCATAACATACCAATCTGGTTGTTCAGATAATCAGCATTACTATTTTTTTATTTTATAAAAGATAACTTTGCTTATGATTATCATTAGCCTTAAAAGGAAAAATTCCTCAATCTTTCTAGCTTTAGACTAAAGAAGTGAGGTAGTAAATGCTTTTGGAAGAAACCTCAACTCTATAAGGAATACATTTTTCATTATTTTGTTAATTTTAATTAATTCAATCTTTCGATGTAGCATTTAGCACATTATGCAATAACTCCAGGGTCAGCTTCTTCCCTCGAGCTTTAGAAACACCATTTAAGAGTGCTTTTAGACTCATAATCTTCTGGGGAAAGTTTGTTGGAAGCTTGATCTTCCTCTTGTCTCCATGCCTAGCTGTGTACCTTTGGGTAAGTCACTTAACCTTTGAGTCGGTTTCCATGAAAGTTTCATCATATCAGCCTCTTACGAGTATTGGCAAAATAAATTGGGTAACGTGAGTGTGAACTGCTCTGAGTTCATGGGAACAGGTCAAAATACTATAAGTTTCACAGTATTTCTGTTTGTGTAGTGAGTTAAACTTACATACATGAACAATGAGGAAGATGGTCTGGCCTATACTCTGGGGAATGGCAAAGTGTAAGTATTTTTGTATCTTCTTTCTTTCACTCCAGTGTCAGTTGCCCTAATCCTTACCCTGACCTTGGAAGGGAAGAATTTTATGAAAAATGTTATTTTCTCTCAAGCAGTGCTACCCATGAAGATGTTCGTCTCTGTCTGGCTTGCAGCTGAGGTTGTTCTGTTCTACCCACTGTGATCTCTGCCAATCAGTAAGAGAGAGTATTCTGAGGCAAAGGTGGAATATCATTGAGTTCCAGAGCTCAAAAAACTAGGGTAGAAACATGCACACACAAACACACACACAATCCTGGTTTGTTACCAAGGCCAGGAAATTTGTTACCAATGTCTCTTGGTAGGTAAACTTTAAGTACCAAGAAGGCAAGAATTGGGCATATTTTATTTGCCCCTATTGTCCAGAGTCTACCATAATGCCTGACATCAACTAGTATTTAGGAGATGTTCACTGAAAAAAAAAATGGATCAGATCTTTCCTTGACTTCTCTTCTCATGTAGTTTGAATGCCAAACTTGGATGCCTGTTACCTCTAGTCTGAATTATTGCAATGATCTCTTACCAGATCCTCTGACCACCATTCACTCTCCCACCAGTTTAAAGTCCTCGATGTTAATCCTCTCAACCATCTGCTGTTACTTATTCCCCTGCTCACAGTTCTTCAGTGAATTCTGATTGCCTAACAATTCAGTATGAATTCATTCCATTTTTTTTTGAGAATTCAGTGAGGCAATGTATGTAAATCACTTAGAATCATGCATAAGATATAGTCAGTAGAAAATAGCTATTATTATTGGTATTGCTATTATAATTTTAATTGCTTTTATTATTATTGCTCAGCCTAGAATTTATTTTGCCTTGGTTATCTTAGATAAAAATCTTATCTATCCTTCAAAATCACCCATTTCTTATGCCTGCTAATTTTTACGACCCAGGCTTGACCTTTTCATCCTTCACCCCAAACCATCTATGCTTCTCTCCTGGTTTAGAGCCAGTTCTTCCTTACTTACAGCCATGTCCTTGATGCTGCTCTCCTCCTAAGGACCATTATAAGACTTTTAAGGATGGAATAAAGTATTGTTTACTGACATCTTCAGTAGCATCTTTTTAATCATAAACTAAACTGTCTTTGAGGCTCCTTGTAAGAATAAATTAATATGGCTAAATGTATGGGGAATTGTTGTATTTATATCCAGGCAAACTTGGTTATTTAACACTATTCCCCCTTAGGAATCAGTTGATGCAGTGATGATTCTCTTTCAGGGATTTAGAGAGAAATCCCTACCACTGCTGCTTCTCCAGAATAGCACGATATTGCTGTACTCTCCTCACCCCATCTTTCCATGTCTTTACCATCTCTCTCCTTTTTTCTGGGCACAAATTCTGGACAATACCTTGGACTCTTCTCCTTCCCTTGTCCCCAGTAAATAGTCATTGGTTCCGTCGGTCTGTTAAACTATTTTTTTTTTTTTTTTTTACAGTCCAGAAGTCTTTTATTTATTTTTTTTTAACACCTATTATGCCATGAATTCATAGGGAATAGGTTCCAGCAGCTCAGGCTCCTTCCCATTGGTTCTCACAAAGTGTGCTTCTCTGGGTGGAGCAGGCTGTCGTTTCAGTTGGACCCAGGTACCTTTCTCTTTGGCTTCCTTCTTTTTCTGATCATTTTCCTTCACACGTTTTAGGAAGCTATCTCGGCTCTTAGAGTGCTTGATGTGCTCAATACGCACATTAATTCTCTTGGCAAGAATCTTGCCCTTAACTTGTTTGTTTACAACAATGCCAACAGCATGCTGGGTAACATTGTAGACTCTTCCAGTTTTGCCCTGATAACATTTGTGGGGCATTCCTTTTTGAACAGTACCCATTCCCTTGATGTCTACAATATCACCTTTCTTATAGATTCGCATATATGTGGCCAAAGGAACAACTCCACGTTTTCTAAAAGGCCCAGAGAACACGTATCGAGTGCCTCTCCTCTTTCCCTTTGTGTTCGTCATTTTGGCGAATTACTCTGCGACCACCAGGTAGCAGTTCAAGTCTGTCAAACGCTTAGCGCCCGGGAGCCACCCCTGTTAAACTATTTTTAACAGAAGAAGTGCCATCTTCCCACTGGCACTGGTCTAGTGAAGGCCATTGTCCCTTATTTTTAACAGAAGAAGTGCCATCTTCCCACTGGCACTGGTCTAGTGAAGGCCATTTTCCCTTTAGGCCTGAGTTTTTATGGTATTTTTACACCAAACATTAGTCTTCCTAAAATAACAAAGTTACAACAATGTTTTGCTTTACCTAGAAACAAAAGGTAAAAAGCAAAAACCAAAAGAAGCAGCACACTGAACAAAAACTCCACTTGATCCCAATTTGCTAGAAAATAAAGACCCTAATCCAAAATCCAATCTCCTCCTCTACAATTTGATGTCAAATTTGTCTTCTTTCTAGGGCCATTTCCTGCTCATTTCCCTTACACAAATCTTAGCACTGGGTAACAACTGGAAATATGGTAGAAGCTCTTGGCCTTTCAACTGTGCTCATATAGGTCCTTCACTTCTCTTACCTCTAATACTCACAGCATTGAGGAGACAAAACAATAGATCAAGTAGGTAAAGTGATATTTCTATTCATCAAGCTCCCACAAAGCCTTCCAGGCTCTCTTCCTTGAAATTTTTACAGTATGTAATATTAAAACCATTCACTAACTACTCATCATACTTAAAATAATTTGGGATATTTCCGTGATCAGCCAATCTACCTGTAGACTGTTTGATGGCAAGAAACATCCTTCACACCAGCATTTTCTAATTGGTGAGTTATTAGAAGATATTCCCTGGAAATTGGCTCTGAGGTCAACACAGAGCTAAATTTCCTCAATGGGTAAAGATAGCGCCCTCTTGGAGCTTCCCAGTGAGCACCAATGTGCTAAATACTCTAAGTCTAAAACTGTAAAAGTCTAGGAAGTCCTTTAGTAAAGAGATGTATTTGGCTTATTCAGCCAGGCATCATCATAGGTAATTAAACTTAAATGAAAGCCCCTCTAGCCTTCCACTGGAAGACCTAAGTAAGAAAAATAATTTTGTAAATAAAGCTTTATATTACTTTGTTTCAGAAAAGCATAAATATCTGCCATACATATATTTTTATATTGTTTTTAACTCTTGATAAAAAAATTGTGACAAAATAGTCATAAATAAATAAATAATGAAGCTCTACTTTTCATTCAACTTGAAAGCATTTGAAAAGTCTATAAAGCACAGAAAGAAAGTAGGTTATCAGTAAACTCCCACCAATCCATTCTTTGCCTGTAAACTATTACAATTGTATTTGAGTACATTTCCTGGGAACCTTCCAAAGAAATGTGTGCAATCTCATTTTAAGATCAATCCACTTTTTCCCATCTTACTCCATTAAAAGTCTTTCCACAGCAGAGATTTTTACCTGCTTGGTATATTTACATATTTGGCATATTGCATAGGCATATTTACATACAGTGTTTCTTATTATTTAGACTTTTCTTAATAAGATTTGGCATTATCTAGATATGCATTTCCTTAGGAAAAAGAAAAGCAGCAGCACAATCTTCATCTATGAACGCCTGAATTAGACCTTCAAGAATTTGCCTTTTCTCCAGCTTTTGATATTAGATTCATGTGTTATGCCTGCCCATGTCTGATTAAACACTAAACTAAGTGGACATTAAATCAGATGGCATACAAAATTACAGGAATTTGATCTTTAGATAAACCACAAACCTTGATGAACTAATGTTGTTCCAGATGAAGTAACTCATCATCCCGAGAAACAGAACATTTCGTAGGAGCAACCACACAGTCTTCTCTGCAAAGAACACTAATGGCTGTGACTAATTTGCGTTCTATTGAAAGTGCTTGCTTCTATTGAAAATACACCGAAAGAAGTGTACACTAAAGGAAGGGTGAAGGGTTAGTGGGGCAATTCTGGCCCCAGAATAATTGCTCCACTCCAAAGCTCTGATGGTGGATGCCACATATTACTTAGACTTGGTTATGATGTCTATTACAGAGTTAAGAAACAATGAATGTGTTAACGTCTTATCAATGATTTCATGAGGATTTATCATTTCTCTATGTTGGAAATTTTAAAATTTCATTTTACTATTTCAATAACTGTAGCCAAACACTTAAAAAATAAAGCAACAACTCTACAGAACCAGAAAAGTATGTTTAGTTTATAATCCATTTAGCAGGTATCACATCTTATGAAAAATATCAAGTGGTAAAATGTCAAAATATTCCAATAGCAATTAAAGTACCAATACGATTTCTGTATCATTGTGAAAATATGGACATTGATTTCAGCTGTAGCTTTCAAAATATCTTTCTGTAAATTTTGTTGAGTAAATTCTTCAACTTCAAATAAAATCTTAATATAGCCTGTCTATAAACTCCAGAATTAAGTACTGGTCAACTTCCAAGAAGCAGATTCTCAAAGGTATTTGTGTTTTGTATGTGGTTCTTGGCTGGAAAACAAATCCAAGTTTGCTAACACAGTGCCCTACAACTAGAAGCGGGGAATGCCAGAAGGGACATGAATGGAAATACTTAAAGAGGAAAGAAAAATATGCACCCTGATTCACACATAATTTCTCTCCACATATAATGTGGACTGCCAATTTATACATAAACCATGGAGCCTGATCATGATGTGGAGAACATTGAAATTATGAGCCTAGGAAGATGACCAAAATGACTACAGGTTTAACATTTTTAACTCCTATTTTTGTCTAATATTACATTGTGGCTTATACAATTTTATATTCCTCCTCCCCACCTCCATTCTACAAGAGCTGGTGAAGTTCAAAAGTTCTCAAAAAAAATTGTTGATTAATTAAACTTAAATGATTCACTAAGTGCCTTTATGCACTTTTTAAAAACGCTGTGGTGGTTATTGTCTTTGGAGAAATTACCATAAAACTGTTTACCATTGCCTGTATATAATCGCCTTAGTAATCGGTGTTGGAATATTTCAGGAAAGCCATTATAAATGTCTTCATAAAAATATATTTTGCTAAATTTTTATCTTGGAATACACGGCTGAGTCACAACATATACACATTCAACTTACTAATATTCAACTATTACAAACAGAGGGAAATGGAAGGGAGGGAATGTGGATGAGAGAGAAAGAGGGAGGGAGAATGAATGAGCCTTTACCCAGGAAACATCATGAGATGGAAACATGAATCATCTGTTTCCTCAGAAGGAATCAGTGTTCAAACACCTTTTGTATTATGAGTATCATGTTCCATCAAGTGTGACTCTTAGGTTTAAAGATATGTATTTTTCACAACATGCATCCTCTGAATGCAAATATACCACTTCCTCTGGTGCTCTGCTGAAGCCACAGTGATCCATTCCAAAATTGGATGGTTCAAGAGCTGAATAGAGGCCGGGCATGGTGGCTCAAGCCTGTAATCCCAGCACTTTGGGAGTCTGAGGCGGGCGGATCACGAGGTCAACAGATCGAGACCATCCTGGTCAACATGGTGAAACCCCGTCTCTACTAAAAATATAAAAAATTAGCTGGGCATGGTGGCGCATGCCTGTAATCCCAGCTACTCAGGAGGCTGAGGCAGGAGAATTGCCTGAACCCAGGAGGCGGAGGTTGCGGTGAGCCGAGATCGCGCCATTGCACTCCAGCCTGGGTAACAAGAGCGAAACTCCATCTCAAAAAAAAAAAAGGGCTGAATAGAAGAACATTTTGATTACACTTGATTTTCAATTACCTGCTCACTATAGAACCTAACTAAGCTCTCGGTAAGATGTAAATTCACAGAATTTGGTTTCATTTTTGAAAAATATTCCATTGCAATTACAAGATAACTAATTGAGGCAAATAATGTATTTTTATGCACAGTGGGGTGCAAACCAGCACTTCTCTAATTATTCCCCACCCCCAAAGTTTCTTTGTGTGGTCCAGGTGATACCTGAGGTTCATGCCTCTCATAACTCAACTCTCAAAGTACCCATACCTAAGACGAAGTGCCAGTCATCTGTTTCCACAAACTTCCTGCCTCCCATGGCCTTTCACAGGGAAGGTGATGGGCTGAACATGGTAAGCTGCCATAATGAAGTAGAAATTTTCCTTCCTAGGGCCTAGAAAACTACAAGCTTCCTCTGAGCAAAAAGGAAACCACTTGGGCTCATAAGCAATCAGTTTCGTCCCCAGTTTCCTGCTAAACCATAGCCTTCTGATGTTAGAGCCCACGATGGAGTCTGCTTCTAGTTATGTGATAATGAGAGAGTTGCTTCAGCTTCTTCAGCCTCTCTTACAGTATCTCTAAAATTGCGATAATGAGACTTATAGGAAGTTATTAGGATTAAATAATTGAGGTGATGCATATAACACAGTGTAATATCTCGTAAATCTCATAAAGAAGTACAGTACCTGGAGAGAGAGCATAAATCAAAATAAAAATTTTAGAAAAAGAAGTATAGAAAAGTGACTAAAAACACAGACTCTGGAGTGGTGCAGCCTGGATTCAAATCACAGCTTCACTATGTGCATGACATATGTAAAGTTACTTATCGCCTTGGTTTCCTCCTTTGCAAAATGAGTATAATGATAAGTATCTCATGGGGCTATTGAGATAATTAAATGAGGTAATCCACGCACAGCACTTAACTCAGTGTCTAATAAGCACATAATAAGCACCTAATAAGCATGAGCTATTATTAAATGGAGTTCTACCTCAATAAAATCGTTGGTACTTTCTATGCAAATACCCTCTATGGTTTTTTTTGTTGGTGGTGGTGATGGATTTTTATATAGCCATCTTTATATCAAAGGAGAAACAAATATTTTGTCCCTTTTATTTATTTTCTGGTCACTCAGGCAGCCATGTGCTTCTGAGAAACAGAGATGGAAACATACAAAGCCAGAGAAGAATAACCAAAATAAATGATAGGAATACAAATTCATAATGGTGTCTAAATACTAAGCCAGGAATCACAATCCAAATGGGGAAAAACAATTTCCAAAAAAGGATATTTTTGGAGACAGGTAAAAATTATATGAAGAGGGAGAGAGATCCAAGATGGCTGATTACTAGCAGCTCAGGATTGTAGCTAACAGTGAAAGTGAAGAGAACGAGAGGACACCATACTTTCAGACGAATTTTTATTGCTCATGGACCAGGAAATTCCCAGCGGAGGAGCCCCACAGGTCACCAGCATGACTCTTGTGGCCAGCGCGGTGGTTTTGCCGGCGCCCTGGCACAGCAGTTCTTGGTGCAGAGTAAACGGGACTGGGTCCCCTTTTGGTTGACGTTTGGAGCTCTGGGAAGGCAGACTCACCTATTCAGCTGATTGAAAAAGGGACTCAAGAAGGAAGCCAGACCGGAGATTCCCAGGCAGAAAAGCACCATGAATCTTAACGCCACTGTTTCAGCCGGTACAGTGGGTTGCTTAGATTCTGGCTCTGGGAATCAACAAGTTGGATGTCCACTCAGAGACTTAATTTGAAAGTCAGTAATTACAAAGATGATAGGTGGATAAATTTACAATGATGGGAAGAAACCAGCATAAAAAGGCTGAGAATACCCCAAACCAGAATGCCTTTCCCTCTACAGGGGATCACAGCTCCTCATCAACAAGGGTACAAGGCCTGATGGAGAATGAGTGTGTTTCATTAACAGAATTAGGCTTCAGAAGGTGGATAATAAGAAACTTCTGTGAGTTAAAAGAACATGTTCTAGCCCAATGTAAAGAAACTAAGAACCTTGAAAAAAGATTTGACGAAATCCCAACGAGAATAGACAATTTAGAGAGGAATATAAGTGAACTAATAGAACTGAAGAATACAATACAGAACTCTGCAAAGTATGCACAGGTTTTAACAGTCGAATTGATCAAGCAGAAGAAAGGATCTCAGAGGTTGAAGACCAACTTAATGAAATGAAACAAGAAGACAAGACTAGAGAAGAAAGAGTAAAAAGGAATGAGCAATGTCTCCAAGAAATATGGGACTATGTGAAAAGACCTAATTTACATTTGTTAGGTGAACCTGACTGTCATGAAGAGAATGAATCCAAGCTAGAAAATATTCTTCAGGATAAATTATTCAGGAAAACTTTCCTAACCTAGTAATGCAGTACAATACTCAACTCCAGGTAATACAGAGAACACCACAAAGATATTCCTCAAGTAGAGCAACCCCAAGACACATAATCGTTAGATTCACCAGAGTTTAAATAAAGGAGAAAATTCTAAGGGCAGCTAGAGAGAAAGGTCAGGTTACCCATAAAGGGAAGCCTATCAGACTCACAGCAGATTTCTCAGCAGAAACCCTACAAACTAGAAGAGAGTGGGGGTCAATATTCAATATCCTCAAAGAAAAGAATTTTCAACCCAGAATCTCATATCCAGCCAAACTAAGCTTCATAAATGAAGGAAAAATAAAATTTTTCACAAACAAGCAAGCACTCAGAGATTTCATCACCACCAGGCCTGCTTTACAAGAGCTTCTGAAAGAAGCACTATACACAGAAAGGGATAACCAGTATCAGTCATCCCAAAAACTTACCAAAAGGTAAAGAGTATCTCCATAATGAAGAATCTATATCAACTAATGGGCAAAATAGCCAGCTAGCATTAAACGACAATATTAAACGCACAAATATCAATATTAATCCTAAATTTAAATGGATTAAATGCCCCAATCAAAGATACAGACAGGCAAATTGAATAAAAAGTCAAAACCCATCAGTTCACTGTATCCAGATCCATCTTATAAGCAAGGACACACAAAGATTCTAAACAAAGCGTTGGTGGAAGACTTATTAATCAAATGGAGAGAAAAAAGAAACAGGAGTTGTAACTTTTGTCTCTGACAAAATAGACTTTAATAGTAACAAAGACTAAAAGAAATAAAAAAGGACATTACATAATGGTAAAAGGAACAATGCAACAACAGGAGTCAGTGATCATAAATATATGTGCACCCAATATAGGAACACCCAGATACCTAAGACAAGTTCTTAATGACTCATAAAGAGACTTGGACTCCCGCACAATAATAGTGGGAGACTTTGACACTACATTGTTAATATTCGATGGATCAACGAGATAGAAAATTAACAGGAACATCAATGATTTGAACTCAGACCTGGAACAAGTAAACTCAGCGAATATTTATAGAATACTTCACCCCAGGTCTACAGAACATACATTTTTCTCAGTATCACATTACACCTATTTTCAAAGTGACCACATAATTGGAAGTAAATCACTCTTTAGCATTTGCATAGCATTTCAGACTTCAATGAAATATTGGTTGGCTGTTTGTTTGTTATTTTCTTCCCTTATTATTTCCTGTCTCCACTGTTAAGCACAATTATTGGCATAAAAAGAGGTTTTTAATACCTATTTTTAGATTGCATTCCAGCCTGGGCAATAGAACAAGATTCCTATTCTCTCTCCCCCTTTCTCTTTCTTTCTTTCAAAAAAAAATTGTATGAAGAAAAATAAGAATCTTCAAAATTACACTAGAAATGATATGTGTTTTTAAAAATAAACTGAACAAAAATGATGTTTGAACTACATTTTCCTCAACATTTGAAGTGAATTAAATGTATAAGATTTAGTACTTGATAGCACAACAGGGTAATTACAGTCAGCAATAATTTATTAAATAATTTATTGTACATTTAAAAATAACTAAAAGTATAATTGAATTATTCGTAACACAAAGAAAGGCTGAATGCTTGAAGTTATTGATACCCTCACTTAACCTGATGAGATTATTATTATTATTATTTTTTTTTTTTTTTTTGAGATGGAGTTTCGCTCTTGTTACCCAGGCTGGAGTGCAATGGCACGATCTCGGCTCACCGCAATCTCCGCCTCCTGGGTTCAGGCAATTCTCCTGCCTCAGCTTCCCGAGTAGCTGGGATTACAGGCAGGTGCCACCATGCCCAGCTAATTTTTTGTAATTTTAGTAGAGACGGGGTTTCACCATGTTGACCAAGATGGTCTCGATCTGTTGACCTCGTGATCCACCCGCCTCGGCCTCCCAAAGTGCTGGGATTACAGGCTCCTGATGAGATTATTATGCATTGTACGCCTGGATCAAAACATCTCATATACCCCATAAATACATACACCTGCTATGTACCCACAAAAATTAAAAATGCTTTTTAAAATATATATTACTTCAGAATGTGGTAAAAAAAAAAAAAAAAGATAAGACATTTACAGAAAAGGAAGCAAAATACACAGGATAAGAAGTTAGTGTGAATCCAGAGGACCTCAGTAGATGCTGTTCAATTTTGGGTGCAAAAATTGATTCTGCTGGCTGGGAGTTAATGTTACAATAGCAGGACAATGAGTAAAACATGTAAACCAACTTAGTTCAATTTATTCCACAAGTATTTATGAGGAATATTCCATATTCTGGCACATCATCTGGCAGTGAGTGTACACTGATGATTAAATCATGGTCACCACCCTTAAGGAGCTCTGAAATTTAATGAAAAAAAATCTGTTGGGTTGGCCATTGGTTACATACTGCACCCTATAGTTAGTCATAAGGGAATGGAACCATGCATTGATCCTGGTGAACCATTGCCACTATTGGGAAGACCAACCCTAGTATAAAGGCTGGCAATGGCAGCTGAGCCTCAGCATCTTTTTATACAGCAAGAGAGGCACAGTCTTATTTTTACATATTTATCTTGACACTGCCATCAAAAAGGATCTGACATGGATATTTACAAATTCCCTGAGGCAACAGTTCAGAATTTAGACGGTATGGGTAGACTCAAAAGAAGATAAAGGACTTTTCTTTTCCTGATTAAAAAAATAGTACTTACTGGCCACAGATTAAAGACAAACCATTCACTCATTTATCCTCTCCATGTTCCAGGTACCATGTTGATGATGAAGACAGAAGATAAATATATTGAATACCCATCTGTGATGGCTTTAAAATATATTTAGAAATTTAAAAATTTCTCTCCCCTTCCTCAAAAAGTGTTCTAATTCTTCTCATGTTGAATATAAGCTGGGCTTAGTGACTCACTTCTACTGAACAGAATGAGAAGAAAGGGATGCTATGTGAGTTTTCAGGCTTGGTTATAAAAAAAAGAGTATCTCTCTGTCTCTATCTCCCTGTCATTCACGTTCTGTGGACATGATGCAGCCTGCAGAAAGGCCTACTGAGGGAGCAGTTAGGACCTGCCAGCTATGCGAGGGAGTGGCCTTGGGAAACAAATTATTCAGCCTCAGTCAGATCTTTAGATGATTGCAGTTGCTATTTTACTTGCAATCTGATGAGACCCTGGACCACAGCTGCCCCAGTAGCTGAGCCACCCTTGAATTCCTAAACCATACAAACTGAGGACACTAAATGTTTATTGTTTTCAACTATTAAGTTTTCAGATAATTTGTGGTGCAGCAATGGATACCAAGCACACCAGCCACAGCTCTTCGGTGGATACAGCTAATTCAGTTGCCTGATGTCCTGGGACCATCAGGGAATCGCTCTGGGATATTTCCCTAGTCACCACACCACTCTCCAATTCCTTGGCTCTTGACTCACTAGCTGAAAATACCAAACCAAACATACTACAGGATAAGGTTTAGAAGGCAGAAGGTATAAAAACTTAATAATAAACCATTGTCCCTGTTGTTAAGTCGCATGCAATCTATTTAGACAAGACTAAGCTACTTGAAAGAATGGCAAATAGTATAAGACTGTAAGTCATTAAGTACTAAATTATGTGGTTCGAATGATAAGTGCCGCGGAGATTCAGACAGAAGGGAGATGCATAAAGGATGGCATGGTAGAGGAAGCTTCATGAAAGAGGTGAGTTGCTGTCATTCAAAATGTACACAAAAGTGAAAAAGAGTATTACTGGGAGCTTAGGTGAAGTGATTTGCAATGTTCATTTAACTGCTTTGCAAAAATCCAGCATATTATTGTTCATTAGGTGTATAAAATCATCCTCACATGTTTAAAAAATATTGATTGTAGTAGGTTGTGTATGTGTATCTTCATGTGTGTGCTGCAAACAGAGATTAATTTCCAATGGATTCCAAAATACCAGACAGTTTCATACTCTGTGCTGAGTAAATCTGTCAGAATAAATTAAAGGAAAATTTTAAAGTGTTCCATTAAAATATGAAAGCAGTAAGAGTAATTCTTTTTTTAATCTAAGAATTACTATCATATTAAAAGTTCATATCCAGGCATAATGTTTTGTGGGCAATCTAGAAATATTTTATTTCAGATAATAGGTCTTCCTATTTTTTTTAACAACCAAGGACATTATGTCTACATTATATTCAACCCATGTGCAATAATCACAATAATAATAACAAAAAGCACAAAACACTTTTAAATCATAAGCATAATGCCTAACTATATACTATTCAATGCAGTTTTCTGTGCTGTAGTTTCTTAAAAATAGACTCATGGATTTAACTTTTTTGGAAATAATTTGGCTAAGTCTGGATATGTAAGCAAAAAAAATTCATTCTTTTTTTCTTCTAAATCAAGTGTATTTAAATATTTTATTTCTAACATTAGTCAGTCTTGTCAATTTCACTCATTTATTACTTCATTTAGAAAGAAATCATACATAATCCTTGCCAAAATCTCATCTTTGAAAACTCCACTGGCAAACAATGCGACAAGTGTATTGGGGCAGGACAAGTAGATCCTGGGTGACCAATTAGCAAGCCATTGAAGTAACAGAAGTAATAGACACTGGCAAGATGATAAAAAATGGTAATTATAATACAATCATTCATTAAATGCCTACTCTATGTCGAAAGCTTCATATACATAATTTCATGTAACAACTCACTAATAGACTGTAAGATGATTATTATCCTTGTTTTACAAATGACAAAACTGACCTCAGTAAGAGTAAAGAAGTAGCCCAAAGTCACCCAACTGGTAGATATTAAAAACGAGATTCAAACCCTGATCAATCTGCCTGTATATTCTGCCATGTTCTTTCCCAAGGCAACACTATTTCAGACATAACGACCTGAAAGAATGGTCTGTTAAGATGCCAGAGATGTCACATCTTTAGTAATTGGGCATTTAGGGTCACTCTGAGCCAACCACTGACTGACAGGGACCCTTAGAAGCCCTAACCTCAGTTTAATAATAAACATTACATTAATAAAAGAAGCACCACTAGGGAGTATTTTCAAAACCAAAACAGACTCTGGGGACATCAAGGAATCTATGCTGTGTACTAGAAATTAAATGGAGGCCAGTGAAGCAACATGATTTTGCCAAGGCTCAATCTTAATCAAAGTGAGAACAAATTTGACCCAATATTTGGTTTGTGGCATCATGCTATTTTTTCAATTCAGTTTTTAATTGAGTAAACATATTTAACAATCGTTGATATGGTTTGGCTCTGTGTCCCTACCCAAATCTTATCTTGTAGCTCCCATAATTATCACATGTTGTGGGAGGGACCCAGTTGTAGGTGACTGAATTATGGCGGTGGGTCTGTCCTGCACTGTTCTCATGATAGTGAATGAGTTTTACGGGTTCTGGTGGTTTTAAAAACAAGAGTTTCCCTTCATAGGCTCTCTCTCTGCCTGCTGCCATCCACATAAAATGTGACTTGCTCCTTAGTGCCTTCCACCATGATTGTGAGGCCTCCCCAGCCATGTGGAACTCTATGTCCAATAAACCTCTTTCTTTTATAAATTGCCCAGTCTTGGGTATGTCTTTATCAGGAGGGTGAAAACAGACTAAAACAATAGTCTCTTAGGAAAAGATGCATGCAAAAAGGAATTCAGTACTTAAGACAGAGAGAGAGGCATTTCTTGGAAGTAAAATTTTAATTTACTAAGGTTCTCAAAAATGACCCTAAAAAAAAAGTCTATCCTCATCTTACATTTTTCACTTAGATTCCCCTAAAAGTACAAAGGTAAAAATAAAAGAAGGCAAAATAATTTCTTATTTTTCTATCCCCAGCTATGAATCTATGTCATAAAATGGATGCTAATAAAAACAGTTATATTTGATTTTTAACATTATGTCATTAAATCATAATTATGGCTCATAGTTCAGGGAAGGTCATTTGGGGTTGTTAGTGGTAGTTTCCTCCTAAATCTAGCATATCTGTCCTTGCTATTTGCTTCCTTATCTGATCATTAACAGTATTTTAAACTTTCTTGTACTTTCATCATCAAAAAACACGTGTGGTCTGCATCCCGGGTGCGTGACACTAACCTCATGTCATATTCCTTGTCTGGGCTACCTTCTTAGTGAAGCTCCCTGACAAAAGTTTTTTCTACATAGTAGTCAACATAGGTTTTGACAGGAAATAAATTGGTTTATGAAAGTGAGTCTTAAAATGGGAATTGGTTCCTCTGTTTCAGTACATCTTTTGAAAACACTGAGTGAAAGTTCTTAAAGATTTTGGTGAAGATGCATATAGATGCATGTCTTGGGAAAGCTCTAAGATTTTATCTCTTAAAACTGTTAATAGAAGTAAACTATTTACTGCACCATTTGACAAACATTTCCAAACTGTAACTATGCTTAAGTTGAGCATTCATTCTAGTGAAAATTACCATGAAAATGCATTATAAAAATGAAGTTGTAAAACTGATTAATTTCAGTGATAAAAGGAGATGCAATCTAACCAAATGTTGCAATTGTACCGGATGGTCAAGCCATCTATAGCATACCAGAAGTGTGTAATTAGTCTATGTTTTTCATCACTAGGAAAAAAATATGTGGTTTTAGATATCATGTTTAAAGCACCTAAAGAACCCAAAGTTGTCATGCTAAATACAAGAGATCTAAAGATCTGCTGTTACACATCCATTACATTTAGTGAGCTGTCCCCCTGGCCTTTTTGAAGTGCTGTATACACGATCTTGCAAGGCGAAACACTTTATGTACCATACGAAATTTGAGGCATAATGTTATATGTTCACAAGATAAGTTAACAAAACTGTATGCTAGTGACTTTTTTATTCCCTTGTTTTATGTCCTTTAAGTACTTTAAGGAAAGATAAACAAGAAGGTAGAAGAATAAAATGTGCCTCTCCCTTCTACCTTTTTCACTCTCTTTCCTAAATTAAATTATAACTGCTGATTTGCACCCAAAGAAGGAATCATGTTAAAATATGCTGGGTTATTTTTTTTTAATGTTTAGATAACAGCTTTCAAAACACAGCTAAGTAAAATGTGTTTTGAGATGGAAAACATTTGGTCTTTTTTGCAGCTTTCAACAGCTTAAGTGAAGGGATTTTTAATGTTCCCAGACAGCTGGGTCATACTGTGTGTATCATGAATTCCACTCCTCATTGCAGGATCCCATCTCCCTAACTGCAGGGAGACATTCTCTTTTTAATTCCTGTTCCTTCATTTATTCCTCTTAATAGCGTCCCATTGATACCACAGCTTTTTCACAGGTAACGCTTGCAGCAGTGGTTGCTGACAGAATTTATTCTTGAACGAAACATAAAATTTCTTCAAAAAATGCTAATGGCTTTCTATTTATTGTGTGGTGCAAAACAACAGATTAATGTCCACTGGAACAATAATCACAGTATGGCAGGGAAGGGGGAACGTGTTGCTTATTTTCAAGACTCTCGCCTTCTCAAAGGTGCTACTTACTGAACATTCCAGGGCGCATTATCTGAATTGTCTACATTTTTATCACTCTCTTAATAACACTCCAAAGAAATGCACAAAGAGTTTCTCAAAACAAATTAATATTTTGCAATTATCTTGAAATCTTTCCCAGGTAAAAATCTGCATAATAATGTATCTAGGTACTTATTTATGTGACTATAAGTAAGGTAATGAAGAGGCCATGGATAGCAATCATGTAATATGTCAAATCAATGTAAAACCAAAAATAATCCATGTAAAAACAGAGCCAAAATATTGTTATTTACTGCAAATGTACAGAGTGAAATTGAATCTTAATTTAACAACAGGTTTACTCTTTTATACCCAAAAGAGCAAACTGATAGTTCAAACATTTGTATGCACTAAATACAAAAACTACAAAAACAAACTGTGTTCATAAATGTACATAAACTATGTGAACTGCTTGGCAAAAAAAAAATAGCAAAAATGTTATTTTTATAATTATTTGATTGATTGATCGATTGAGACAGGGTTGGAATTACAGGCACGAGCCACTGCACTCGACCTTTTTTTGGTTACATATCTTCAAATTAAACGACTTGCTTCTTTATATATTACAGTATTATGTTATCTTCATTTGGCTGGAAGAGATGCGTTTGAAGAATTGTAGCTGTGAAATCAATAAATTTGCCAGAGACAGGCTGGAGCACAGTGGCACAATCATGGCTCATTGATGCCTTCACCTTCCAGGCTCAAGCAATCCTTTCTCCTCAGCCTCCTGAGCAGCTGGAACCACAGACACTTGCTACCATGTCTGGCTAATTAAAAAAAAAAATTTGCCCAGGTTGTTATTTATTGTTTGTTTCATAGTGGCTTTTACTTTTTTCTACATCTATTTGTTTCTAATTTAGTAGTTCCATTGAATAGAAATTCCCAGCTGCATATTCAACCCCCTGTGCCTTCTCCTCCTCACCTAACTCCTCCAGTTGGACTGCAAGCCATGGGGTTCTAGCCTTTTCTATGTAGTCCACCATTGCTATGTAGTGAATGATGGGCAGTCAGTGGAGGAATACACCGTCACTCCATTACAAGATGCGTGTGATTGGCCAGGGAGCTCAAGGTCCCACATTATGGAAGAAAAGATGCCTTCGTATCTATTATCTACCATGTAGTTCTGAGCAATAAACAACTCACAACATGTAGATGATTCAGATGATTAACAGTAGTTTAAGTTACTTTAGCAAATCCTCTCTAATTGCATTTCACCACAATCTCTATATTCTAGCTCCTCCTCTATAAAATAAAGTTAACTTCTTCTTGGATAATTGAAAGTATACTTTATAGATATGTGATTTATACTTCAATGAATAGACATGTAACCCTAATATAGAAAGACTGTACATTTTACATATACACAGAAACACACATACACACAGACACACACACACACACAGAGCTTCAGATTTGTTTTTAATAAAATATACTAGGATCTACACAAATCTACATCTATACTCTACATGACTTTTTAGTCCTTGTCCTTTCAGGTTGCCTATTTCAATTAACAGTGTTAGTATCCACCCAGTTACTGACTCTGACTTCAAAAAAGAATGTACCTTTAAAACATTCTTCCACATCCATGAGCAGTGAGAGGAAATAGCACCTTGTCACTTGTAAACATGGCCTGGGTTTAAAAAAACTTGAAAACAATCGTAATTCTATTGTCAAAAAATTTGATCACTTCTTAGAAGAAATTTTAAAACTAGTTTTAGACTTTTCATTATCACTTTTATTTAGAAATGCTTTAGATTCTAGAGATAATGCCAATAATTCTTTACCTCATAGTATAATATGTTTTTTGTTTGTTTGTTTTTACAGATGGGATCTCACTTCATTTCTCAGGCTGTACTCAGTGATCCCCCTGCCTCAGCCTCCCAAAGTGCCGGGATTCCAGGCACGAGTCACCACACTTTGCCTGTTTTTGTTCCATTTCTTCAAAGTAAACTACTTGGTTCTTTATTAAATTATGGTATTATGTTATCTTCATTTGGCTGAGAGAGACGAGTTTAAAGAACTGTAGCTTTGAAATCAATAAATGTGGCCAGTTTCTAAATTAAAATCCTGTTAGGTCAGATTCGTTAACATCAGTTGCATTATGATTAGTTATGGGCAAACCAAAAAGTTATAAATTCATTTCTTACATAGACTTAAAAGTTCTATATGACTCTACATCTAATCTTTTTTTAAAAAAATAAAAGCTATCTTGGAAAGATCATTACTTTACTTTGTCAGATTCTTGGTCCTTGTACCCTATAGTCAGAGGGGCTATAAATAAATAGTATGTTGGTTTTCATTGAGGGAACTCTTCTGACTGGAACCAGACAGTTGGCATATCTCAAAAAAAAAGTTGGAATACTAGGGGAAAAATGTACATTTTTATACAAAAGTACATTATTTAACATAAAGAAGAACTCAAAGAAAATAAAATCAAAACATTTATAATTTACAATAGGTTATTATAGATTAAAATTATCTATAAAATTATGATAAAATTTAGATTAAAATAGAATAAATTATAGATAAAATATCTTTATATAATATTAAATATAACATTTAGACATATTAATAAAAAACATGCAGGCAAAAATAAAATTGTATTTGCTCAGGTTTTGGTTTCTACTTTTTAAAAGGTTATAATGTTTCCTTTTCATCTAGCACTAGTTCACTCCATTAGGACAGACGAAATTAAATTTAACAGTGTGCATTACCTGAGGAAAATGACTTTCAAAAAGAATTTGTTTTCTATTTTATTATTTAGTATAGGAAAAATAATTACACATGATTTTTAGCAGAAATCCAATACTTAATATCCTATTCTGGGTCACAGGTCAAATCCTTCCCTGGGTCAGTAACATTAAGTAGAAAAAAGACTTAAAACTATGATAAAAAAAAATCAGTCTTCGGAGTTATCAAAATAAGTTAAAATTAACTTCATTACTTCAAACTGAAATAATTAACATGATATGAAAATGATTTATAAATGGAACATATGGTGATTTTACTTTCGAACATGTTCTGCTATGTTCTTTGCAACATTCCAGAATCCAGGTGGCATACTTTCTCTCATATTACTAAATGTTTGCTCTGATCTCAGGAGTGTTAATACAAATAAAAGTATTGACTTTTTTTCCCACAGATATTCTGTACCCATAGAAAAGAAATCTAAGTGTCATCCAAGACTCAGTACCTATTGTACCTAAAAATAAGCCTTCAAAATACAATTCGAAAATGTAAAATAATGTGCACCAGATAGTGAGAGCAAGAAGTAACCTTAAGTTTCCCTGAACTACTTTAACTTCCTGCTTAACCATCTTATCAGAAGTTTATCTTAATAAACAGAGAGGGTCAGCAAGATACTCTGTTCTATTCAATTCTATATGAGAGCAGTTCTTACTTTTTTTTCCCATGGGAAAGAAGCAAATATCAGCCAGCCAAAATACAAAGGCCAAGATGATATCTTACTACAGGCCCAATGAAATAATATTTTAGGAAAATTATATTTAGCAATTTATGTAGTTCATACTGGAAATGAAATCCCCAGACTATCACAAAAGCTATTTCATATACATGGCCATAAAGCCTCTTTTGATCAAACCACTCTATTTTTACCTCTGTGAATTTAGATGTTTATTTTAATCATTAAAATTGTTCCAAATCAGACTTTAAAGTCAAAGCTAAGCCTCTGCATGCTCTCAGAAGCAACCCTCAAATTACATTATATCCCAATGTTCTTAATTGTAGCAATGAGATGAAGTCACAGCTCAAATGTACACACACTTTTGAGGATGCCAAAAATGTGCACTTGGTCAATATTTTTTTTATCTCCATTCAACACAACGTGGCTAGAGCTATGGTTTTTGTTTTTTTTCTTCTAGACTGCATTAGGACACAGTTTCTCCAATTCTGGGCAACATTCCACAAAGCTTCATAGGGAATCCCCACAGTAATTTACATAGGATTGGGAGAACTAGGTGCTCCCTCAAATAAAAATAGCAGCTGGGGAGATTTTCCCCTTGACACTGTTGAATTCAACAGCTAAAAAGGAAAATCGAACTAATTCTATTAACCCATTTAAAAATAAATTTACTGGTGGTTTTGAGATTCTACCCATAATGTCCTTTTCCACACTGCAGACAATTTGATTCTCAATTTTGAATTCTAAATTCTGAATCCACTGGGCAGCGTTTCATTTATACATTACAGAACAGTCTTCCATACTCACACAATAAAACTCCAAAATGGATATTCTGCTTTCGATGTTGTTAAATTAATAGAAATATTTCAAAAGGTACTCCTGGAATTTCTTTTTGTTTTTATTTCACTGTATGCTTATAAATTATTGGTATTATTTTAAGAATATTTCTCTTCTCTAAGTATATACATGCATAATTTAATGTTATACATACTAATTTTCTATCAGAAAATACTTTGTGGCAAAGAAACGATAATGAAGATTTTGAAGAAAAATAGGTTGTAAGATGCTATTGTCCTTTTCTATTAGTTAGAAATATTTACTGAATATATGAGGATAAGTTGAATTGCTTTGGTTCTTATGAAGAAGCCTATTAATAACCACCAGGAACTCAAAGTAGACTGCCAGGTTTTCATCCACTTTGGACTCTCTATTAAACTTTATTCTTGTTGAAGACAGGACCCTTGTTGTTATGTCTGTTTTCATGTCTTATCCAGTGATTTGTAAATAGTAGGTATACAATACGCATTTGAGAAAATGTTAGAAATATTGTTTTATGATGGAGTTATAATGCTCTTTAACATTTATATCATAGCCATTGTAATCCTTTAAGAAGAGTAGAAAAAAAAGATCTTAAAAAGTATTTAGAAATTGATTCAAAAAAATAATTATAAATGAAATAAGTGATTATTGGAATAAATCGTTTGATAATTATTTGCCAAGCACTTATTCCATGTTACTTCTAAAGGAAGGCAATGATGAAAATGTATAATAGTAAGGATAAGAAGCTATTCCCCAACCATTGTAAAATGAGAAAGACCACTAAGAGAAATAGGAAAACTGGTCTGGAAGAGCTAACTATTAAAATACAGATGAAGGGGTAGAGTATGGGAGAACTTCTGGCCTTAGTTTTCTCAAGGGAAGACAGAGAACTGGCTCTAGCAAAATAGAAAGCTCCGAAGACAGGAAACATAAATACTAAAGGAATGCCAGGTCATTTCAGAATGAGCAATAGGAAATTAAACCAACATTCAATGGGTTCTATTCAAAGTAGAACATAAGACAGAGAAACTCATGTGAAATCTATATGAAACAGGCAATACTGATGGAGAAAGAACTGAGGAATAAAAAAGAAGAGAAATTCTCCCTTTGTCCTGGATGCTATAAATTTTTAGTAAGAGGGATATATGCAAAAATTACCAAAAACATTAAAAAAAATAAATCTGCCCATGATTTGATCTGACAGAGAAATGTAACTCATGTTTAAGAACTGGATGGCAGATACTTTGTATCAAGTAATATAATCATGCTACTTCCAATCAACATGGATTTAATTTTTCTTGTTTTTTTTCCTACAGATTATTATTCATTTCATTCAGGATATTATCTGCCAGTGTTATACAAAATTCTGACAATGTCAATGTCTTTTCTTACTTTTCACTGTACTACAGGTTTTCACTTCATGTGCTTCTGCAGGTACCTGTGTACGTGTGTGTCTATATACACACAGACACATCACACACACACATACACATATATGCATATATATACACACATCTATATATAATTAAAGTCCTAGCCATATAAAAATAATCCCCTAATACACTTAATCTCAGAAAAAAAATCATGAATGTAATTTTACCTATAGATATGAAAAATGGAACACAAGAGATTAGATAAAATAGTAATTGGTATTTTGACTATTGCAACTTTATGAAATTGAAGATTTTGAATGATAATGACTAGGAGGAAAGTAATAAACCTGAGGAATGCATGTGAAGATTTTGTGTTCATAGGCTAAAGGACTATTAGTCATGTTTGGATTTCTAACGTGGCATCACGAAGCCTCAGTGGGTCAGGGAGCTAAGGACATCATATTGTGTTGTGCAAGTTGTACAGCTAACCAGCAGCAAGCCCTGACAAGTCACTTCGCCTCAGTGTCTATCAGCTTCTACAACTGAAAAAAGGAGATAAATAAGACCTCAATGCTTGTCTTATTAGAGTCATGTGAAAATCAAATGACATTGGCTATGAGGACACTTTATAAGCCCTACATATTATATAATTAGTTAAAGGTTGTTATTATAATTATATTTACATAAAATGTGGTTTTTTCCCCCATAGTTTAAGAAAAGGATGTATTATTTTCACTTTGGCCCTATTTGCATAATACCTATTTCCATCACCAATAAATGCAATAAAAAATGGGCTTAAGAACAAATATAAAATACCTGTGAACATGACAGCATTTGATACTAACAAGCAGTTCCTCCTCCTTGAAATGATCTCCTCATTTGGCATTATGACCCACCCTCTCCTAGTTCATTTTCTCTGGATTAATTTTCAGGATACTCTCCTGGGATCATTTTCTCTACTAGCTGAGGGAAATGCCGAATTTCCTCCAAGATTTTATCCTCAGCCTATTCTCCCTTTAACATGACCACTAGGCTCTCTTCCAAGTTACTCTCAAAGCTTTAATCCTCCCTCTCTCCCCAGTGCTGGAGTAATTCCCTGACAATACCTCTAACCACAAGCTCACCTCTGAACTCCAAACTGGTTTATCCAGTTGTCCCAGAGGCATCTTAAATTCAGTCTGGCCAACTCTGAAAACATTTTGTGTTCACTTTCTTTCTCTGGCTTATACCATCTTGGCCTCTATGACTCTCAGATCCCCAATCCAGCCAAACCCCAAGCCTTGTCAATCGCATTTCCAAAATATTTCTCATATCAAATGCTTCTACTATTGCTTGTCTTCTCCCATTTCATCACACCCAACTCCTGGCATCCAGACTTGCTCAGGTGCAATCCATTCTGCCAAATGTAGCCAGAGTAATTTATCCAGTGTAAAAATCAAACCATGTTAATTCCCTGCTTAAAGTCCTTGAATGACTATCTGTACGTGATTATCTACACTGACCGGCTGAAGGCCAAGGGAACTTCACAGGACATTCAAGACACTTCATGTACGTACCCTCAACCACCATGTCACCTTCATGCTCTCTTACTTTCTATGTAATGCTTTGGACTCTATAAGCATTAATGAGATTGTAAGTGCTCATATCCACCTGAATATTTACCTGAACCAAAGTTTTAGCTTCTGAGCCTTTGCTTTGGCAAATCTCTCTGTGCCCAGAATATCCTTTCTACCCTTGACTTGCCAGGCAAACTCATGCTTATCATGTTAAAGATTTCATCTTCAGAATTGGCAGCAAATTTTCAAACTCCCAGTGACAGGTATTTTGCTATGCTTCCACAGTCTCACAATTGTAAATCTATGTATTATTTTTTAAATGTATCTATTCTTGTATACACATTTTACCAGTAAACTCTAGTGACCAGAAAAAATGTCTTATGTACTTTTGTCTCTGGCTTATATTAGATAATTAAAGTGGAACTAAATTTTGAACAAATTGGCAATGATCCTGCCACCAAGCACTTCCTTCTG
This sequence comes from Callithrix jacchus, assembly GCF_049354715.1. Classification (NCBI taxonomy): domain Eukaryota; kingdom Metazoa; phylum Chordata; class Mammalia; order Primates; family Cebidae; genus Callithrix; species Callithrix jacchus. Next base: position 17,864,217 of record NC_133518.1, on the reverse strand, counting down.
GCACTGCTGATACATTACTAATGTAATGGACAAGAATGAATGCATAATGACATCAAAACTACAGACGGTTCCTTTGTAATTACTCTAAACTACTGGAAAAAACAGGTAGATAAATTATAATTGCAAAGAATGTGATGCAAAAAAAATCTTGAGTAAAAATATCTGTACAAAAAGAAAAATCTAGACTCAATAAGTTTATGCCTACACATCAGTTATATCAAAATACTTCAATTATTGATACTTCAATTATTGACAATTGTTTAAAGACATAGTTTATCCATATCAGGTTAACGCAGGGATTTTATTGCTAAACCATGACTTCTTGTACTCTCTAAAATATTGGATATGAAATTCTAAAAAAAAAAAAAATAGCATCTACCTGAAAGTTTATTAGGAGCAAGCAATTTATCTCTGAACCTAACACATAGAATTTTAAAATTAAACAGAAGAATATTCTGCTTCCTAGAGATTTATGCCACCATCTAACACATTGCTCAAATGACCACTACTACTCATTATGTAAGAAATCAAGCACAACTTTAGTCACAAAAAGCAGACACGAAGACAACTTTTTAAACCCAGACTTTTAAAGTCAGACTCTGTCTCATCTGGGACCTACTGATTGCCTTTTGTGTCACCTTCACTCACTAGGTGGGTATTGACCCATCTGGTATAGAAAATAGATTACTAGAGTCTGAAATTGGACAGAACTGTGCTCCAATCCCAGCTCTGTTGCTTTCTATTTCTAGCTCTACAATTTTCAAAAGTTAACTAACTTGCCAAAGCCTTTTTCCTCATCTGTAACATGAGAATAATAAAAGCCAGCACTTACAACATGCCAGGCATGTTTTGATGGCTTTGCATCTATTACTGCTTTAATTCACCCAATAGTCTTAAGAAATAAATACTACAAGTCGAGCAGTCCTAATCCCCAAATCTGAAATGCTCCAACATATGACATTCTTGAGTGCCTATATGACATTACAGATTGTCCTTGTATGGGTGGCTAAAACGGTGATACCTTTGCTTTCTGATGATTCAATGTAGGCAAACTTTGTTTCATGCACCAAATTACTAACAATATTGTATTAAATTACTTTCAGGTTATATGTTTAAGCTATATATAAAACAAATAAACTTTTTGTTTAGACTTGGGTCCCATTCCCAAGATATTTCACTATGTATATGCAAATATTCCAAAATCCAAAAGAATCTGAAATCTGAAACACTCGGGTCCAAAGCATTTGGGATAATGAACATCCAACCTGTATTATTTCCAGTTTACAACTGAAGAAAGAGAAAGGTCCCAGCAGCAGAATCTGGATTTAAGTGGACCATTTCTAGATTCTGTGTTATTGTGCTATGTTCTCCAGATCCATTTCACAATGTTTATATAAAGACTAAATACTTCAAAAGGAGTAAGACATTTAAGATCGCTGGGTACTTAACAATAATTCTTCTATGTCTTTCAGATATATTCTTCTCTTCCTTCTATGGCAGATCCTCATGCAAATATCTAGCCATGGCTTTAAACCACAGGAGCTAACCATCACTAAGTGAGGGAAGATGACCAACAAAAACTCAAGAAGAACCCAGAAGTCACAGAGTCAAGTGAGGCTTTTATAGGCTCTTCAGGTCTAGTTTCTGCTAATATGGTTCTGTTTTATTTCTTTACAAGGATGTCCAATCTTTTGTCTTCCCTGGGCCACACTGGAAGAAGAATTGCATACACTAACATTAATGACAGCTGATAAGCTAAAAAAAAGCAAAAAAACTGATAATGTTTTAAGAAAGTTTACTAATTTCTGTTGGGCCTCATTTAAAGCCATCCAGGCCTGTGGGCCACAGGTTGGACAAGCTAGCTTTAGCATATATCAAGAGTATCTAACCTAGGGGGAGGATCAGGGAAGCCTCCCTCAGGGAAGGATGTTTAATATGAAACATGAAATATAAGAATGAGGTAGGCATTGACAAAAACAAGCAATGGGGGAAGGTTCTCCTATTCAATAAATGGTGCTAGGAAAACTGGCTAGCTATATGCAGAAAACTGAAACTAATCCCATTCCTTACACCTTATACAAAAATTAATTCAAGATGGATTAAAGACATAAATGTAAAACACAAACCATCAAAACTCTAGAATACGTAGGCAATACCATTCAGGACATAGGCATGGGCAAAGACTTCATGATAAAAACACGAAAAGCAATTGCAACAAAAGCCAAAATTGACAAATGGGATCTAATTAAACTAAAGAACTTCTTCTGCACATCAAAAGAAACAATCATCAGAGTGAACAGGCAACCTACAGAATGGGAGAAAATTTTTGCAATCTACCCATCTAACAAAGTTCTAATATCCAGAATTTATAACAAATTTAAACAAATTTAGAAGAAAAAAACAACGACCCCATCAAATGGTGGGCAAAGGATATGAACAGATACCTCAAAATAAGACATTTATGTGGCCAAGAAACATAGGAAAAAAGCTCATCATCACTAATCACTAGAGAAATGCAAATCAAAACCGCAATGAGATATCATCTCATGCCAGTCAGAATGGTGATTATTTAAAAGTAAGAAACAATAGATGCTCGTGAGGCTGTGGATAAATAGAAATGTTTTTACACTGTTGGTGGGAATGTAAGTTAGTTTAACCACTGTGGAAGACAGTATGGCAATTCCTCAAGGATCTAGAACCTGAAATATCATTTGACCCAGCAATCCCATTACTGGGTATAAACCCAGAGGAATATAAATCATTCCACTATAAAGACACATGCACACATATGTTTATTGCACCACTATTTACAATAGCAAAGTCATGAAATCAACCTAAATGCCCATTAATGATAAACTGGATGAAGAAAATGTGGCACATATACACCATGGAATACTATGCAGCCATAAAAAGAAATGATATCATGTCCTTTGCAGGGACATGGATGAAGCTGGAAACCATCATTCTCAGCAAACTAACACACAGGAACAGAAAACCAAACACCACATTTTCTCATTCATAAATGAGAGTTGAACAACGAGAATACTTGAACACAGGGAGGAAAACAACGCATACCAGGGCCTCTTGCGGGGTGGGGGTGAGGGGAGGGAACTTAGAGGATGGGTCAATAGGTGCAGCAAGCCACCATGGCATACGTATACCTATGTAATAAACCTGCACATTCTGCATATGTATCTCGGAACTTAAAGTAAAATTTTAAAAAATTAATAAAAATCATAAAAATAAAAAGGATGAGGTAGGCATATGCAAGATTAAAAACAAAAAGAACAGATTTTGTAACTATTGGTCCCATTTCTGCCTTCCTGAGTAGTTAACAAACTTCAGGAGACTACAGACCATGTCTACTTTATTCTCCTACATAGCCTTTAGCAATCAGCATGGTGCCTGACACCGTCAGCATTCACTAAATATTGAAGGAAGGAAGGAACACATGTATATATGAAATGGTGTGAGAGCCTGCAAGCAAGTTTAAGGAACTGAGAGAAATTCGGGGGGAACTGAGAGAAGAATGGAGAAAGCTGGTAGGCTGAAGAGTTTGCAGGAGCCAGATAATGGAGTGGCTGCATGAGTGATTATATGAATCTTGAGCTTTATCATGAACACAATGGGAAACCCCTCGAGGGTTTGACAGAGGAGAGATATAATCAGATTCAGGGTTTTGAAAGATTACTTGTGAAATTAGTGATGTGCCTTATTTTCCAAATAGAGCCGAGTCAAGGAATCACCATGAAGGAGGACGATGGTTCCCCAGAGTCCATCCTACCATGTTCCGGTGGTTTCCGCAGGTGTAACCTGGAAACTTGAAGTCTTGGAAGGATAATGTATAGCCAGCTAAGAAGAGAAGGTTCTAGCCATCTACTTAGTGAGATCAGGTCGTGTTTGCCAGGTAAGATAAGGTTCACTAGTTCCACATAATCTTGAAAGTAATAGTGCCCCCATGATAGGTTTCCCATGTTTGATATTTCAAAATGAATTTTGAAAACATAATTCTTCAGTGCTTTTCCTCTGTATTACTTAATTTCTAGGTTGTGATACCTCCTAGGATATGTTATGCTAGATATCCAACATCAAGGTTTTATTGCTTTTCTCATGACTTTAAAGATTACAAGCCTTCTTGGAAATAATCACATAACTGTCTTTGGTGAGGCGGCTAATCTTTAGTAACACTGAACACTTTTGGTTGTATGACGCTTTCACAGGACATTCAGATTAAGCACTATTAATCATGAAATTACAGTTTGTTAAACATCATGAAGGTTCCATTTGGAATATACATGCCTGCAATATTTATTTAGCAGAGTAATAAAACATAAATGCTTTCTAAAAATTAAGGAAAACAAAGGGGTGGTTAAAAATCTCTTTGACATTCACTTGAAAGGCGAAACAATTATTTTTTAAGAAATATTCACTCTTTCACAAACTATCTAAGGCTTCTCATACACTTTCTTTTCACTATATATAGCCATGTGTCTCCCATGCCTTTCTTTGTAATTTATGTTTAAACAAATTTCAGAGACCACAAGTAGGCCTTTGCTCTCTGAAATAAACCATGAGATATTAATGCAAAAGCTATTGTGCTGAGAGCTAAGAAACCCTATACTTCCACTCTCAATGCTAGTGTGTTAAAAGAGATTTTAGTAATGGCAAAGCCAGTCAACAGGGAATAATTAAACTCAAGTTGTCTGAGATTTGCTGTGATGTGTGGAATGATAGTTTCCAACCCAGCTGCTGCAGAATGTTTGCCTAAGAAGAAAGAGTGCGATTGACTAGGGGCTACAGTTCAGATGAAAAGCAATGAAAAGGCCCGTTGACCTCTGAAACAATAGGTGGGGCCTACTTGAATAATAAAATCAACACAAAGTCAACAATTAAACAAGAATGGAACAATAGGGCCATCTCAATATCATGCCACTAAAAGTTTTTTAAAGGACAGAATTACTCCACAGTAAACTGACAAATATCTACGCTTGGCACCTCTTACAAGCTAATAAAGATGTAGACTGGCAATTGCGATAAGCAAAGCCCTTGGTGAATACCTTGCTTCTCTTTTCCTCAAAACGTTTTTCAAATTCAGCTCGTTAAAAGGACATATTATATTTCCTTCAGTCCAGCAGCTGGCTTCTCTTTTTAAGCTGTCAACTAAGCAGCCATAAGCTCACATCGATAGTATGGTATCTGTTGAGTCCCCTCCCCCAGTACTCCCCGCCAGTCCTAGACCTGTAGCCTGGCATAAACTAGGCAGCATGAGTGCTTCTCTATTAAAATGACTCATTGGCAATGTAGTCAACCTTAATCTACAATGCAGATAAAGAAAAAAGACAATTTTGAGCCAGTTTGCTGTTTTACTTTCAGAATTCCTTTTTAATTCTACTAGTTTTTCCATTGTCTAGCATTTACAATATAATCACAAACTAATACTTTAAACTTCAGGCCCAATATTACTTCCATTTAGAAAAGTATTTGTATAGCTATTTATAAGGTCTTTATAAGCTAAGGCTTGCCAAGGCAGTTCACAATTTATTGTGGCTAGACTTAGTTGGCACCAAATGGAAAGGTTTTACTAATTTTAATGTTAATATTAATATATGTATAGATAACACACAAACACAACTTATACATACACACTATGTATAGTATACAAGTCCCTTTAGGCATGCATGTATGCTTGGATGCACAAGATACTTATATACTGACTAATTATCTCAAAGATTGATTTGTAATATGCCTGATACAAAATGATTTCCTGCTACTTACCATGAGTCCTGTTGACATGTCCCTTTCCTTGATCACCTCCTCACCATTTCAAACTTTAAACAGACTTTTTAAAGATCCTGGGTATTTGAGTTGCATGGAACAAAAGATGATAGGATTTCATGTTTTGTCTTTGTAAGTATTGGAGCTTCTTCACTTCCTTTCCTTCTCATTCATTTTGACCACAGACTGTACTTTCTTATTGTATATCTCAAAAAAGGGAAGGCATTTTCTGAGATCCTTTCCAGAATCCTCTTTATGTGTATAAATAACAGGCCCTGTGTATCAAAAGTTCCAAATCTCAGAGATGTCAAAAATTTAATTCAATAAATATGCATTTAGCAGCTACCGTGTTATCAATACTTCTAAGATTTCCAGTCTTAAAAAAAGGCAAGCAACCTTAAATTGTTTAGGAAGTAGAACCAATAATAGAAATAGTTACAATAACTGTATAACTTTCTTGAGCTCTATGTGTGAAACATTATACAAAATACCTTTTTGTAAAATTGCTGATGTCATCCTCAAATTAACCTGTGAGGTACATACTATTACTATTTCCATTTTATATTCAAAGTAATGAAGAACAGAGATGCCCAGTAATTTACTCAAAGCCACACAGGCTAGTGAGCCAGTCAGTTTGGCTCCAAATTTGAATCCTTAACTACTTGACCTTTCTGTCTTCCTATAGCTCTATCTAGATCTTTGCTGCCTGATATGGCAGCTACTAGCCACATGGGGTTATTTAAATTTAAACAGAAATTAAAATCAAAATTAAAAGTTTGGTTATTTAGTCACATTAACCATATAAGTCAATAACCACATGCGACCCATGCCAGCTGTACTGAACAATGCAGATAGAGAACATTTCCATCTTTATACAAAGTGCTAGTGGTCAGCACTGACTAAAACATCAGCAGTGGTTCCAGAGGAACCGAGGAAACAGTCAGCCCTTGACTCCACACACCAACTCTTAACTAGGTTAATGAGATTTGTTTGTTAAAAACCTGCTACTAAAAATAATTCCAGATTTCAATTATGCCTCAAACTTTAAATGATACCATTTACCTGCTTTTCCCAAGGGTGTATGTAACTTTGTGAGTAAAGTGAGGATTCCAAACGTACCAGAGACGTATGTCTTAGAAATAGGGTAAGTGACAGTGTGACCCAGAGGTCCTGGATAGGAAAATTAAACTGTAGTTACACCTGTACCTATCATGTAAGAAGCCACATGAGATGAAATAATTGTATATTGAGAAAAAGCAGGATTACGGTGTCAGGTGAACTTGGATTCAAACTGACTCCCTGCTTCTGTGACCTTGGAACATTCATTCAGCTATTTAATCCTCAGCTTTCTCATCTGTGCAGTGGGACTAATAATGTCTTTTTTGCAGGTTGTTATGAGAATTAAGTTCTAAACACATATAGAATTCTTGCTCAGAAGAGTACCTTAGAAAACTATTTTTCTATATCTGGATATGAAAAATACAAATCAAAGCTAAACAACAAGATGAAGAAGGATAGGAAGATGAATTATCTTGTTAGGTGCTAGAGCTACTTGAACTGAGTCTAAACATTCACAGAGCTGAGATGTTTACGATTAATTACCACTGAAAGTAACTAGCTGAAAGGCATTTGGCAGGGTATAATATAAAATAGAGCTGCCAAGGCTAACAGCTATTATTAAATGTCTGCATATTTTAACAACTGTGCTTGGCACTTTAGTCTCACTTTATTCAAAAGACCACCACACTCCTCTTCGTGGTGTTTGTTATTTTAAACAAACAAGCATACTTTCAGGTTTTACCCCCAAAGGTTCTAAATTATAAATCTGGGATTAAGTCCAGCAATCTGCATTTTAAAACAGTATGCCAGTTTTTGATGCATGTGCTCCACAGACCCCACTTTGAAAACTAGTAGCGATGCAACCTATTTAAAGCAGCAAAGCAGGTTGTTTGTCTACGTGTAGACGAAGACTACTATCTAACAATGGTTACATTCAGCCAAGAGCTCACGATTGCACAGAAATTGCCTTGAGTTTTGGTGGCACAGAGATTAAGCCCATGTGCCAAAGCTTATACACTTTTCTTAAAAGAAAGTCATTCAGTGTTAATTTGCTTTGATTTAGGACATGAATCCAGCAAGGCAAAATTGGCTGTCTGGCCTTCTGGACTAAAGATTTTAGAAAGGTTTTCATCCTTAATGGCAATGTCATAGAAGCTACAGGGCTCAAAGAGGTCATCTTCGGATATATTGAGAATTCACTTCTCTGGAACTCTTTCTGATTTGCGTTAACACATGAGATGTTACTTGAACACCTGTGAGTATTCAGATATTAGACTTGGCTAATATAATAATTTATTATTATGAATAAAATACTTGGCTAAACAGAGCTTGTTGAGATTGAGCAGAAAGTGGAGTAGAGGTCTGGTTCAGGAGTAAGAAATACATGAATTCCTGCCCTACGTCCACAACTTCTTAGGTATGAGGCTTTGTTCAAGTTAATTAACCCTGCTGAACCTCATGGTTCTCATATATAAAGTGAAGATTATACTATAGTACTTATAATACTCATCTCCTGATCTCTCAAGAGGTAATGCAAGTCAAGCATCTAGCACATCATTCGGCACATGGTAACAAAGGTAAGTTGTCGCGGTTGTTACTGCTATTCTAGCTACGGCATGGGGATAGAAAGGGCTGCTGAGCTTTATCTGGACTTTCTAGACTCCATGGAATGAAGAAACACACTCATTGCCATAGGTAGGATTTCTGAAGACAATGAACACATTTCAACCTTCCACCTTTCCCCTGTGAGATACAGTCTCTCATCCCATGAATTCAGCAATGAATCTGTAGTAGGTTTTAATCTAATGCACACTTCACTATTGTAAGAACCTTTTTTTTTTTTTTTTGAGATGTCTCATTCTGTCACCAGGCTGGAGTGCAGTCTAGGTACAATCTAGGCTCACTGCAACCTCTGCTTCTGGGTTCAAGCGATTCTCCTGCCTTAGCCTCCTGAGTAGCTGGGATTATAGGCATGCACCACAATGCCCAGCTAATTTTTTGTATTTTTAATTGAGACAGGATTTCACCAAAATGGCCAGGATGGTCTGGATCTCTTGATATCATGATCTGCCCGCCTCAGCCTCTTGAAGTGCTGGAATTACAGGCGTGAGCCACCGCGCCTGGCCAAGAATCTTTTAGACCCCTATCTCCTTGACTTTAGACTTCCCCCTTCTTACCCAACCTGCACTTGACTTTAAGATCAACCATCCTAAACACCAACAATGCCACTGTTGATATTTCACCCTTTTGCTGAAAAATGTTCTTTGCCTTTATCATTGTAGCAGCAGCAGCAGGAGGAGCAGCCAGAACTCACATGAACTGAGCAGCTCTTCTGCATCACAGGCACTGAGCTACAAGCTGGGGGGCAAATATAAGAGCCACCCCCACTTCCCACCCTCCAAGAAGGCAGGGAGAAAGCAATCTGGAGGGAGAAGCAACTGATACGTTAAGGACTGTAGAAGAGATTTATGATGAATGTGAATGCCTTTCTGCAGGGCACCTTCTCGGGGACAGCTACGAGAGTAAGATTTGAGTTGAATGACCAGGAATTTGCCTGGTAGAGAAGGTGGAGAAAAGGAAGAATAAACATGACCATAGACTTCAAAGGGAGAAAATAAACATAAACAAAGACACAAGGTGGTGAATAAGCACAATGCTTTCAGGAGAATTATGAATGATAACTAGGGTGAGGGCAGAGAATGGGGAGAAAAAGAGCTAAAGACAACATTTGGAATGAAATCACTGAGGGCCATGTATATATCAGGCTAACGAGGATGGCTTTCTAATTTTCAAAATGTTTTAATGCAGAATACATTTTTTTCCTCTAGAAAAATCTTGTGCAAACCCAGAAATACTGAACAAGTAAAAAGTGACGCTGCGTTACCTAAGGAGGCGGTGGCAGCTCGGGGGGTTGGGGGGGAACCACCTGGCTTTCCCTTCCAGGGGGCTATTCCTTAAGGTGTTCCATGAGGTCTTGGGACTGAGCAGAACACAGTGAAAAACTACTGCTATGGACAATAGGGAGCCAGGGAAGTGCCTTAAGTAAATAAAAGTTTAACTCAGGTTTAATGTTTAAAAAGGAGGGTCTTGTATGGAAAGGAGACCAATTAGAAAACTCCTATATGCAGTCCTAACCAATAGGTGGTAAGGCCTCAAATTAAGGGAAAGGCAGAGTGATTTGAATTCAGCAGAATCAAGAAATATTTCTAGAGTGTGGAACATCACATTTGGCAAATCTCTGGACATGGGAGAAGAGAAAAGGAGTGCCAGAAGGCAAGGTGGGCATCTGAGTTCTGGCTTGCGAAAAAGGTGAGCCTATTAACGCCAATAGAAATAAGGAGAGGGAGGATATATTTCATTTTATTTGAAGTGGGGCAAAATGGAAATGTTCAGGTGGAGATATTAAGCAAGAGGGTAGAAATGTAGGTTTAGAGTGTGATTAGGAGTCTATAATGGATAAGTAGATAGTATCTTTGGTTGGACATGACCCAGGAAAATCATTGAGTACAGGAAGAAAAAAATGCACTGAAGTCTGGACACTGGGAAACACCAGCATTTGAGGACTGTGGAGGGGAGAATAAGGATATCCCAGAAAAAGTGACCGAGCAGAATAGAAGTGAATAAACGGTGGTCTAGAAGCCAGAGAAGACATAGAATCCAAGAGGCAAGAATTGTCCTGATAGAGTTATGGAGGATAAAGGGCTGGAAACACAGCCTATTTGGCAGCTGGGGATTGTTACTTACCTTTTCAAGTGTTGTGGGCAAAATGAAGTTTGCATTAAGATAAAGAGTGAATGAAAATTGAGGAGATAGAGAAAAATGGCAAAGACTATTTGTTCATGAAGAAAAGAAATGCAATAAGGTAGTGCCTTGCAGATATGGTACCCATCTTTAAAAGTCTTCCTTGAAGCCTTCTTTTCTATGATTCACAATGACCTCTTTCACCTCTAAACTCCAAGAACAGTTCGTAATCTGTACCCTTTGGGGATTTACTATTCTATCATTCACTATGCTAGATGAATCTATGATAATTTAAGAGGATTTTTCTCACAAATCTCCTAATGATGTCTAACAAGCATCTAATGCCAGGCTGAATTCAATTTACCTTTCAGGGTAATTCAACTCAGTCTTTTCACTCATCTTCTCTCTGCCCTCCCACACTCATACTAAATTTCTGTCAGTCCATGGGCTCCACCATGCTTTCTCTTGTCTTTGGGCTCATGACTATACATCATTTTCTGCTATTATATAACTTCCTTTTATTGGAATAAAGGAATAATCACCCTTCAGGGGTTGGCTTCTAAGAAACTTTCGCTGACTCCCTCTGGACTTGGTTGTGTATCCTACCCAACCATTGCCCATACCTGGTATCTTATGCTCTGCCATGACAGCATTGTATCAGTTCACTTGACTGTGTCCCTCACTTCATCTCCTAAGGACAGAGAAAGCATCTGATGTAGCTATGGCTTCTTTCCAATACCTAGCTTAGAGGAGTAGTAACCAGCTCAGCATATAGGCTCAAATATTTGAGAAATAAGGGAGAAAAGAAGAAAACCAGGAATGAGCAAAGGGAGGGAAAGGGAAGGAAGGAAGGAAGGAAGGAAGGAAGGAAGGAAGGAAGGAAGGAAGGAAGGAAGGAAGGAAGGAAGGAAGGAAAGCATCTGATGTAGCTATGGCTTCTTTCCAATACCTAGCTTAGAGGAGTAGTAACCAGCTCAGCATATAGGCTCAAATATTTGAGAAATAAGGGAGAAAAGAAGAAAACCAGGAATGAGCAAAGGGAGGGAAAGGTAAGGAAGGAAGGAAGGAAGGAGGGAGGGAGGGAGGGAAGGAAGGAAGGAGGGAGGGAGGGAAGGAAGGAAGGAAAGAAGGAAAGAAGGAAGAAAGAAAACTAATTTAATTTGGTTCTCATTTCAGCATTGCCATTAACAAGTGGGTGACCTTGGTCATACATGTAGTTTGTTAATCTGTAAAGCCAAAATATCATACTAAATTTCTTCTAGGATCCTTTCCATTTTAAAACTGAATTCAAAAAGAAACCTAGCACTTATTTACATGGTTTAGATTTCTGAATGTAATAACTGCATAGCTATATTCTGTGACTCCAAATAACCCCTCAGTAAAACAATAGAACTGCTGAACTTTTCTCAAATTACTATGCTAAAAATCTGCGTGAGTTTACACTTACTAGCTAACAACCCTTGACTAAGTCACTTAGTCTTGCTCTGACTCAGTTCCTCCACCTAGAAAATAAAGTGGTGACTGGGGATTAAATGAGCGAGGCAAGCAAGGGTGACTTATGAGCTGCAGTTGTCTTCACAAAGGTTAGTCAGCATACATTATTTGTAGATAGGGTTTCATTTACAGGATAGCTACCTTGATTTAAGGACATCAAGCTACTTATTAGTCACTGGTAGTGCAGTGAGGATCAATATTCAGTAGGTAGTTATGTGAACAACTTAACAAAATCTTGGAAGTTTAAACTTGTTCCCAAGCAATAGAAAAGTAATTTATTTACTGTTAGGTCTTAAAAGTCTGACTGCACAGTGCTGTTCTTTGGAATCCAGCACACATCATGATGCTTTTCATCGTCTTCAGTGGGGACTATTACCTGGAAAACTGTGGTAGAAGTTTCCAATTCAAGAGGTTGCCTTTCTCACCCTTCAAAGAAGTTACAGATTTTAAGAGTCTCTTCCTGGCTATGATCAACCTCTCACCTTACTGACAGAGTTTCAATTTAACCAAACGTTATTGAAACAAATGACTGCTACACCATACTGTTTCTCATTCTGTACCAAGGAGTTAAGTTTCACTTAGCAGAACATTCATCAATGAGTAAGAAAATGTACACAAATACAAATAAAAATGGAAAAGCTAACACATTACAGTTTTTTGCCTTATGTAAGCTAAATTTTCTTCCATTGGAAACAGAACTACTTGTGCAGGTGGTTGCTAAATGCTACCAGCTGCTCTGTGGCAATACAGTTTCTGAAACAGAACCCTGAAAAGTAGGATGGAGAGGGGAAAAATAAAGAAATGGGTGTGGAATAAGACTCTATATTAAACTAAGTCCCTGGGTAATACAGGAGAGGGGGAGAGCAACTTCAGTCGTAAACAGTAAGCAGAATTTCCATTCGGCTAGCCTACAATAAATTTATTTTTCCAAGAAAATGAAATGGAACAAGAGAACAGACATATCTGCTTTATGTTAAAGAAAAGCATGTATGAACCTAATACAGGAAGAAGTTGTTTAAGACTGTACATCCTTGAGAAAATATTACCTCCATAATAGTGCCAGGGTCTCTGTTAACTTGGGTTATCAGCGACATAAATTAGATGCACACTGGGGCTGTCTAACTTGTATAGCAGTCTGCAGTGCTCATATAACTTGTACTTCGCTCTCTCATTTTCTTCCCTCTGTCCTCTTTTCTAGTTACTAACTTATTTTTAAAATCCTTGCAAATGCCATTATAGCTATATTATTTATTGTACCAGTTAAAACACTGCTGAGAAATGAAGGAATCTACTTAGATTCCAGTAATAAAATCAGCAATCTCAATTTAAAAAATTGGAAGAAAATCACATAATCACTTTTTTAAGGAATGCAATTCTCTCTTCATGCCTGACAACCTTCTTTCCTTTGAGCAAGCTCTTGACAGTGCAAAGAATCTATTAATACACTTAATGTCAGCATATCTCCTACCCTGATCCAAAAAGCAAGGAACAGCATGAAATGGGGGATAAGGAAGATTAAAATAAAAGAAGGAGAAGGTAAGAGAGAAGAGGAAATAAACAAAAGACAGATTGAGAGAAACAGAGAGATAAACAGCAAATCGTGGTCTTCGAATGAAAAGATGTAGGGACCAGAAGAAAAAATAGACATAAAGAAGAAAACAAGGTCAATGTGACCTTTTGTGTAGTTTTTTTATTTATCTGAGTAATCTGGGGTGGGGGTAATTACAGGTCTTTGTCTTAATATGGAAAAATAACTATGAGGCATGACCAAGACACAATTCTCCAGGAGTATTTCTGAAGAGCCTACAGAGGAGCCATTGGTGCCTACCGTTATGGACATTGGATTGTGACTATATCTTCTTCTGGGTCTGCTGCTGCCATGCCTCTGACATTGTGCTCATTGTGAACTCAGTGTCTTACACGATAAGAGCCACCCAATCTCATTTTGCCAACTCCGCATACTAATTCACAATGGCATATAATATCCCCACATATGGGTTTTTAGGTCATCAATGAAGCTGAATGAAACCCTTCTCTTGCTAAGTACAGAATTTAGAAACCAAGCTGCCGCAAGTTGAAACATCAGTCACGGTCTCTCAAAACATTATGTTACAAAGGCTGTGATGAAGCTGCAGCACTGCCCATATTTCCAAAAGTAATGACACTCCATCTTAAAGGCCCACTCAGTTCTGTCACATTTATATTTGCATCCTATAATGTGAATGTATTAGCCCCAAATTGTTTGGCAATAAATCATCATCAAAGAAATATGTTTATTTTACTTTTAGTATTCATGACTTGCATGATCCGAGAACAACATATATTTAGTACTTCAAAGCAATGAATCCATAACTTTGAGAGAAATGGCTTTATAGATCATTAAGACTTCTGTTGCTTTAACAGTTAATCACATTTTCACTAATAATATGACATAAGTCCTTTACCTAAAGAGTGAAAAATGAATGACTCTTTTGCTTGCACTAAAAAGTCCTCTACTTGACCTTTCCTAGGGGCAGAGGGAAATCCAGTATAATCACCGAAGGCTTTCCCTACAGCGATATCAATACTTTCATTCAGCCAACAGACTGCACCTTCAGTTAAGGCTCTCTGAGTCCCCAAACTACAGGGGAAAAAGTCATTCAGAGCTCTGCTGTAACCGTGAACCTAGGGTCATGTGGTGATGCCTCAATGAGCCCCGCATCTTCTGGAGAATACCTCAGATAGCTGGCCCAACAAAGACAAATATTATGGCAGCAAAAAATAAATCTGCCATTTTTAACCTTTTCAGGGAAAGTAATTCACTTATTGACTTTGGTTAAAACGTCTTACCTTTCTTCCCCTTTTTGTTGTATCTGTGAGTAATTTCTCCAGTCACGTTGTTTATAGGAAGTGAAGTTATTCGTAATCATGCCTTAAGAGTATGTACACAAACTGGACATCCTAAAAGACCACTATGTATTAAATTCCTGATTGTTTGACATAAATTCTCTCTCTCTCTTTCACTCCGACAGGAATCTTCTCATTTATTTACGAATAGGTTAAGACCTTCGCCTTGTTTCTAACCATGTTCCTAAGTGCTAACATATATTAAGTAAATTTAGAGCCTCTTCTGCATAGGAAACAAATTAAATTGGTTAAACATGGAGAAAGACTAAATGTAATCCATCTCTTGTCATGTTTATGATATCTGAACTCATCTTACGTGCATGTTCCAATTTGGCTGTTGTAGCAGATGGGCTGCTTATGATAAAACATAACTACAGACACAGAATGTGATAATATAAATCATAAAAGAGATAAATAATGAAATTCTTCTAAAATAACTCTGGTTAAATATTTAGACAGTCAATTTTTAAGCTTACTTGCACACAAAAATAGTATTCACATATCTAGGCAAGGAAAGAAAGGTACTCAACCATAATATAAATATAATCTAAATCTAAACATTCAGGACTCAAGGTATTTTAAAAATCTGGGTGAATTTTTAAAGCCGCAAAAGTAAAGTTGGGGGTCTTCTCCAAAGGTCCTCACAACCAAAGATGGCACTGATGAATATCTTTATACAGCTACCCCTCATTCCAAGTCCCATTCTGTAATTCCTGGGTTAAGCAAAGGCTCCTATTTTATGATCTATTTCACATGATAAAGGAAACTCAATGCCACTCCTGATGAACAGCTTAGTGGCCATGAACCTCTTGTCAATGTTTATTAGTTTCTGACTTCACACTGCTGATAGTTGCAAAATATATTTACATTAATGTGATCATCTCAAAAACCTCAACACAGGCCAGCTGGTATCCTGATCATACAGAGGAGGAAAGTAAAGTTTAGAGACATGGCTTGCCCAAAGTCACACATTTATACACAACAAATCCAAAATCTGAACAGACATTTTTGTCTCCAAAACAGTTGCTCATTATTAATGTCTTAATCATGGTATCTCAGCCAGCTTACAAAGAAGGGTAAAGATTTTAACTCAGAGAAATTTGGAGTCGATTCTACAATGCATAAAAGCAGCCCAGGTCCTCAGCCCACAGTTTGAAGATGGCCAGAAACAAAGGGGTAAGGGGACAAAACCAGTACAAATGACTACTCAGACAGTTTGGGCCAATTATGTTGTATATTAATATGTATCCACCCTTAACAGGGGGCCATACCCACTCTCAAACTTTCAATATGTGCAGAGTGGGCGGTTTTACCCCTAAGAAGGCTGGCATTTGGCGCAGTCTTTCAGATACCAGCAGCAGGGCCAGTTTCCATGTGGGATGCTGACTCCTTACCATCTCTACTGCAGATTCCTGATACGTAGCTGTGCACTACCTGAAAATGAACTTGAGAGAGCTCTTGAAATACTTTCTATATATTAGGGAAAAAAAGCATTACCCCTCTCTCTGCTTCTCTGTTTCCTGTCTTTCCTTCCCTGTTATTTATTGAGCTCCTACTGCATGGCAGGCTGTGTGCCTATACAGAAAGCAGCCATAGGCCAAAGCTTCACGGCTCTTACCATCTGCTGGTGAATGCAGAAGTATAAACAAACACTTTCAGGACTATAGGAGTAAAGAAGAGCACCTGCCTGGGTCAGGGATGGGGGTGAAGGAAGAGGACCAAGAGGGGATATGTAAAATTTCCCAGGTGAAGGCAAGTCAAAGTTTAGACCTAAAGGAAAAGGGGGAATGAATCAGATAAAATGGAGGGGGGCAATAAAGGTTTCGTTATACAATAAGATGTATAAAACATGTTGGAATGGGTTTTGTTCTGTTGTTTTTGGAAGAGGGAGGAGAATGTAAGGAGAGAGTGAAGGTAGGGAGAAAGAGGTAGAAGAAGGAAGGAAGGGAGGAAGGAAGGTAGGTAGGTGGGGGGAGGGAGGGAGGGAAGAAAGGGGGAAAGAAAGAAAGAGAAAAAGAAAGAAGGAAAAGGAGAAAGAGAGAGAAAGAGGGCAGAAAGAAAGAAAAAGAAAGAGAAAGGAAGGAAGGAAGGTAGGTAGGTGGGGGGAGGGAGGGAGGGAAGAAAGGGGGAAAGAAAGAAAGAAAAAGAAAGAAGGAAAAGGAGAAAGAGAGAAAGAAAGAGGGAAGAAAGAGAAAAAGAAAAAGAAAGAAAAAAAGAGGAAGGAAGGAAAGAAAGAAAAGGAGGGAGGAAGGCAAGACTAAATCTCTTTGCCGTGTAATAAACAGAGGAGAAACATAAGTAATACCATCAAAATCTGATCTGGTGGAATTTTGTATACTTCAGGTATATGTTAGATTTTTAAGAAAAAAAATAGGCATGTGTATTGGAGACATTAAGCAAAGAAAAGGATGGGTGGAGTAAGCCTATAAGTATCATTTCAGTGGCCTTAGCCAGTTTATGTCTTTGCTGATTCTGCCTGGTCTTAGAATGGAAAAGCTTGATTTACTGAACTGTTCAGGACCTAAAAATGAAAAACACTGTGAATAGGTTTCAGGATCACAGCCAACAGTTTATTATAGGTCTGGAATGAAGTCTCAACCTCTTCACTGAGAACATGCTCTAACTTTTGTTTGTTTATTTGCTTTCTTATTTATTTCTGTTGAAGATTTTTTTCTAAAAATACTGAATTGGAATAACAGAGCCCATATCTTTTAGTTATAACATTATAAAACATGTTTAAGAATTCAAGACAGTGATGCACAATATGTCAAATATAACATCATGCAGACATAACTACTAATATCATCAATGAAATATATATACATTTTCCTCTCTGAGCAAGTTTTCTTAGCATTTCCTAAAACCTTAAATAATTTTTTATTGAATTTATATGTATTTCACCTACCATACAGACAAAATTATGACCAGTGTGCTATGTTCTATTATCCTATGATTAAGCTAGTAGAAAGCATTATAAAATAAGATAGACATTATGCATGTACAGTTCTTTTGTTTTTAAATTGCCGACTGCCAAACCAGGAGTTTCTGTATTCCTTCCAATCATGTGAAGATTAATCAAGAGAGTTTAATTAAACATGTTCAACTTCCCAAAATTAATTATGTTCATTGAATGACCAGATTGTCATTCCAACTGGAAGTACTTTC
Organism: Callithrix jacchus; assembly: GCF_049354715.1. NCBI lineage: Eukaryota > Metazoa > Chordata > Mammalia > Primates > Cebidae > Callithrix > Callithrix jacchus. Next base: position 17,846,097 of record NC_133518.1, on the reverse strand, counting down.
ATACTTTTACAGACAGTGTGACTATCAGTTTTGCAATTGCAGTGTGACCTACGAAACTTGCACGAAGACCTACCCTAAATTATTGTTACCTACCCAGTTACCATACCTTGGAAGGGGATGTTATGCATTCATAAGAGACATAGAAGTGATATCTTGTCTGTTTATTTTTATCATTGGAGTTTGTTGGATATTTGGGCTCAAGAAATGCAAATGGGGGTAATCAATGGCTCAACAGCAACACAGAAATAGCCCTATTCTATTCAGACATTTTATCGGTGACTTGGATGATGGGGGCAAGGTTAATATTGAAATGACATATGCCTAAAGGAGGGAGCAGGCATGGGGTAAAAGTAGAAAGTTGGTAAAATAACAGAAGCTAGATATTAAATTATCTTACCAGTTCAGAGCTATGTGTCTGAATTAATTTTTTTAATTTAATAGACATGAAAATCCTGCATTTAGGCTGAAGAAATCAATTGCTATCAGGCACAGTGGCTCATGCCTGTAATCCCAGCACTTTGGGAGGCCAATGCGGGCGGATCAACTGAGGTCAGGAGGTTGAGACCACCTTAGTCAACATGGTGAAATCCTGTCTCTACTAAAAATACAAAAATTAGCCAGGTGTGGTGGCTTGTGCCTGTAATCCCAGCTACTCGGGAGGCTGAGGCAGAAGAATCGGTTGAACCCGGGAGGCAGAGGTTGCAGTGAGCTGAGATCACACCATTGCACTCCAGCCTGGGGGACAAAATTGAGACTTCATCTCAAGAGGGGAAAAAAAAGAAATCAATTGCCTAAATACTGAATGGACAAAGACCTGACTTAATCATAGTTGACATGACAGACTTTCAAATTCTATAGCAGACTGTGATATAATTACCCACAAAGCTTCAAACATTCAAGAGTATTCATAGAAATATAGTGCGCATAACAAGGAAAAAATAGTTCTCAACTCTGCATTCGTTGAACACCTCTGGAATTCTGAGTGAGCTAATATCAGAAGACATTGTCAAATGGGCAGAGTGGAAATACAGAAAACTGAAGTTTTCAGTTCTCCACATTGTTGTCTTTTGGTCCTACCTTTCTGATCTTTGGAGTTTTTATCTAAAGCTAAAATGTATAAATTTTCCTATTCCAAAACATCTTACAGAATATGGTATTATTAGTCTAAAGAATTTTTAGAACTATACAGGGTCTTCAATGGTATTACACAAAAATATCTGAGAAGGAAAAGCAGATGAGAAGAAGGTGTTTCAATATTTTCATGAAAAATAGTTTTTAAAAAATATTTAATTCTCAAGGATAACATGGCTAAAAAGGTAAAGCTCATTTTGAATTTTGGGAATGTTAATGACCCATTTCAAAAGTTTTGATTTTAGAAATCAAAACTCATTGTGACAGTTTATGTTATAGCTATATAAAACTATGGTTAGTGTTAGTTTAAGGGTTATAGGTTAAGTTTTATATGTTTAAGCCTAAATAAAGAGAAATGATTATTAATTGAAATTAACCTAATCCATTGGCAATTCTTTTATTAAATAATTTTCCTTTTTGTGTCTCATGTTGCACTCTGAAAATAAATAACAAAGATAACAAATGTTTCCTCCAAATACTAATACTGTAATGGCAAATGATTACAAAACTTGAAGTAAAATTTAATGTAAATTTTATTATATGATTACTCATATATGCTTTTCAAAGACAGTGAGAACATAGCTTATAAAATCAGTTACTGCAACTTTCAAGATGAATAAGCATGATCTGGGGAACAAGTGCAATTTTCTGATAAAGGACCAACAAGATATCTTCTCTGATTCAAAAATGCTTATTTGTAAACATCTTATTTGAAATCATCAGGAGTTCTAGTGCCAGGCTGTGCCAGAATTTGCCATTCCAAGTTGTGGTCAGTTTTTCAAACTCAGAATTAAACATGGCATCCACCAAAGTAATATCAGACTGAAGTTCCTCAAGTGGCTTTGACAATTAAAAACATACATAATTACATTTATATTTTGGGTGCAAGTATTGTGCTATCATTTTAGAGTACAAATAAGCAGTCAGCCACAACCCAGAAAGACAGTAGTCTACAAGAGAGATGAAGGACTATGGTAGTGATGGGACTGCGGATTCGTGTCCCATCTCAGCCACATACAGCTATATCATTCTAGCAAGTTACAGAACACCGTTCAAACTCAGTTTCCACATCTACATCATGAGAATTGTCATACCTGCTCTATTTGCATGAACTTTTTGTGATCATCAAATAATGGAAATAAAATCACTTGCAAGAACCTTGTAAAACAAATATACCTATTTTAGCTAATTCCTGATCATACCTCTGCACTGTCACTGTTCCATGGTAACTAAACAAGACGCTGAGTGTCCTGGGTGAAGTGAGCCTGCTGTCCAGGTAGATCAGTTTGGCCTAACCAGAACTGATGCCCAACAGGGCCTTTCCTTGCAGGGCCAGTGGCCATTATATTGAGAATCCAAGTCTGAAGACCGCAATTTGTAGAATGTGACTAAAGCAAAAACCTGCAGCATAAATTGTGTTTGTTCTTCAGATGATTTTTAGAATTAACTGACTCTGTAGTAGCTTAAGAAACAGCATACAATTTTATAAAGGAAAAAGGTGATAGTTTTTTATTTCGCTCACAATCATTTCTTGTTAGGTTGTGAGATAACTTTTATTAATACCAATTAATTCCTTGCTCAGGCCTGTGCTACTTTGTAATCCTCTGCTTAAAAGAAACTAATTGTATGAATTCAGGTAAGACAAGAACTACTATAATAGATGTTTTCACCCTTGCCTTTACTTTTCTCTGATACCCCTTAAGGTGGTCAGAGGTAAAAGCTATGCATTGTAGCCTGAGGGGTGATTGAATGAAATAAATGGGGGATGGTAGTAGAACCTACTGGGATAGACCAATTTCCCACCACTGTGAACCAGAGAAATTGATTGATGAATCCTCACTCTGTCAAGAGGCAGCCTTCAGATTTGATCACATAAATACTCATTCAACTCAAATTCTGCTTGACAAGCCTCAGACAGCTTTGTTCTGTCACAGATATCATTGGAAGGAAATGCTCCATTAATCATCCTTAATTAACTTTACCATAGTGTGCTGAAACCAATATGCTTTCTGGCTAAACTTTGGACTTAGCCAGGATTCTATAGTTATCAAATAGAAGAGAGCTTTTAAAGTTTCTTCTCTCCTATCGCTATGAACTATAGGGATCTAGCATGAATAGAGTTCACAGGAAGCCATGCCCATTGATTATATGAGATAGCTTATCAGTGTGTGCATTCTTTTCTAAAGAAAACATAATTTTAAATATGGCTGCCCTGCATGAGATAGCATTTTATATCTATATCTCACTTGATGCTCAGACATTCTGTATTTCCTTCTCAATTCTCAGGTATCCTATGTCCTGAGATAATCCTTTTCTAAGTAAGAGGAAAGAAAAATCTTAAAACGACAATAATAGTAAAGACTTAGCTTGAAAAATAAAGTTGCTAGAGGCACAAAATGGTTTGTGATGAATGCATAAACACACACATACACATACATGTCTCACATTGTAAAATACCTCACAATTTTCATAAAGCTTTAACGTGAGGCATGTGTTTTATTTTGATCTTTGCTTAGGGCATATATTAACTACTTGTCTCACTTTGAAATTACCTACTGGGAAGTTTATTAACAAGCATCCTAATTCAGTGGTAATAAGGGCAAAACAAAAAATGAGTGGTATTCACACTTTAAATAAAGTTCTAAATGGCTATTATTAAAAGTCAAAACATAAAAGATGCTGGCAAGATTGCAGAGAAAAAAGAATGCTTATACACTGCTGGTGTGAATGTAAATGAGTTCAGCCATTGTGGAAAGCAGTGTGGCAATTTCTCAAAGAACTTAAAACAGAACTGCCATTCAACCCAGCAATCCCATTATTTGATATATAACCAAAGGAATATAAATTGTTCTACCATAAAGACCCATGTACCTGCATTTTAATTGCAGCCCTATTCACATTAGCAAAGGCATGGAATCAGCCTAAATGCTCATAAACAGTGGACTAGATAAAGAAATTATGGTACATATACACCACAAAGTACTATGCAGCCATGAAAAAGAATGAGAAAATGACTTCTGCAGCAACATAGATGGAGCTAGTGGCCATTATTCTAAGAGAACTAATGCAGGAACAGAAAACCAAATACTGCATGTTCTCACAAGTGGGAGTTAAACATTAAGAACTCATGGACACTAAGAAGGTACTTTAGAGTGGAGAGTGGGAGGAGGGTGATGTTTGCAAAACTACCTGTTGTGTACTATGCTTATTACCTGAGTGACAAAATAATCTGTACACCAAACCCCAATGACACACAATTTACCTATTTAACAAACCTGTACATGTACTCCTGAACCTAAGAGAGCAAATAAATAAATAAACAAATAAAGTACAGTGTGTGTGAACTATGCTAAGAATAAAGCCTCCAGTGTATCCCAGTCTACTTTGGTTGGTATCTGCTCATCCACTGACTCATTGTCACGACTGATTTCTAGCAGCTTCTGATCTTAGCCATATTTATGTGTTCTGTGTTTACAAGGCTATTCATATGATAATGTTAGTGACTATTTCAAATGCTATGCTTTCAAAGTCAGCTGATCCATATTAGAGTCACAAGAAATTTAAATTTACATCATAAAATTCTCTCTCTCTCTCTCTGGTTGGAGTCTTGCTCTGTCACCCAGGCTGGAGTGCAGTGGCGCAATCTCAGCTCACTGCAACCTCCACCTCCTAAGTTCAAGCAATTCTCCAGTCTCAGCTTCCTGAGTAGCTGGGATTACAGGTGCGTGGTGCCACCACGCACAGCTAAATTTTTTTTTTTTTTTTTTTTTGGTGGAGACGGAGTTTCATCATGTTGGCCAGGCTGTTCTCAAACTACTACCTCAGGTGACCTGCCCACCTCAGCCTCCCAGAGAGCTGGGATTATAGGCATGAGCCACCAGGCCTGGCCCAGAATTCTCTCTTTATATTAAAAAGTGCTCCTGTGAATGATCTACAGAAAGGGAAATGGACCCAGAATGATGAAGACATGCACCCTCATTTTATGTATGCAAACCGAGTTTGTGAAGTGATAAACTCAATGAAGAATAAGGGTTAAAGATTTCTGAAAGTGACTGATCTCTTTATAAAATTACTGGTTTGACTCTGCTATAGCAGACATATTTTGCCTTCTCCCCTCAGAGAGAGGTAGCAACTTAATATTCTGACAGGTGTTTGATTTCTCATTGATCATTTAATGATATTTCTTATGGGCTATATTTCTAATTGGAGGCAGAGGTAAAGTATGTGGTAAAGCACATCTCTGTGTGGTTGGCAGACTTGTTAAAAACAAATACCAAATCATGTTCATTTTGTCCAAAGTGATATAAAGAACATGTTTCCATGAAACTTCTAAAACATAGGTTTTATTTGCCAACATTAGAGTTCTAAAAATATGTGAATGCTAAAAACCAAAACTTGATTTTTAAAATATGTAATCTACTTATGACTCTTATGACAATAAAAGACGATGTTGAGTCAGTGACCAATTTGTAACAGACACTCTCTTTATTAAAATGGTTCAGTGTCTTATATTTACTTATTATGAAATAAAGTTTTATTTTTGAAGAAAAATTCGTGTCTTTAATTAAATCTTTATATCAAACTTTGACTTAACATTGCTGTCCCCTTCCCTAGGGAAAAGAAAAAGTTGAAAATAAAAATAGGTGGAGAAAATTTTCCTTGTTAAAGTACGTTTCTATTTTAATTTCTGATTATTATGACTGCAAATTATTCTGTGCTCTCTTTTTGTTTAACTACTTCCTTCCCTTTCATTGGTGCCTATTACTTCTTCCATGGTTTAGGCAGGAAGTTCTGATGGCAAAGTCATTATTTATCTTCCGTTCATTCCATTCTAAGCATCTCTTTATTTAATTTCTTCCCTTGACATAGATTCTTTTTTCCTTCACACATCTTACCCACTCTTCATTTCTTTTCTGCTGATTTGAGTTGAAATCTACTTCCCGGCCACTCTTCCTCGAAGAACTTTTAGTTCAAGTATCTATTTGCCAATTACTGTACTAAGCAGTGGGGATAGAGCACCAAACATAACGGGGTGACTCCGTGGGGAAGGCAGGCATTAATCAGTGAATCCCAATGAAATATGATAAAAGATAAGGCAGCAGTTTAGTGTGCTATGGTAACAAATAATTTGGACAGAATTTAATTTGGGAAAAGCAGTCAGGAAGTCCTTCCTGTGAAGTAACAATTAAATGGGGATCTAAGAGAAAAATAAGAGTTTCTTAGATAAAGAAGATGGAATAAGTGTGGTCTATACAATGGCCCACATGGAGTTAATTTATTCATTTGTTTACTGAATATTTATTGACAGCCACTTATGTGTCCCCAAGGTCACCTCTACTGGCCATTTATTTGTCAGTTTGAAACCGTGATATTTTGGAACATGTGGAGCATACTTATTAAACCCCAAAGAATATATCTGGAGTAGAAATTAATTTTGGAAATAATGAAGAACAAAATGAAGACATCCTACATTAGGTAGGATACTGTCTGTTTAGAGCCTGCTTCGAGGTCACTTCTATTCTTTCTCTTCTGTCTCCACCCCAGCAGAGCTGAATAGATTCCTAATGATAGAGGCCCTTTTTGTTCACACTGAAGTGAAGATTGGTGGAGAAGGAAAAACAATGGAGAAAAATGGAAGGATAAACATCTTAACTCCTTTTCTTTTGTTTTCTCCCTTTTCTTTTCTGGAAACAAGGTTTCACTCTGTCACCCAGGCTGGAGTGCCGTGATGGAATCATGGCTCACTGCAACGTCAAACTCTTGGCCTCAAATGATTCTGCTGCCTAAACCTCCCAAAGTGCTGGGATTACAGGTGCAAGGCACCACACCCAGCTTCATTTTTCTTCCTGGTAGCAAAGCATTATGATGCGATTTAGGGATACCTCCCTAAAAAACTGTAAGTTATACATGCATAACACCATAGCTATACCCATTTCTGGGTCTTATTGAAACCTGAAAGGAGGATGATCAATAAAATTCTCATAACAATCCCAAGAAGATCTTGCCCAATTGTACCAAAGGGATTAGATTAGTTGAGACCATGGTTTCATCCTAGCACTACTCTGTCATTTCATAAAACATATATATTTACATGTTTTCAAAGGTTAGCTGCTGAGCCATGGAAAATATATACTTTAAATATCTGAGTATATCTGTATATCTAAATATCTGAGTGAAAGTTGGTGGAAAGCCATCCATTTAAGAAGAATACAACTTTGCTTATGTTTTAAAAGATATTTAAGATCAAGACATAGTAAAATGTTGTGTTCTGTTTTAGGCAATGCAAAGAGTTAAGTAGATTTACATGAACAGAATGGGAGCTGAGGGAGGACAATGAATGTCCTTCCTCATTTCAAAGGTCAAAGACAGCATTAATTATTTTTAACTAATGTCTTATTTAACCACATGCAAACTTAAATCAGTTTGGGTCTAAGCAATTCAAAGCTATTCTTTGGTTCCCTGCTCTGCTGCAATAATTGACTAGGTTAGACTTTGCAAAGGTCAAAAGAATGGACTTGGTTCATATTCTTTCAGCTAACAGCACAGTTCTTAAATCAAAATTTGAGAATTGATCTTTCAAAGTCACTTTTCCTCTCTACATTCATGTGTAATTTCAAATTATATGATAGATGTATCCAAAGTCACTTTTTATTTAATTACGTTTTAGTAACAGAAGACACAGTGGGAGGGTTTTTAACAAGATCTAGGTTTGTCTAAAAAAAAAAATCCAAAGGGAATTAAGAAAACCATGGGAAACTTGTCATTTAGCAGAGTTCTAATGAATGCAAGTGGATGTGGGCAATCTGAAGGAAAAAATTTAGGCAGACATAATGCCAAGCAACAGAAAATGAAAACGATCTTAGTTTGGAGTTCAGGCAAAACGTAGAGCAAAGTCAAGTCAGGTATTTTGGCAATCAGGTCTTGCAGTACCCTAAATATATATTAAAGATCAAATCTATTGCTTTAGAGTAGGTCTTACCTAGACAACTTAGCACTATCTGCCCTAGGCCTGAGCTTCTCCACCTAGGCCTGAAGACCATGGTTTCATCCCAGCATTGTTCTGTCCTCCCTCTACAGGCAAGCCCTCCCTATTCCTGATGTGCCAGGCTTGTTGCTGACCATCATTCAAATAGTACATGTGATATCTCTTTATCCCCAAAGACTTTCCTGACTGATCAGTGGTCAGATGGTGATTACTTCTTAAGACTGAAGACCCCCTATCTAACCTTATAACTCCCACACGCGATTTTACTCTCATCACTCTGCAATATACACTTACCCTCGCCCTGTAGATAGTGAGGTCTTTATTGGATATGTACATCTGCTCAATGTTTATTCAGTTGCATGTACATCTTTCAAGTGTGTCCTATGACAATTTTATTTCTTGCACCTTAAATGTCAGAGGAAATGTTTACTTAATGCACTTTGCATTATGCCTGGCACAGTTGTTGGCAATATTCAATAAGTGCATTTCATTGTGACATAAACAACTACAATTTTAGACGAGACATGTGTGTGTAGACAAAATACAATTCAGAAAGAGAAATCTCTTCTAGAATGAAATTCAATTTCTTATTTAGCTATTTTGAAATTGTGTACCTATACCACAGTAACAGAGCCAAAATGAAATTTAAAATTATGGTTTTACTATTATTATTCACGTTATGTAGGTTCAGGATTTTTAGCTGAATTAAATGGCTCCTTTTCACTAGCTAATTTGAAACCACTCCCCATGTCCTCAAGCTAGAATAATAGAGATCTGACCCATTTTAAAAAGGAAGAGGATTCCAATCAAGGTTTCTATAAATTTTAGAGATAAAGCCTAGTTGTACATTTCCATAGTAAATATATTTTTGGTGGATTTTTCACCAATCATTCAATGTATAAATCATGTTGACTATATTTAACCCTGGATAAAGTCCACTTTTTCCTGAGTCATAATACCAACTTGGCTAAGTTATCGTACATTTCCAATCATGCTTAAATAAACATAAAATTTATGTATGGGATGAGAAGGACATTTCATAGATAATTCTTCTGGCTTCAGTATCAAGCACATTCATATTTTTCTCCTAAATCTGAAACCAAATGTTTGGTTTCCTAATATTTTTCCTGCCTACTGGATTTTTCTTTCCTTCTTCTATGTGGTCACTCACAGCCCGGCCTTTGTGTATTCTCCCAAGAAAGAATTGTTTATTTATATTAGCAGTCCTTTCGGGGGCTCCCTGTAGACTCTGTTTCCAATGGCATGTGGAGTTACTAAGCTTTCATTGTTGACAAGTGGTAGGTGGGATCCAAGCTTTTGTGGTTAAATTGTTTATTGATAATTACCTGTTAATTACCCTGCTGCCTGACTCCTGTAATTAACTATAATCATTACTTTCCTTTTCCTTGAAAACCATGTACTTAAAAAACAAAAAGTAAAGATAAAAAATATACTTCTTACCACCTTTAAAAAAAATGGTTGAGTTTTTAATTAAAACAATTTCAAGTCAGAGTATTTCTTCATCATGTAACATTTGGATTTGGAAAAGCAAACCAGTGTTATTAATGAAATTATAACTATACCAAGTAATTGATTTAAACTGGTGAATGTAATTTTGGGTGGCAATCACCAAATTAGGTGTCACATAGTATTCTTGAGTCATTAGTATTTTACTTTACTACAGAATGTTTTCCTTCCTAGAGTTGGCTAGAAATTCTGTATGAAATCAAAGCCTTAAAACAAAATAGACTAAATTCTATATTATTTGTTAAGGTTTGAAGCTTTTCGCATTAAGATTCCAGCATTTAAAGTTTTAATTCAACGTAGTGACATAACACTCTGTATCCCTGAGATAATGTATAGAGAGGCCTTTACAGTTTGAATAGAGCTATCATTTGTATGCTGCAGTTCCACCCAACCAGACATGGTGTAAGAGTATATCAGTGTCCAGGGAGTGTACAACTGGCTGCTTCAGTTTCCACACTTCTCAAGAAATTCCACCCAATTCTTGTTCCCAAAACTTCTTTCAGTACTAAAAGCATCTGGTAAAATATCTTGCCATTAGCAAAAATAAAAAAATTAAAAAAAATAAAGTTAACAATTAAGTCCAGCTTTCTGGGAATCAAAATTGGCTCCACCAGGCAAGCAGATGGATTTATTAGGTGTATATTCTTGAGATCTGATATACAAGAGACTGCAAAGAACTATCAAATAAAGTTCTAAAATAGCAGACCAAAAAAGCCCTGGAATCAACATAGCCATCATCCTGCCATCTCTCACCAACTTCCTCTCATTTCTCACCTTTTGAGTATTTTACTAGGCATTTTCATGGTATATTGAAGATAAGTATGGTCAAGGTGAACCTATGAACTTTGTTGGAGCCATTGATTAAAACCAAATTTTAGAACTGTCCGTGATTTACACTACCCACTTCACCTCGACAGGAAGCAGCACCGAGATGAATAGCGAGAGTCCTTGGTGTGCATTTTCCCAACTGATCTACACACATCTTCTGTGCGACTCCCTATGCTAAATGCAGCCCTTTTAAAAACCGGTCATCTTAAAACCACTTTGGAAAGAACGTGGTACTTAACATTCAAATAGCTAGACTGGAGTTTAAGTTTGACACTTACTAGATTTGTCCATATTTACTAAAGTAAATATGGACAAATCACTTAACCTCCCTGAACTTCCTTTCATCATTTAAAAAAATTGGGATAAAAATAACAATATTGATCCAATTAATTTCCTGAAGTTCTTATAATGATGTCAATGAGGTAATGATATAATAATGCACATGAACACACTTTATAAATGAAAATGCACTATTTGACTATAATAATCATTAATCATGAAAATAATAAACACCCTTTAAATAACCATTTAAAAAAATTTGCTGGGCATAGAGAATAAATAAGTCAAGCCTATTTAAATATCTAAGTAATTGTGTCAATGCGCACACATTATAGCATTTCAAGAAATATTTTTCTTAGGGAGAGATTAAAGTCAGGAGAGGAAATGGAACGGCTTCAGCTGCTGTCATTCTTAGTATTTTACTTGGGAGAATGAGCTTTGTCAAATGGAAAGACTAAAATGAATACATTTCTCAGCTGCTTAGCAGATATGTTTCCCAATATAAGCTAAACATTTCAACCAACCTCATTTCCATGTGAATATTTGCACTTCTGAATAGATGATGGGAATCTTAAGAAGAATGGGTTGATCTTGGCCTTGGAATTATATGGCTTAGGTGTAAATTTAGTCTTAATCTTCAATCATTATGTTTTAACATTCCTAGCTGAAATTTGGTTGAGCTATCAAATTGTTCAAAGACCAGTTCATGCCACAGCCCAGGGAACCACTACTGGGAGAAGGTGGAAACCCCAAACCACAACCAAGTCCATCCATAGGGTTTTCCCCATGAAGGTTACCACAACATATTTAACATTGTTACAGACAAATTGCTGCTATTACCAAGCCAAACAATTGTGTCTTTATGTTTTTAAATAGGCTTGGTAACTCTATAGAAACTTTACAGCTGGAAAGGAACTGCATCTTGATGGAGCTACATTTATAGAATTTTGTTCTATGCCCCTTTTTCATTTGTTTCCTGATTTAGACAATAGCCCCAATTTCCAGCTGCACATCAGTTACTCACAGGCCTGGTCTGAGTCTGTGATTCAGCCAAGCTCTGCACAATTGTCCCACAGCTTCCAATAGTTTATCATCATTGTTTTGTATAATTGGAAACAGAATTATTTATATGCTCCTGCTTACTCTGCAAGCAAATTTACAAGGCAACTGTCTCTCTTAATCTATAGTAGACCTAATGTAAACAGTAATGCAAAAGAGTATTCAGATTTATTGTAGGACTTCCTTAAAGATCAATATTTAAAATGAATACATATTGTGCTAATTTAAACATGCAACATATCACAGAGCTATTTACACAAGAAATTTACAATGGCCTATGACATTTTTATACTCTATTCCTACTTCCTAGGAATATCTTTTATCAACTGGAAAAAAAAAAAAGAGTTACAAGTTCAATGTTAATTAGCCTTATTTATAAACTCTCATCTAAATCTGTAACCTCAACAGACAATATATTAAGCTACCAAATGGGGAATTAAAGTTACATTGAGTGTGACCCAAATAGGAAAATAAAGCTGACCGCACCCTCTGCAGTATAAGATGTACAGTTCAGGGTGGACAACAGTGTGGGACTCTGCAAAACCAAGTCTCGACTTGCTGATCTTAGAGCAATTATTTCAGTTTTCCTCTGTAGTCCCTGGATGCTATGGGTTTAAATCACTCCCTGTCTTTGTTTAGACCTCATCTTGGAGGCTTAAAATAGTATCTCGTTGACAAGAATCTGAGGTCTTTCAGACCTAATATCACATCAAGCTGCTAGGCTAAGACCTTACATGCCAAGTCTCAGCCTACAATGAATTTTTATAAGTGAGTTATAAACCCCTCAAAAACAGGGTTTATAATGGAAATGCTGACAGACTCTTAACTATCGAGTTTCTAGTGGGTTCCTATTTAATATACTGTATTTCTTCCCCTTGAAGATATTAATTTACTTTTTGAAATGTTCATTGCTAAGATTAAGCATAGGTTTTTGAAATGTGTTCATAGGCAATTTATGCATGAGTAGAAATGTACTCTTCTCCAGATGTACAGAATACTAATTTGAAAATGATTTATAGGCCACACTGCACTGTACATTCCATTCCCTTCTGAAAAGTTAAGACAAGGTTTTCCTTTGACATAACACCAGGACCCTATATATTGTAAATACAGTGTATTAGCTAGAGTTACGTAAATTCTTAACATGTCAACTCTAGGATGGGCCAGAATAGAAAGAGTAAGCTGCCAGGACCAAGGGTATGAGGGGTAATTTTAAAATGGGAGAGTTCAGGAATAGGAAGATTGACATAAGCACACATTCAAATAGAAGCTTCTCATCTTAAGGGAATATTTTCATGTTGTGTCCAAATTAGACTGCTTAGAATTTTAGAATATTAGAATTGAATGAATTTTAGAAATCATTTAACTCAGATATTGCAAACTCGTGTCCTGTGGGTCAAATTAAACCTCACAATATCACATGAACAAAAAGTTGGGATTAGATGTGAATAATAATAATTCAAAACTTTCATCCCAAAAAGGAAATTTCTAATTCTCTTTAAAAATGGAAAGGCTTGGTAACACTTAACTTGCATCTACCCATAGAAACGACTGGCTGGCGCTGAGTAGCAGCAGCCCCCTTTAACAGGAGTGGGTCCTCTGTTTGCCAATGTCCACTCTTCCCGTTTCACACTTTCATGTCATCGTCCTGGCTTCTGATGTGGTCATGTTTGTGAATCCTATCCAGAGAATATCTTGTCCAGGAATCTAAGCCTGTCTGTGGCAGGACTGGGATGAAAGTATGGGAATCTTACACACCTTCCTCACAGCACTATCAGCACATTATACTCTCTTCGGCTAATTCCCTTTTGCAGGAAAAATGATCCTAGTGAAAAATAAATGGAAAGATCTAAAAATCAGAGTCATCAGCAATTATGACTTCAGTGACTCTTCTGAGATATAATGGAACTCTCGATCATCCCAAAGGTTGTAGTGTTTTAATGGTTGCAAAAAAATTTTGCATCAAAACATTGCTTCTCAAACTTAGGCTCTACTTAAAAATCACCTGTAGAGTGTTTAAAAATCCTGGCCAGGCGTGGTGGCTCACACCTGTAATCTCAGCACTTTGGGAGACCGAGGTGGGCAGATGACCTGAGGTCAGGATTTTGATACCAGCCTGGCCAACATGGTGAAACCCTGCCTCTACTAAAAAGTACAAAAATTAGCTGGGCCTGGTGGCAGGCGCCTGTAATCCCAGCTATTTAGGAGGCCAAGGGAGGAGAATTGCCTGAACCCGGGAGGCAGAGGCTGCAGTGAGCTGAGATTTCACCACTGCACTCCAGCATGGGCGACAAGAGTGAGACTCCACCTCAAAAAAAAAATTATTAAACTGGGTCCCACTCCAGATTTATTAAATCAAAATTTCTAAGTGTTTAGCCCAGGCATAATGCATAAAAAACAAATTCCAAGGTGATTCTAGTGAATATCCAGGGTTAAAAAACACTGGCTCAGAGATAACTGATGATTTTATTACATTTGAATGAAAACATTAAACAGATTTTAAGTATAAAATTCATGTTTAATAAAAAATGACTTTAAAAGCAGTTTGAAACTACTTCTAGTAAACAAAAGGATGATACAGGGTAAAGAACAAAGACATCTTGAGGCGTGGTGACCTCTTTCCTAAACAAAGGCATTATAAGATTATTCATGCCTAATCCCTTCATGGTAATGTGCTTTCATCATTGAGGAAGAAAGGTGTTTCTAAAATAGCTGAGAAATAAACAGTGGGCATATAAATGTCTGGAGAAGCAACAGGGAAGGTGCGGTATCTCTGAAGGATGACACAAGATGGATCGGCGTTCCAGGTTAAGAATAGTTCTTAGTGTTTCCTGGAAAGGAATTCCATATCCTCAGGAAGAAGAGACTATCTCAGAATATTCCATCTGGATACACAGCAGGCGGAAGTCACATTTACAGTAAAAGTTGAGGTTAAGCAGAGTATAAGCTGTAATTAATATTTGGCAAACCAGAAGAATAGCAATCACTGTTATAGGAAACTATTTTTTAAAATATAGATATAAGAAAAGATCATCTAAATTTTTTACTGAATAGGAAGGTCTTTTACTTGGTTTCAGAATCCTGGGGGTACAGGTTTAAAGACCTAATTTTCTTAAACCCTGAAAGAACTACATATAAGTATATATGTGTATAAATGTGAGAAAAAGTGTGTATTATATATGGAGATGAAGAGCTACACAGATTTCTAAGAAAAGGAGAATGCTTCCTAGTGCAGGTATTGGTGATTTTTCCTGATATTCTGTTTCAAGGGCTCAAAAATCACAAATGATATAAAAATTTTAGATAATGCCTCATGTCTTCTGTTAGGCTCCATCAAATGTTACCCTGTTGATCAAAGGATAGTTTAGAATTAGAGAGAATTTTAACCAATATTAGCAGTCCCTTAGAAATTTAGAGGCAGCTCTCGTTCCCCACAACCCACTGACCATGCTGACAATGTGAACAAAAACAGAAATAACAGATAGAATTTCAACATTCACACTTGAGCCTCTTTAACAAGCCAGGCACTGTTCTGAAAACTTTACTTATGTTATCTTTAAACCCTATAACAAGATACAAAGGTAATTATTACTTTACCTCTTTACAGATAAGAAAAGCAAAACTCAGTGAGAGGAAGGAATTTGTCTACTCTCACACAGCTGGCAACAAGTTTGAGATTCATGTCTAAATCGATTTCAAACCTCTTGACCTTCTTATTATAATATAGTCTTAGTATAGTCAACATTATGTATGTATGTGTGTATGTAATATACAATGCATATAATGTATACAATGTAATATTGCATTATATATTACATTGCATATTATATGCATTACATTATATATATATAATGTATAGCAAAAGAATTGGGCACATTTATTAAAATTTGTGGTGCACTTTGTATGAAATGCCTTCACTCCAGTTATCTATCTATAAAACACAAGCTCATAACAACTTCTGTTTATGAGTAAAGCAGTCAATTACTAGTAAGGGAAAGACACAGTGGATTTGGGTAATAAACAATGTAAAGCTAATAGTGCTACTATAGATATCCCAAACTAGTGATGACAGCACTTAAGACATATTTAGGCATATTTTATTTAAATTATCTTACATACTAAAGTAAGGATCAAAATAGCTGTGTCAGCTAACAAGGGCTGTGAAGGACCTCTTCAAGGAGAACTACAAACCACTGTTCAGGAACAAAGAGAGGACACAAACAAATGGAAAGCATTCTATCCTCATGGATAGGAAGAATCAATATCATGAGAATGGGTGTACTGCCCAAAGTAATTTATAGATTCAATGCTATTCCCATCAAGCTACATTGACATTCTTCACAGAATTAGAAAAAACCATTTTAAATTTCATTTGGAACCAAAAAAGAGCCCATGCAGCCCAGACACTTCTAAGCAAAAAGGACAAAGCTGGAAGTATCATGCTTCCTGACTTCAAACTATACTGCGAGGCTGCAATAACCAAAACAGTACAGTACTGGTACCAAAACAGACATAGAGAACAATGAAACAGAACAGAGACCTCAGAAATAGCACCACACACCTACAACCATCTGATCTCAACAAACCTGACAAAAATGAGGAAAGGATTCCCTATTTAATAAATGGTGCTGGGAAAGCTGGCCACATGCAGAAAACTGAAACTGGCCACCTTCATTACACCTTATTTTGAATTACACAAAAATTAACTCAAATGAATCAAAGACGTAAATGTAAAATCCAAAACCATAAAAACCCTAGAAGAAAACCTAGACAATATGATACAGGACACAGGCATGGACAAAGAATTCATGAAGAAAATACCAAAAGCAATTGCAAAAGTGACAAATGGGATCTAATTAAACTAAAGAGCTTCTGTACATCCAAAGAAACTATCATCAGAGTGAACAGGCAACCTACAGAATGGGAGAAACTTTTGCAATTTACACATCTAACAAAGGTCTAATAGCCAGAATTTACAAGGAACAGACACTTCTCAAAGAATAAATTTATGCAGCTAACAAACATATGAAAAAAAAGCTCATCATCACTGGTCGTTAGATAAATGCAAATCTAAACCACAATGAGATACCACCTCACACCAGTTAGAATATGATCATTAAAAAATCAGGAAACAACAGATGCTGGAGAAATAGGAGCACTTTAACACTGTTGATGGGAGTGTAAATTAGTTCAACCATTGTGGAAAACAGTGTGGTGATTCCTCAAGGATCTAGAATCAGAAATCCCATTTGACCCAGCAATCCTATTACTGGGTATATATCCAAAGGATTATAAATCATTCTACTATAAAGACATATATACACATACATTTATTGCAGCACTGTTCACAATGGCAAAGACTTGGAACCAACCCAAGCACCCATAAATGATAGACTGGTTAAAGAAAATGTGGTACATATACACCACAGAATACTATGCAGCCATAAAAAAGAATGAGTTCATGTCCTTTGCAGGGACAAGGATGAAACTGCAAACCATCATTCTCAATAAACTAACACGGGAACAGAAAAACAAATACTGCATGTTCTCACTTATAAGAGGGAGTTGAACAATGAGAACACATGGATACAGGGAAGGAAACATCACACACCAGGACGTGTTGGGGGTGAGGGGCTAGGGTAAGGATAGCATTAGGAGAAATACCCAATGTAGATGATGGATTGATGGGTGCAGCAAACCACCATGGCACATGTATACCTATATAACAGACCTGCACCTTCTGCACTTGTATCCTGGAACTTAAAGTAAAATAAAAACAAAAAGAAAAATAGCTGCATCAAGAAACATATTTATGAAGACAGAGCAGCATTATTGTTAGCTACTCTATGAAAAAAAGCTATATATTACACAATACAGCCAGGTGCAGTGGCTCATGCCTGTAATCCCAGCACTTTGGGAAGCCGAGGTGGGCGGATCATCTGAGGTTGAGAGTTCGAGACCAGCCTGACCAACATGGAGAAATCCTGTCTCTATGAAAAATACAAATTTATCTGGGCATGGTGATGCATGCCTGTAATCCCAGCTACTCCGGAGGCTGAGGCAGAAGAATCACTTGAATTCAGGAGGCGGAGGTTGCAGTGAGTGGAGAACAATAGAGAAACTCCATCTCAAATATGTGTGTGTGTGTGTGTGTGTGTGTGTGTGTATTAGACATTAGTAATTGAGTGACATTTTGACAGACATGAAACAGTAAATGAAGAGTTCTTAATATAATCAAGGTATTAAATATGTGATAAGAAAATGATTTAGGGCTACAGAAGCAAATCAGAAGAAATAGTGATCTCATTCTCTCTTTCTCACTCTCTATCAATTTTATTGAGAAATAATTCATTCACATTAAGCAGGCTGATGACATTTGACGTATGCAGCCTTGTAACGACCATCCTAATTGAAATATAGAGTAGTTCCACCTCCCCACAGAGCTCCTTCATGCCCCCTTTCAGTCACTTTTCTTTTTCCTCTCCAATCCTAAATAATTATTGATTATTATAGATTGGTTTTCCTCTATTAATCAGTATAGATTAGTTTCCCTGTCCTAGAATTCCATATAAATGTAATCAGAGAGCTTGGATTCTTTTTGTCCAGTTTCTTTCCCTCAGCATAAAGTCTGAGAGGTTTGCCCATTGAGTGGCATACATCAGTAGTTCAGTCCTGTTTATTCAAGCATATGAAAATATCAAAGGGATTTACTCATTCAACTACTAATGGATACTTGTGCAGTTTCAGTTTCCTGATTTTATGACTAATGATTCACCAAACAAGTGTGTACATGTCTTTTTGTGTACCTATTTTTCATTGTTCTTGGATAACTATTTAAGAGTGACTTGCTGGAATATACTAAAAAACTTCTAAACTATTTCCCAAAGTGGCAGTACCATTCTACATTCCTACCAGCAATGTATCAATTCTCTGTCTTTTGAGATTTTTTTCTACTCTCATGGGGCTTGAGAAATGTACCTTGGAGCCTTATACATGATCTCAATGGTAAGACTGATTAGCAAAAAACAAAAACAAAAATTAAACACACAAACGAAAACACCCTGCTACATATCAACCATCTCAGTTATTTGATGGTGTATCCATCTGCTTGTCTTCTGCTCTAGTGTTTGCTCCACGATACAGAAGTCAGTGATCTCCCCATGCTTCCGTAGTCTTGTCGAATTGACCATCAGTGGTCTCTGATTCTATCTTCTTTGGTGATATTATGTGTCATTGACCACTACTTCTTTCTTCAAATATGCTCTTTCACAGATTTGTATGATGCAAACTTTCTAATTTGCTTCCTATTCTACAGAGAGTTTCTACTCCATCTTCTTTACCGGTTCTTTCTCTCAGTGTTGTAGTATCTGAGGATTTCATTTTAGGCTGTTTTCCCTTCTCCTTTCTCTGTACTATTTTATTGAGATGTTTCATCTAGTTCCAGGACTTTAAAGATCATTTGTGTTCAGGACTCCCAAATTTTATCCTCAGTCTTGACCTCACTTTGAATTGCAGACCTTTATACAGAGTTGCGTACTTGACATCTAAATCTGGGTGTTTAATAGCTGTCTCAAACTTAGTTTCCTCGGTACAGAAATCTTGATGTACCCTCCTCCCTGCACACTCCTCACCAACACACTCTTTTCTCAGTTACCTCTATCCCCAGAATGGCTCCACCTGCCATCCATTTTCCCATGCCAAACATCTGAGTGTTGTTCTTGATTTTTTTCTTTTTCTCTATCTTTTTTTTTTTTTTTTTTGAGATGGAGTTTCGCTCTTGTGACCCAGGCTGGAGTGCAATGGCGTGATCTCGGCTCACTGCCACCTCCACCTCCTGGGTTCATGCAATTCTCCTGCCTCAGCCTCCAGAGTAGCTAGGATTACAGGCATGCACCACCATGCCCAGTTAATTTTTTGTATTTTTAGTAGAGATGGGGTTTCACCATGTTGACAAAGATCTTTTTCTCTATCTTGCATTCAATCCATTCAGGTCATGAATTCTTTCTACTCTCATGGGACTTGAGAAATATACCTTGGGGCCTTGGACATGATCGCAATGGTGAAATTTATTAGAATATATGTAGGAACTACCACCTCTCTCCCACTCTCTTTCTGTCTGTCTCTCTCTCATTCCTCCCACACTCCTCAAAGGGATCATTTAATTCAGTAGTATCTCCAGGCATACTCCACCCCCATACATGCAGGACAGAGGCTGTAATTAACTGAAAAGTCAATGAATAAAAGGGATAGAAAAAAAAACACTAAACTGCTTGCAAGGGGACTAAATGTAACAAATGACTACCTGCAGTCTATGTGAAGACATAACACACAACAAAAGTACACAGGCAGCAAAAGTACATAGGCATTCTATGATTCCATATGAAGTTTAAAGTGGTTTTTCCAGTTCTGTGAAAAAGGTCATTGGTAGCTTGATGGGGATAGCGATGAATCTATAGATTACTTTGGACAGTATGGTTATTTTCACAATATTGATTCTTCCTAACCATGAGCATGGGATGTTTCTCCATCTGTTTGTGTCCTCTCTTATTTCATTGAACAGTGGTTTGTAGTTCTCCTTGAAGAGGTCCTTTACATCCTTTGCTGGTTGTAGTACTAGGTATTTTATTCTCTTTGTAGCAATTGTGAATGGGAGTTCACCCTTGATTTGGCTGTCTTTAAGTCTGTTATTTGCATATAGGATGCTTGTGATTTCTGCACATTGATTTTGTATCCTGAGACTTTGCTGAAGTTGCTTATCAGTTTGAGAAGATTTTGGGCTGAGACGCTGGGGTTTTCTAGATATACTAGCATGTCATCTGCAAATAGAGACAATTTGACTTTCTCCTTTCCTAATTGAATACCCTTGATTTCTTTTTCTTGCCTGATTGCTCTGGCTAGAGCACAAGAATACTTCCAATACTATATTGAATAGCAGTGGTGAGAGAGGACATCCTTGTCTAGTGCCTGATTTCAAAGGGAATTCTTCCAGCTTTTTCCCGTTCAGTATGATATTGGCTATAGGTTTGTCACATACAGCTTTTATCATTTTATTATACATTCCATCAATACCTAGTTTATTAAGAATTTTTAGCATGCATGGATCAAAGTTTTAAACAAAACCTAACACCATAAAAACACTGGAAGAAAACGTAGGCAAAACCACTCAGGACATAGGAATATGCAAGGACTTCATGACTAAAACACTAAAAGCAATGGCAATAAAAGCCAAGATAGACAAATGGGATCTAATTAAACTCCAGAGCTTCTGTACAGCAAAAGAAACCATCATTAGAGCGAATGGGCAACCAGCAGAATGGAAAACAGTTTTTGCAATCTACCCATCTGCAAAGGGCTAATATTTGGAATCTACAAAGAACTAAAACAGATTTACAAGAAAAAACAAACAACCCATTCAAAAGTCGGCAAAGGATATGAACAGACACTTTTCAAAGAAGACATATATGAGGCCAACAAACATATGAAAAAATGCTCATCATCACTGGTCATCAGAGAGATGCAAATGAAAACCAAACTGAGATATCATCTCACGCCAGTTAGAATGGTGATCATTAAAAAATCTGGAGACAACAGATGCTGGAGAGGATGTGGAGAAATAGGAACACTTTTACACTGTTGGTGGGAGTGTAAATTAGTTCAACCATTGTGGAAGACAGTGTGGCGATTTCTCAAGGATCTAGAAATAGAAATTCCATGTGACCCAGCAATACCATTACCGGGTATATATATCCAAAGAACTATAAATCATTCTACTATAAAGACACATGCACACATATGTTCATTGCAGCCTTGTGTAATAGCAAAGACCTGGAACCAACCCAAATGCCCATCAATGATAGGCTGGACAAAGAAAATGTGGTACATATACACCATGGAATACTACACAGGTATAAAAAACAATGAGTTCATGTCCTTTGTAGGGACTTGGATGAATCTGGAAACCATCATTCTCAGCTAACTGACAGAAGAACAGAAAGCCAAACACTGTATGTTCTCACTCATAGGTGGGTGTTGAACAACAACCACACGTGGACTCAGGGAGAGGAGCATCACACACTGGGGGCAGTTTTGGAGGGGGTAGGGGAAAGACAGTGGGGGGTGGGGAGGGATAACATGGGGAGAAATGCCAGATATAATATACACCTAAAGTAAAATAAATACATTTTTTTAAAAAGTACACTGGCTACCTCCACTTAGTCACCTCTCCACTACCAGTTCTAGCCTTCCCCTAGCCTCATGATCTAATTGTTCTTACTATGCTCCTGGCCTTTCTTATGTTACCCAAATATGCCAAGCTCCTGCTTGCCTCCAGGCCTTTACACCTGCTGTGGCCTCTGCGTGAAACGCTCTCCTGCTTGGTTTTTCACACCAGCTCCTCCATCATTCAGACCTCATTCAAATAGCACTTCCTCAGGGAACCTTCTCTCACCTCCACCTTTAAAGCAGTCCCCTCATTGTAACTATCATCCCCAGGCTCTGTCACATTACCCCACTTTGTTTCTGGATTTTGGTTTTCTCTTTTTGTTTGTTTGTTTGACTTTTCACTATTTGAAATTGCTTTATCTATTTGCTGATAGAATATCCATTTTCATCACAGGAAAGGAAGTTCCACGAGGGGAAAGATAGTGTCTGTCTCCTTTATACTTGACTTGCATCTTTTAGGCATGTTGTAAGTACTTAAAAAGTATCTGCTGAATTAATGAGTCTTTATAGAAGTGAAAAATATGCATGTAAAAACTAAAGTTAGGCTTAGCTTCAAACTGAAAAGTGTTCTGGAAGATAAAAAAATGAAAAAGCAAGGAAAAAAGAAAGGAATCTATGAGAAATTAGATAATTTCATCATGTATTTTTTAAATTTTTCTGTTTTTTCCTTTTTTAAAAAAATATTTATACCACATGAAATATTCACCTTTTTGCTTCATTTTGACTCCATGTTCTCAACTTTTATCCTATTGAAAAAGGGTTATGGGGGCCCATTTTCAAAGAGGGACACACCTAAATAACTCCAAACAGATGAGCCTGAACCAGTTTTAAAGATCATAAGGGAAAGAAATGCTGTAGGCTTTTTTGGTGGCTTTAAGTTTTTCTTTTTAAATAAACCTAGTTGGCCATTAAAGAGAAAAAAATGGGCAGTTATGCTTTGGCACTCTTTAAAGACTGACCTGACTTTACGAATATTTTACCAATAATACAAGATTAAATCAATGTATTTGCCCAGAGAAAATGAAGTTTTTATTTAAAAGAAGGCCCTAAAACTGAACCAGAAGTTTCCGTTTATTTTACCAACTGGGACCCCGACTTGAGCAGTAAACACTTCCTGCTCCCATGGCTGAAGGGCTATATATTATCTGGAATAATTTCTTTAGTCTGTGACTGGAGGAAGAAAAGTGACTTGCCCTTATTTATCTTTTTTAGGGGCTACATGGATTTTAGTGTCCTTGAAAACAAGTGATTGAGAACAAAGAATTAGCAATAATACACATCTGTATGACACCATTCATCTAAAGATCACAAAGCTTTCTTGAGTGTCTACACTGCCCCCATCTTTCAATTGCTAAAGCATTTTGGTTGAAGACAGGCAATACAGCTATATTTGTTCCCCTTTGTGGCTTTGTGAAAGCCAACATTTCTTTTTTAAGTAACATGTATGAGCATCAGTAGAAATTAGCAGGCCTCACTCAGCTTGTAGAATTACCAGTATAAAAGAGAATTAAACTTGCACATAGTGGATGGCTGATAGATACTTGCCAAATTCAATTTAACTGTATGATCAGGTCTTTAATATAAATAATAGAAAAGACATATTTGAAGGGATACACTGATGTTTACAAACAGGAAGAATGGAACCCAGGAGTGTTAAAAAAGACAACTAATGTTAGGAAACTCCATTTTGATTAAAAACAAATTCTTAAATCATTTTTTAGTCACAGCTTTCAGAAGCTTTTGATTAGATTTCGATAAGACAAAAAGAGTTTTGGTTTCTTTCTAGCTCTCTCACTTTAGACCTTAAGTCATTGAGTGCCCTAATGCTAACAAGTCCTATAAAGAAAGTAATTCACAATGAATTTTTTAAAACGTAGCAGATGATTATGAAAATATTCATTTATACCTAGATTTTTAATAAATATATTTCTGTTAATTAGGGGTGCCAACAAAATAATTATTATTTTATATTACAGTAAAATTTTCTACCATTAACATAAATAAGCCTGTAAGTTTTCAAAAAAATGTGTTCTACAGAAATATATATATATATATAATGTGAATAACCTCTGCAAAAATCAGAGCATGTGAGGATTTAGAAAACTAAAACCCTAAAAGCCCAGGCTCTTCTTATGGAACTTTGAAAATACAAAGGCAGTTGTCAGAATATCAGTATCATTTATTGAAAGTAGCCATGTTCATTTAACTTTATTTTATATTCCACTCTATTCCTTGCACAATATTCCTCAAACTAAACTCCAAAAGTAACGAACAAAAAACTAATGTGAAAAAAGCCTTATGAAGTATTTTCCAGGAGGCCCGTTGTCTTTTTTCCCCTCCTCTTTCCTTTTTTTTTTTTTTTTTTTTTAAAAAGCAGACTTTCTTCAAAAGAAGCAATTTTACATGGTGTGTAAAACCGACCTTGGACAAAAAAATGGAACACAAAGATTAATCACTTGTGGTGAATTTAAACATGAATCCGTGGAAATCCTCCTTTTCTGAAATCCTCCATTTCTTTTAAAACATTCTGGTAATAAATTGCTGTGAGTTTTGCCATATCCTATGTCCTTACTCACTGGGAACAATTGATGCTTGGAACCCATTCAACGATGGTTACACAGACTTGTGAAAACAGGAGCCAGCTCAGCTTTCCTTTAAGAGCTATTTAGTGAAGTTATGCTCATTGACTTTTTACTCTCATTATTAAAATTCCTCATTAAACCTCCCTGAAAACTGAATGTGATTCCTTTTACCTGATGTGGCAAAATCATCCTCAACCCTTCCAGAACCATTTTATTACAAAAGAACAATAGATTTCCTTGCTGGGTAGAGTAAGAGCAGTGTGACTAATGCACTTTCTATCCTACAGAAGACCTAATATTGTTAATTTAGAAAATCAATTCAAGGGAACCACTTTGAAGGCAAACTAGGGTCGTGCATATGGATCTCTCCAGAAATGATGTGTCAGTTCCAAGGCTGGCATTCCGCCTCCGCTGGCATCTGGCAGTTTTCACTCTTCCCGGCAATTTGGCCCTTGATTTCAAACAAACGCATGCTGAAGGCGTAACGCCAGGAATAGTTTGATATGATTTATGCTTCGTATTTTCTCACAACCCAGAAAATTTTAGACCTAAAAGACATATTTTTTCATTATTTAGCATTTGCCATGAGTCGTATGTAAGCCAAAGTTATTTTAGTGTCAAACTTAATTTTTCTGGCCCTCTGAGTAGAGTCAACTCACCAGTGTTTCCACGTCTTGTTTGTTGCACAATAAGAAAGTTTTCTGGCTGCTTTCACTGATTTCCAAGGCCTGAATCTTTCTTTTCTGACGGTAAGACGGTGAAAATAACCTTATTTGGTTGCCATCATTTGATGTCAAAATGACCACCATCTAAAATACTTTCTTCTCAATAGGTTTATTCTTTTAACCAAATTCATAGCTACTCTCCCTTACTTATTTCAAGCTTACAGGATAAAAATAAGTTGTCATTTCTAGTGGCTTTTAGGTGTAGGTGTATCTGAAAAGCAATAGTTGAAACCTTCCCAAATCTCTGAAATGACATGTGACCACTGCCTGCCAGGTCACAAGGTCTTCTGGCTTCCCGCCATTTCCCACATACATTTTTTTGTTATTTCTGAAATGAGGGGAAATAAATGTACTACTAATTTAAGCAAACCCTGTCTAGTAAAAAAAAAAAGTACAATATAGGTTTAAAAAACCCATTGAATATTACTAATTCTATGTGCTTCAATTTAATACATTCACACAATACAAACTTTAAAATAATATTCATGTAAAATATTTTACAATATTGGGGAAAAGCCTTATGAAATTTCATGAGATACTGTTAAGTAAGAAAAATAGTTTATAAAACTATGAAAATGCAATTTTAATTTTGCAAAACAGATATACAGATATGCATAGCAAAAATACTGTAGGTAGATTAATAAAAAATTGACAGTGTTTATCTGTAAAAGAAAAACAAAAATGTACATTAAGCTATTTCCATGGCCACTATTTACATGGACTTCTTAAAGCAGAATAAATATATTGCCTCATAATTTAAATCATAAAAATCTACTATGAGGTAGTTTAGTCTCTATTAGCACACAAATAAACAGGTATGATATCATAGATAAAAACTGACTGATACCTATCTCTATAGGTTGACCCTGACTTCCTTGCACAAGTAGCTAACAGGAGGATGGATGATCCACAATGCAGTTAGCCAGAACCATGTATTTATAAGATGAACTTACAACAGAATGATCTGGATTTTGACACCAGCGTAGACATGACTACATGGCTTTGTATTCACTTCCGTTTGACATTCACAGAGATTTCCCACCTCTTGCCTACATACATAAACTACAGCTACACTTAGATTTATTTCCTTGGAGTTGGAATCTTCCTCTTTTTTCTTTTTTGGGAATAAAACATTTTTTGTGGAAGCAACAGAGTATATAACAAAAAGGAAAGATTCTGATATTTTGGGTTTGTAATAAAGCAGAACATTGTACTTAAAGGTAATACTGCTCAAATTTAGAAAGATTTTTTAAAAGCAAAACCTTTAGCATTTTGTAAATTATGCACAATTAACATAACCTCACTACTATGTACATGAAATGTTTAAAAATAAATAAATAGGCCGGGTGCAGTGGCTCACAGCTGTAATCCCAGCACTTTGGAAGGCCGAGGCAGGCAGATCACTTGAGGTTAGGAGTTTGAGACCAGCCTGGCTAACATAGTGAAACCCTGTCTCTACTAAAATTGCAAAAATCAGCTGGACATGGTGGCACCCACCTATAATCCCAGCTACTTGGGAGCCTGAGGCAGGAGAATCACTTGAACCCAGGAGGTGGAGATTGCAGTGAGCCGAGATCATGCCACTGTACTCCAGCCTGGGCAACAGAAAGAGACTCCATCTCAGAAAAATGACATATAAACATAATAAAACATGTTATATATATACATATATATAAATATATATGTATGTTATAACACATATATATTGTATATGACATTTTTATTTACAAAATAAAATATATTTTTATTTTATATATATATGTGTATATATAGCCTCATAATTTTAAATTATAGAAATACCAGCAGAGAGTAGTTTGTCTGACTCATCTACAAACACAATCAGAATTTACAGCATGGCCTTGACAACAATTTTATTATACATCCTAAATTCTTGGTTACTCTAATTAAATATTTTTAATATCTCTATAGTGAAGTTAATGCTTAAAAGTAGTCATTTGACTACTGCAAATCACGCAAAGCTAAAATTTTAGTAATATAGTTTATAGGTTGATAATCCAGAAGATAAATTATATTTTTATTTTAATGGGAAGAGACATCTTATTGTATGCTTTTAAAATAAATCAGTTTTAATAAATCTACTAATTCTGAAAATTTACAGGAAAAAAGATCCATTAATCAAAATTGTGCAACATGAAAAAATTTCATTTTTCAGAATGATTTTTAAGAAGATAAAACTTTCAACAGGGATTACAAGAGCTGGGTAGTTGTTTAACTTGTAGTAGAATTTTTTAAATCTGGAGGAAGGACGACACTCAAATCAGATGTATGCACTTGACTTATCAATGTAATGGAAAGTTACTTCGGGCAGTGATCCCATTAATGCCACAGCTTGGGTGGGAAGTTTATAAGGAAAAACAGGAAGTGATGCCAGGGATCACAAAAGGACACTTCCCTTTTGACTGGAATGAGTATTTTACAGACGAAGGAGTGCTATGCATCCCGGGTGAGGCAGGGGGAGGCAGAGTGTCTCTCAGATAAAGCCTATAACCTGTGATCTCAAACACTGACTTCAGAACCTGTGGAATACCACATCCAATTAGGAAAATATCCTTTTTGTGTTCACACACTACAGAATGAGGTTCACATCACTGTTAACTTTTATTTCTCAATAATTCTGTATTAGGCATCAAAAAGCCTGCTACTTCTTGCCTAAAATCATTCAGAGAATTAAAACATTTTCTCTTTAGTTCCTCTTACAGCTTTATTTTGACAGACAATGTTGCACTATTTCAATTTAAATTTGTGATGACAGATTAGGGTGTGCAAGTGTGACAGAGAATTTTCTCTTTCTCCCCCTCCTTCTGCACCACACACCACCCCTACATATGTAGCAGCATGTGTGTGTGTGTTTTCTCCTGAGCTATGTCAAGCTCTTGGATGTGTGTCTGTGGGGCCCCAGTGTTGCTGCTGTGGGCTTTTTTCAGCAACTATAAAATTCAGTGCATTATCCTCACCTTGCTATAAGAGCAAACACCAAAGTATCACAAAATCAAAGGAATTAGTTTAAAATAATTTCATAGACAGAGGTACTTAGCTTTTTATAGCTCCGGCTCAACTTGAATATCAATCTATATTAGGTCCTTTTAAAAAAACTTAATAAAATCATTCCTAGGTTAGGAGGTAAACTTACAGCTAACTTTCTTCTTGGCAAAAAAATCAGGATGCTATGTATACACCATTCTATATATGAACACACACCCATGTGGCTACATATGTAGAAGAGGGCGTGTGGTGTAGAAGGAGTGGAAGAAAGACAGAGCTCTCTGTTACACTTGCATGCACCAATCCACTGTCATCATAAATTTTAATTATATATATAATGAGATATATGCATATATATAGCATCCTAATTTTTTGCCAAGAAGACAGTTAGCTGTAAGTTTACCTCCTAAAAACTTATAGTTTACCTCCTAAACTTATAGTTAACCTAGGAATAATCTCATTACGTTTTATTAAAGGACCTAATATATATTATTCTAATATATAAATTCTAATATGTAATCTATTCCAATTATATATAGTTTATTAAATATAAATAAATATATGTTTTCTAAATATATATATTTCCATATATATAAGACTGGGTATGGTAGCTCATGCCTGTAATTCCAACACTTCAGAAGGCTGAAGCAGGTGGATCGCTGTGTTCAGGAGTTCAAGATCAGCCTCAGTAATACAATGAGACCCTCTCTCTCCAAAAAAAAAATGCAAAAAATTATCCAGGCATGATGGTGCACACCAGTAGTCCCAGCTACCTGGGAAGGCTGAGGTGAGAAGATCACCTGGGAGGTAGAGGCTGCCTGCAGTGAGCTGTTCACTCCAGCCAGAGTGAAACTGTATCTCAAAGAAAAAGCAAAAAGAAAAGAAAAAACTTACTTGCTTCTTTTCTCAAATATTGCCTTTTCAGTGAGACCTCCCTTACCTAGAATTTCTACCTATTCCTCCCACCTGCTGATCCTTCATATTCCTCTTCCCTGCTTTATTTTCTCTTTCTAGCACTGAATTCTATATAATAAGCTACATTTTTGGTTTTTGTTATTGTTGTTGTTTGAGACAGAGTCTCCCTCAACTGCCCAGGCTGGAGTGCAGTGGTGCAATCTCAGCTCACTGCAACCTCTGCCTCCTGGGTTCAAGCGATTCTCCTACCTCAGCCTCCTGAGTAGCTGGGGTTACAGGCACGCATCACCATGCCCAGCTAATTTTAGTATTTTTAGTAGAGATGAGGTTTCGCCATGTTGGCAGGGCTGGTCTCAAACTCCTGACCTCAGGTGATCCACTCACCTTGGTCCCCCAAATGCCGGGATTACAGGTGTGAGCCATTGTACTTGGCCAGTAAACTACATTTTTTTCTTAACTTGTTTATTGTCTTTTCTCACCAGTAGAAGGAAAAGACCATGAGGGCAGTAATTTTTTACTGTTCTGTGGACTAGTGTATTTCCTGGGCTAGAACAGTATCTGGCCCATAGTTAGGGCTCAAAAATCATCTGTCGAATCAATGAAGGGAGGAAAGGAGGAAGGAAGGAAATCGAAGAAGAAGATTAGGGAAAGACACCCTATACAATAATGTTGAAAGATGTAGATTCTAGAATCAGGTTGTTTGTATTTAAAATTTATTTCTGTCTCTTATTGGTTGTATAATCTTAAGCAAGCAATTTACACTCTCTTCTTTTTCTTATCTGTAAAATGGACAAATACTGAAGCTATCTTGCAGCGTTGCAAAGATTAAAGTAATCCTTATATAGAACTTAGCACCATTCTTGAAACAATAAGCAGTAAACAAACGTTAACTAATAGTATCATCATCATCTTCTTCACCAGAACCATCACCTTTGTCATAATTTTATGAGGGTAACATTGGCTAATAGTCATGAATAGTTATTTTTAAATACTTCAGTAACATTTTGGAGTAAACCCAGAAATCATTTCAATTTCCCTTTACGTGCTTCTGTCTGGCTACACAATCAATTACCTCAGCACCCAAAAAGAATTGTTTCCTCCCTTCCCACCTTCTTTCGTGAAAGAGTATGAATTGTGTGCCCAGAAAGTATCTGTTTATTGCCTTTAGTCCTCTTGGGCCCATAGGCTTTTTGCTGTACTAAAGAGCACAGCTTATCGAGATGTTTCAATAAAAAAGCCAGTGGCGGCTCCTGGAAGTCACTCTGGTCTGGTTTTGAAATGGTTGGGCTTAGTGATCACTAAGAATGCATCTGGCTGTCAAATCTCCCAACTTTTGTCTGACATGTCCTTCAGGAAAAGAGCAGCAAGAACCGGTAACACAGGAAAATTCACTAAATTGCTTGCGTTCATTTATTCATTATCTATGTAGTTGCATCATTCACTCATGTATGCATCCCTTTGTTCTATATATTTTTACCCTGTCCAAAAGGCATTATGGTAATACAAAGGTAAACCAGGCTTCAGCTCTGTCACCAGGCATTTTGGCCTTTCCACTGTGGCACCAATGAAAAGCAGACTAGAAACCTGAAGGCAATGCTTTCTTGTTGTTATTTTCTGATATTCTAGTCTTGCATGATAGTTGCTCCATCATTGTGCCATCCAAACTGGTAACCACTAGTCACATGTCACTATTTAATTACTTAAAATTTAAAATTCACTTCCTTAGGTCACTAGCTATGTTTCAAGCTCAAAAGTCACATGTGGCTAGAGACTACCTTACTGGAGAGCATGGACAGAGAACACTCCCATCATCATAGAAAGTTCTATGAGTCAGTGTTGTGCCACAGAATATGAGTTACTCATCAACTTAGAAGTGGTAAATAATTTTCTGAGGTCCAACAAAATCTGATATTAGCTAGCTTATTAAAGCAAACTTAATTGAAATGGTGAGAAATAATCATTAGCAGAGATTCTGAATTAGTTTAAAGGTAGCTATGGTTTTGAAATTAATTCCAAACACTGGCTGCCCTCAGTACCTTGTTACAGCCTCTTATTCCTGCCATTAGACAACAGCAAACCCCACATATGGTGCCCTGAATGGTCACATGATTTTTTAATATCCACATGATGGCACTAAAATGGCCTATTAGATTTACAGTGTCATTAACCTTCCAAAATAAAAATGAGAGTCTGCTCTGGCAGGGGGAAAAAAAAGTGTGAGTGCTGTTGGGTTTTGGGTAACCAGTCTATGAGGAAATGCTGACAGGGGTCAGTGTGACATCATCTTTCATTCAGCCCCAAAGCTGTCAGGCCCTCCCCAGATGTCTGAAACGCAGATATAAATTTTCATTATCCAGCAGCAAAGGGCCAGAGGTACACCAAATGAATTTTTTACCAATCAAATTATAGCTCGTTGCCAGATTAAGGGTAAACACTAATATTGTGAAGTTTTCTTCTGGTCATTTATCTCCAACTCCATAAAGTAACCTTGCTGAAGCTGGAAAGATTTCTAAATCAAATTATTGTTTTCTTAATCTTATTGCAGACACTGCAAAATTGAATAAAAAGAAATTCCATTAATAATGGAATGGTGCCCTCTTTCATGGAACAATTAGATTTTTTCCACATTTTCTAAAAGAACATGCAAATCAAGGAAATACTAAGGGATCATAGAAGAACCATTCTGGGCCTCAGTTTCCCCATCTATAAAATGGTGAGACTGGATACACTGATTACTAATTCCATGGTATAAGAATGACTCTAAGTATCTCTGCTTCCACACTGGCAAATTTCATTTCCAAAGTCCTATATTTTTAACAGGAGGTTTGAAGATAAAGTAACTTCCAATTAAAAAATATGATAGGTTATAAAGTTCAACTAGATATTTATTGCTTGGAAATTAGAACTCATTTCTTGGTATTAGAACCCTTGGAAAGAATGTGACAAACTGTATAGTTTGTTATAGTTCTACTTTAATGTGAAAAGAATTAGTTATACTGTAATAGAACAAATACTCTGTTATTGATAGTAATAATGCTACAATACCCAACCACTTGATTTAACAATATGTACATAGAAAATGCTATTCATGCTTTACTCTGAAAGTCAGAAACTCCATCTCCTCTGGTTTGGATTGTGAGCCCCTCTTTTCTTCCTCAAGTTCCAAGCCACTAGTAGCAACTCCCACAAGCTCAGCTGGAACCTCCTGTAGGTTAAGTGCCTGGCCAAGAGAAGCAGAGCCACCTGGAACTCCCACCATGGTAAAACCAAAAAACCCCTTCACAAGAAAAGGAACAGTGGATTCAGATTTTTTTCTGAGCCAATGGAGTGCTCTAGTTGACTACTGTGCCATAGGTTCTTTCTATGACCCACTGATGGGGGTGCCTTTCATCTAGGATGTGGTGTGGTATCCATAATAAGGGTATGATGGGGAGTTATCTCAAAGGTAAAAGAAGAAATAATCTGAGAGGAGATACAGAACCTCAGCTCCTGCTGTGCCCATTTCGAGCCTTCCTTCCCCTCTGCCCTTCATCACCAACAATACTGCTACTGAAGTCTGCGTTCTAGAAGCACCAAGGAGTATCTATGGTCTATGGAAGTACAAAGGCCTGGCAGTGATGAAGCATGCCAGGTGAGTGGATGGAAATTCAAAGCAGTGGCAAGAAGTCAGATTAAGTTGCAGTGGTCATCCAACACAATGCAAACCCAAATGGGTTATTCCGGTGTTTGAATGGCTTGAGGGGGATGTTATGGCATCCTAGTGTTCCCCAAGCCCAGCCCCATCACATTTCCCAGGCCACTGTCATCCACATATAGAAAAGCACAGTTCTGTCCCGAGTCTATCGTTTCTTTAGAATAGCCTTTCCTTCTGTCATCATCTTCAGATACACCAGTAAACCTCACAGTAAAATAACTGAGTGTCCATTGGGGATGGGAAAAGGGAGAGAAATAATTCTCCAGTCTTCACAAATGCTGAGATAGTTCACTGTTTGTAGTATGACTTAATTTTTAAATAGTTGGCCTGAGTTTAAAATGTATGGCATTCATTATCCACCAGGGACTTAGAAGCGAGGCAAGGGGGTCCCATAGAGAATCAAGAAACCTGAAAAGCCCCATGGGTTGTAAGGCCATCCAGCACTTGGCTAACAGCGCAGCAATCTGTCGAGTCGAGCATAAACGAAGGATACAAATTAGATTTCCCCTGAAAGCCACAAGATTAAACATTAGGGGGCAAGTTCCTGGCAAAATGTATGTGTGTATTTTCCAAAACCTAGTTTTTTAAAACGTTCGCAAAGTCTGTTAAATACATTGGTCAGATTTTTCTCATACTTAAATATTTGCCTAACTGAAAGAAACATAATTTTCAGGTATGTCAAAGCAGAGATGATACTGATAATGCTAACAAATTCACTGATCGAGAGGGCTCCAAAGAGAGTTTTATAAAGACTATAATTTAGCATCATTATGTGAATTTTAGCATAAGATCTACTTAACTACATAATAATAATAATATAGATACTATGAGAAAAATTGTAAATGTATCCTAAATGTAAGTGGAGAGATATTTGGGTTTTATGTTTTATATCCCATAGTCTGTTAAGAACCAATGTTAGTTAAGTAGAGATTCTGCTGCCCTGGCTGCTTAGAGGCACATGTCTGGACTTCACCATATCCAAACCAATGGGGATAGAGTGGGTGGAGGTGGGCCAAGGAGAGTCAGGATGACTGTTTGTGACTCTTGAAGCACATATGAGAGAAAAAGCTCTGTCTTATCAAAGACTAGTGATCTTAGCTATATCTTCTCTCAAAAACTCCACACCAAATTCAAAAACAGGGCCTATACCCAAAGATATCCTAAACTACATTCTCTTCTGGCAGGCAAAGATGAAATATTAGGCAGCTCATCCTTGCTTTAAGGGCCACAGACTGGTAAGGGAAATAAGTAACCCACAAAGAGAATGGTCCCAAAAATAATCTGTGAGGTAGAAGAAGAGAAATCAACCAAGGGCTCCTTATTTTATTACATAAAGTTTCATTGTCTCTTTAACATTAATTAACAAATAATTTCTGAGCACATACCCATCTTGCCTAATCTAGGTGGCCACTTATCTCCTTGTTCTTTTCAAAGTATGTCCTCACCACCCCTGCCTCACAATTCTTTTCTAATCTGAGTGCAAAGAAGTAAACTAAACATTATGGGTGACCCTGGATACATTAAAGGTAACCTTGAACACTGCTCTTAGTGTTCATTATATCTAATATCACCTGGATTAAAAAACGAATAAAATAGAAGTGGAGTGTGAGTTTCCACAGGGCCTATAGTCCCTAAGAAAAAGTTTTTCTAAAACTATTAAGAGTCATGAACAAAGGAATTTGTAATACGTGCATATAAAGTAGTTTAACAATTTAAACTTTGTGAATTACATAGATTTTATTTCATAAACCTTAACAATACATACTTTCTGGAACTTCTCCACATTGGTTCTAGGACTGGAGAGAATAGTTATCAAATATTTACTGTGGGCCAAGGAGGTGTAGATATTCTTCTCATTTTATATATGAGAAAATCAAGTGACAACTTGCCCAAGGTCCTAAAACCAACACCATAACACAGAATTAAAACTAGATTTGTTTCCGTTTAGACATCTATATAAAATGTAGATGTTTTCTCTTGGTTTAAACAATGATCAACAATGAAAAGGGGAAATCAAAGGAGTTCTTCAGGTTTCACTTACAGAGGTCTTACCCAAAGTGCTTATCAACTTCCTCCTCTACTGTAGCCTGCACAACTGACTTGTGTGGCATCTTCAAACTTCAATAAAAGCAGCTCTATTTCTCCCATTTATGGAAGAAAATTTTGTTTTGTTTTGTTTTGTATACAGGGCAGTGGCAGGAGAATCTCTGAAGTCATTTGATTTGAGAGAAGATGTTCGTAGGCTATAAAAGGAAACCCTTGCCCCATGTGTAAGGGGTATCTAACTTCATCCATCTTTAATTTTTTTCACTATGTGACCTTAGGCAAGTCACTGGCTGGAAACCGCAGCTTCCTTTTGTGAAGAGGAATATTTGGGCAATTTAGTCAAACTCACTATTTGATGAAATAGTCATGGTGATGGATTTCTAGGGAAAGGTGAGAGCAGATTGTCCACGGTACCAATGTCAGCAATAGCTCCCTAATGGGAAAAAGGACTAGATCATTTTTACCGAACAACAGAATAAATGTAAACATTTTACCATC
The DNA here is from genome assembly GCF_049354715.1 of Callithrix jacchus. NCBI lineage: Eukaryota > Metazoa > Chordata > Mammalia > Primates > Cebidae > Callithrix > Callithrix jacchus. Next base: position 17,810,604 of record NC_133518.1, on the reverse strand, counting down.
GGAGAAAAAGCAAAGTGCAAACTAATCTTAGAATATTTTTATTATAAAATATGCTCAGAGCGAGAGAACAGATACACATATAAATAAATTTTGAATATCATAATTCTTACTTTTAAAATTCTGTCTCCTATCTGTTGTAATTTTGGTACAATATCCTATTTTTCCTGCATCAGAAATTTATTTGCCAAATGCACGACAGAGTAAATGTTTCTAACTGAGAAATGCTGTCTAGGTTTTCTTTTCTCTGTATCAGATCATAAGAACTGGTAGGTATTAATGGGACTGGTTTTCTGGTTATGGGGACAGAGATCTCACGAACAGGTTCTGACTCCAACCAGCTGCCATAAAGTAGCACATTTGAGCCAAACTTTGCATTTACTCACTGGCAGGCTGGACACAAACTTTTGTCCAAGAAATATGTTAGAAAGAGGGAGTGGATGAAAGTCATTGATACAGATGCAGAACTGTGCAAACCATGGAATAAAATGCTTGTTGTAAAAAGGAAACATGATTAGAAAAATGACAACATTTCAAGAGGCACATTTGAGATGTGTTTTCAGAAGTGGGAATCTGCACATGGGAGGTAGGAAGGCAGCAGGACCAAACTTGGTACTTTGCTGCTGTGAAAGTGAGCGCAAAACAAAGGGTGGGTTTGGAGCAGTGTCCCTGCTGGGAACCACTGTTTTCTCATCCGGAAGTCTTTCTCCCACAGTTCAAGAACAATTGAGACAAATACATTCAAAGGTCAACAGAACAGACAATGCTGGGAACACCAGAGAACCTAGTAGCTAGCGCCGTGTTCTCATCACAACAGACAGAACCGACAACGGCCCAAGTAGCTACAAGCAATCTGACTACAACAGTCTTGCAGCGTTCCTGAGCAGCTTCTGTGGTTTATGCTGAGTTCCTCCTCTACTGTAGTCTGTGCCGCAAACCTACCACAGATTTGGCTAAACAGATGATTTTCTTAAAAAGAATTATCTCTGGTGGTTTTGCCATATTCCGGGCGATACTATACTAAACAGTCATCATGGAAATACTAGCACACAATCTGTTTTTTCTAACCTCAGTGCAGTATCTGCTGCCACTTGAATTTGGTCGTTTAAAGTCACTCATCATGCAGGGGTATGTTACAATCGAAGAATAAAAAGGAGCTGTGAAGTAGGAGAGGACAGATTACCATGCTTTTATAAACTACAGTTTATGCAAAAACCAGTTTTTCATGAAGCTTTAAAAAAGGGGAGGTTGTATTTTCGTGAGACTACAGGAGACTTTTTCAAGAAAGTAGTATATTAAAAATAAAAACAGGATAAAAATAGAAAGGAAATTTATGAAGGAAATTCAGAGATGTGATTATAGCATCACACTAATGACATTACAATTAACCTCAAAGGCATTTCCATGCAAACTTCCCCTTCCAACGTAAGTCACTCCGGCCAAGGAATAATCCTGTCAGGATGAAATACTGCATACTTGGTGTGAGTCTAAAAGTGTTTCAGCTTTCTTCATTTTGTTTTTATTGCCAAGTTGGACAGCATTAGACGGAGCAGTTCTGGAGTTAGAAGGATACAATGGTCTGTAGTTTTAAAAGTTTAAGGCTTTTTATGCTTTTAACTCAAACATACCTTTTAAATCCCAAACTGGGCCACTCTTGGAGCTCACTCTATGCACTGATATTTTGGCTCACTGGGTGTAATAACAATGGACACAGTGAAGATGTTATTCAAAGCTTTTTAAATAAAACACAAAAACACTTGATAAAATAATGCTGATTATATGGCTCAAGCTTTTCACACTCACATATACGCGAGTGTTAACTGCACTGGCTTGGAAACACTGGTTCTGGCTTTCTAGTCAATGGTCCGTTTACTTAAAACCTTCCAGAGGGGTTCCATAAAAGTCTGCTCTGCTGTAAAGAAAAGGCAGGAGCTGAAGAGATTCCTTAGGCCTGCTGGGACTGTGACAAGTTTAGCTAGAAAGTGCCATCCCTGCATGTGAACAGGCAAGTGGAGAGGCAGCCAGCAGACATCAAGGAAGTCACAACAGCATCTCACCTAAAACTTCTAAACCCAAAGTCTCACGAGGCTGAGAAATGATGTTCTCTGGTCAGCCATGGAACCTGCTGCTTGGTCCTCTGATCAGAGAGTTTCCAGGGACTGGCAAGGCTTCATTCTGGATCCGCAGAGTGGCTGAGGTTACTGTCCCAGGTCAGTGATTGACACTGGTCAGGGACTTAGGTGAGGGTCAGGGAGTTAGGTGAGAGATGAAAGAGGCCCACTGAGCTGACTGAGGTCCGGATTCTGGTTGTAAATTCTGTTTCTACTACTTTCTGTGGCTTCTGGTCCCCTCCTGCAGGTCATATTTAAAAGCTAAGCCTCAAGTATCTGAGTGGCCGGATAAGGTGGCGACTGTGGTTATGCCCTGAAGACAGCACTCACAAGTGTGAGATTCTCCGTACCTCAGAAGCCTCTACAACGAGGTACCGTCATGCTTTAAAACGCACTAATACAAGACACTACTATTTCCTCATCAGATTCATGGATTATTTCTCTATTCTTTCAGCTACAAATTTTTTTCGTATCATAATATAATGCGGGTAAAAAGTATTGGCAACATCAAGTTGATTAAACAAATAAAACTAAACAAAGAAAATTCCAAATAAAGGAAGATTAACAATGCCAACCTTAATTACATTTTGAGTTATCTTTCTTTACTCCAAAGATTTTTCTGTCAAGGAAGAATACTTCAGGGGTCTATTTAGGGACAATACTTGAATACACCAATACTCTCTTTGAATTTACTTCTGAGTTTACAAAAAATTTCTCAGGTGCCTTGAGGCAGCCACCTCTTGTCATAAACCACTACCTCCCATATTCACCTCGTTTCCCACCAGGCCAGAACTTGGTGACCTCAGTCTACCATCTTAGCTTTCCTCTAAATTTCCTCTTTTAGTGCCAAAAAGAAAAAAAGTCTTGCTTGCAAGTTCCCTTTATCAAGTTAGCTAGCTTTTTTCTTTCTTGAGATACATGGGACATGAAGAATCTTGCCTCCTTGATGTTATAATGATGCAGTAATTTCAATTTATACAGCTCACCTTAGCTTTTCTTTGAGCTATCGGGTTAAAGACTGGTGGATGTTATCAATAGGCCAGTCTTCCTAACGGAAGTTTCAATGTATCTCCAAGATACCAGTTCATTATGACTTAATTCTCAATTTTGTTATACACTTATTAAAAAGATCCTTAAAAAGCACCTTTTAAATATCAAGCTCTAAACTATGTTTTCTCCTCTGAGCTCCAACTCACACATATAACCGAAATGTTTTAATTCTACTCTGAAAGAACCCACAGCAGTAAGAATAATAGGTTTAGCCTCAAGATTTCTGCTGAAGAGCAGAAAAAAGGCTTCTACCTTTTATGGCCCATGGTCTGACTTTTATCCAAGCCTACTTCAAGTTTTAAATTTCCTGCATGGTCATTTTGAAGGTCAATCATTGGCTCACTTTCACAATGGAGAACAGTTGCCACATCCAGAATTGTTTCTCCTGCCTCCATCCCCCACACGTAAGATCTTCAGTGGTTTCCCTCACTTTATCAAGACTTTATTATCATTAAAATAATAACACAAATAGAAAATGTATTATCTTTTTAACTTTCACCTTTATTAACTTGACATTCATAAACGTTTGTTTAAATGCTCTCTCTTTTCTCATCCTTCATTCATCATAAGAAGCATGCCCTCTACAAAAGATTCCCAAAATATTCTTCGTGGAAATAAAATCTTTGACAATTCTGGATGTTATTGCATCTATAGTTTTGATCTCTCTGACTTCTGACAATTGTAGTCTTTTCCTGTTTTTCCTTTTGTCGTGTCTATTGAATAAAATTGGAAACTTCACAAACGCAGTGCATGCATAAAGTATACGTGTTGTTCACTCTTTCATTTATTCAGTTTTTCATTCATGCATTTATTCATCCAGAAGACATTTATTGAACACCTACTTGCACCAGATACCAAGCTAAATCCTGGGGATGAGGAAGTCTACAAAACTCATGAGTTTCTTGACTTTCAGGACTTACTCTGGCAGGACAAGAAGGGAGAGGCACATCATAATAAGTAAATGTCAATAAACTAGGAAGTTACTTAGAACCTATGGTGAGTGTGATGAAGGAAATTTTTATAAAATAGGATGATGAGATTAAGAGAAAAAGAAGTAGGAAACTTTAGACAGTTGTAGTCGGAGAAGTCCTTACTGAGGAAATGATATTTGGGACAAGACCCAAAAGATGAGAATGAGTCTTCCATATAAAAAGCTAGGGAAAAGCACCCCAGGAAGGGAAATATTTAAGGAGCAGAACAGAAACCAGTATGACAAAGTAATGAAGTGAGTGAGGTGAATATCAGGAGGTAGAAGACAAATCATGCATAACCAGGAGAAAAAAAAAACTTAATATTTCTTAAAGCAAGTTCTCAGGATTTTCTAATTCATTGTTTAATGAAATAATATGCAAATGTATCTAGAGATCCTATATACTTGGTCCAGTTACAACAATGTCCCAAAGTTTAGCAGTAGGGGCTTTTACCTTCCAAGCGGTTAGTCCTGAGTTTTGTCAGCATCAAACATTTGACACTGGATGATGTCACTTTAAGCCATTCTTGACCCAGTTCTAAGCAGCCCAACACCATCATGCATGGTACCCATAGCTCCTACCCCAGTGAATATAGGTCAAAATAACTGGCCAGCACAGCTAGAAACTCTAAGGAACTTCCAAAGCCGTTTCTCTTTTCTGATCATGTGAGAAGCAGTTTACTCCAGGGTTTTGTGAATTTCTCACTTTTCTCTTAAATTCACCCTTTTGAGTTATTCTAAACGTTGGTAGGCTTTCTAAAAGATCATACCAAAAAATACCATTTTGAGGCCATTCTACAACAAAAGTGAAAAACAACTTGGACCTAAGAATCATGTCTTTTAAAAATTTCCAGCTCTACCAGTGTTACCTATTATTTGCTGTTCTTCCAAGCATGATATAAGCAAACCACAACAAAAGCTTTCGTTAGGAATCAATTTAATAGCTGAAAGGTTAATCTTTTTAAAAAAAGTGGCCGGGAAGAGAGACGCATCAAAGAACTTACGTATTGCAACTGGCATAGGAATCACAGTGAGCTGTGATTTTGAAGAGAGTAACACCAGACACACCAACAGAGTAATGTGTTTACAGGAAGAAATGAGTTGCAGAGGGAGTATAAGAGACTATGGCTCCATTTTACATAGGAATCTGGTAACCATTCATAAAATATATATATATATATGTATACACATACATATTTTTTAAGAGGCAGCATTTAAACCATGCTTGTGGTGCAGTTTGGAAATGATAAATTTTTGAAGTAAAATTCTTGAAAAGATTCTTTTTAACCACACCACTCAAAGCTTCGGTGAATATTTGATTCAGGCCCCAAACACTGCATGTTGCCAGTTTTTCTCAGCTTAAACTCTAGTGTGTCCCTGTGCCAAGCTGATTTTAACAACCTCTACCTTTCTAAGCAGCCCTTTCATGTATATTTACTTGAAAATGGCATCTCTGCCTCTTGTCACCTCATGTTCTCTTCCAGACCATTCACCCAGGTCAGTTTCCTGGCAGGTCCTCAACAAGCAGTTGGGGGTTCTTCGTAGACTGAGCTTGGAGTAATTATGCTCTATAATTGTGGAGTCAAGGCCTGTCCCCCAGTCAGGATTAGAAATGCCAAGTCATTTCCTGTTTTCAAATCTAAAAGAAAGACAGTGACACCTGATACTGGTTTCCTAGGATTCAATTATTGTGGGGCACCCTGGAACTGCCTTTGAAGGATTCTCTTTAGAATACCTGGGTATTCTAGAAGCATGGTGCTGGACCAACCCCAGAGAAGACAGAAAACCATCCTAGCTATCTTATTTGATAACTCTTTAGGCTATTTCACCCAAATTGTGGCACTCTGGGTCATGTGGTATCAGAAATGTCATTTGGGGATGAACCACTTATTGGTGCTTTGTAGAAACAGAAGGCACATGCAGTAAAAAGGGGGGTGAAGGATGCTTGGCACATGTTAAAGGGTAAAGCACCTTCTTTTTAATTGTACAGATCCTTGTATTTTACGGCACATTAAACTTTAAAAGGAAAGGTAGCAAAATTGAGCATCTGTTTTCTTCTCATATAAATTCAACTCCTAATAAATACTAAGCAGAGTTTCCTCAGACCCAGTTGTGGGCAGATAAGCAGTTCCATACACACAGAGCTAATTGCAGCACTCTCTAAAGCTCACTCGACTGTCTTGGTTATTTCTCTGCCAGTGAAACCAGCTTTAAGCGATTGAGTTTTGGGAAAGATGACATCCCAAAAAAAGAACCATAGCCAAAACAAACAGGGTTAAGATGGAGAAGAATACTAAAAGTCTTACTGTTTATTCCATACTACAGTACTTTCCATTGTAAAGGGCATGCTGCACCTACATTAGCTGCAGCAACATGATTTTCATGCTGGAAATGAACCTGCGCATGTCTCCTGATTTCCTGACTATGGAAGAGTAAAATATATGTTGCTGCTTATCACATTTTTAAATGAATTACCTTTTAATAACCACTTATTTCACCTGAAAGTGAATGAAGTCTGTAACACAGTGGATAATGTTACAACATGCCTGTTACATTTTATAGTGACAGCTGTATAACTTTTAAAAACTTGAAATGTAAATGTGTCCCTTCAGGTCAACTTCCTATAGAAATGTTTATGGTATAATTTTATTTCAAGAAGAATACTAGACAGATTTTTGGGGTGAACACACAATTTCTAATAAGGAAAGAATAGAAACAGACCTGGAAAAGTGAGTTTCTACCCACCCCCACAGAGGTACTCTGCCATCCAAATGATGACCATTGAGAAAGCTATCAAGAGTCATTTGGCCCTTCTCTATGCTGCTTTCTTTGAGAAAAATCAGTGTTTTAGGTTCTATCGAGATTCTTCCATACCTTTAAGTCAAGCAAATTAAATTGAACCATCCATTTAGTCAATTATGTCACTGAGGAAATGATGGAAAGAGAAGAAAGACCAGAGATAGGGAGACATATAAAAGCAATTTAAAAGAAAAAAGGAAAGAAAAGAAAAAGGAAAGGGAAAACCATGTATTATAAATTTTTAGCTGATTAAAAAAAAATCTAGTAAACTTACTAAAGATCCTTTAATACTTTGAGATGGCTAGAGTGATGTGTTTGTGTGCTAATCATTTATTTGCTATTGTGTAAGTTAAAACAGTAGCCCAACTTCCACTTCTCTTTTCTCATTGGCTCTTATTCCTGGCCATATATTTTACATGTCAACCTGCTCACCATATGTGTACACACTTATGCTTTCTTTGCCACTAATTGCTTCTTTTTTTGACAATACCATCTATATGTGCATAGTATATTGCTGTTTTTATCACTCTAAGCCTATTAATGCCCAGACTTATGGTTCCCAGAGGAATTAAAATTAACCAGCTCTCTAAATATTGTTCATGAGTTGGAAAACTCCTGTATTTTAGAATCTCACTTCAGTTGTTTTTAATTGGTTTGCAATATTTCACCCTTCAGGGCTTGCCCTTAGCTTTTCAAAGTATATATTTTAAAAAATTTATGGCAGTGATATGAAAGGCAAAACTTAGGAAAAATAAACACATCTTTTGGACAACGATAGTACTTACGCTATGATTTAAAAGTCCAATTTTATGCTTTGGCAGAGACTAAACTCTTATTGACTTTCCACTGACTTCTATTATCATCAGTGTGATTTTTACTTGTAAATAAACTACTCAGTGTAATGTGCTCTATGAGAAGAAAGCACAGGACTCTACATAAAAGCAAATTCTCTTTTGGTGAATTCCTCTTTTTAGAGCTTGAGATCCCCAACATATCATTGCATTTTTTGAGTTTGTCATGAAATGTTGCTGTTCATTTCTAGAATATGGAAAGAGACTTCCTTTAAATGCTTGGCTTTTGAAGAATGGTCACTTTGTATGATCCATAAAACAAATTACTGACAAAATGCCCCACGCTCCAAAGAACAGTTTGTTGATGACAATGCACACACATACACACACCTCTCAAGTATGAAAACAGTATTTAGTATTCCTCAAAAATTAAAAAAAGGAATAAATAATGAAGAAGTAAAATTTTTGAGGAATGAAAAATAACCAAATAAATAATATTTCTTATTCTTCAAAAATAAAGTGATACATTCTATGGATAAATGAGAACATAACTAAATTAGAACTACAGACTGTCTTGTTTCTGTTACCAGGACAGAGGAAGCGGTAATTTTCTTTACGAAAAGAACAAATAATATAATAGTAATAATATCATATTTATGCAAAACAGATTGCTTATGTCTTCATTCTTTTATTTCCCCCAAATGACAAATAATTACTGTCTTCCAAATCATAGGTCCTAGAATCAAATTATTTTGCTTTAAAAAAAATGGGGACAGATGTTACTTGCTTATATGATTCAACTTACAACCTTTTTTATTTTTTACTTTATAATGGTCCAGAAAGATACACATTCAGTAGAAACTGGACTTTTTTGAATTCTAATCTTTTGCTGGGCTAGCCATATGTGGTATAGGGCAGCACCAGCCAGCCACAGCCTCCAGTCAGCCACATGATCACAAGCGCACTGATGGTCTACAGTATACTGTGTTGACAGATGATTTTGCCCAACTGTAGGCAAATGTAAGCATCCTGAACACATTTAAGATAGGTTAGGCTAAGCTAGGATATTCAGTAGGTTAGGTGCAGTAAATGCATTTTTTATTTATGCTTTCAACTTATAAAGGGCTTATTGGGACATAAAACCATCCTAAGTGGAGAAGCACCTGTACTATCCAGCACATAAAACTTGGAAATGATGCCCAGCCATGATATTTCAAGAAGCAACTCTTTCTCACAAGTAAACTTTCCTTAGAGCCTTGCAACAGAAGTAACTAAAAATGACGTGGCTTTTAATTAATATTTACTAAACATAAGTCAATAGATAAATGAATAAGTGGAGAAATAAAACCAGGTAAGATATCAATCTAAAGTCTATAAGAGAAGAAATCTGTTCTCAGACTAATTTTTAGGTAAGTTTTTAACACTTTACATGATCTGCCATGTGTATATTTCATACATACGACAAAAAGAAAAGCCTGTTTAGAATTTCCCAAATTTGGGTGTTTTGTATTACATCTCAAAGAGCCATCATCAAAAAAGGAGCACCCTGATTGATGATAGTCAATGAATGAAAAGACTTTGACTGTATGTAATCAGTGCTTTTCTCTGTGAAGAAGTAACATATATTTATATAACAACAAGTGGCACGCTATTATTAATTGTGAATTCCAAGGTTAAGAACCTTTGACTTTATGTACATGACTATTGAGACACTTCAGCGTGCTCAGAAGTTCAGCAAACTCACCACTTGCTTTCATCTATACTGAGTCTGTCACTTGACTTTTGACCTTTCATTTGGCATTGTCCTGCCATTTCTTTGGTTTCACAAATTTTAGCTTCTCACTTGACCTCTCAACTGTGACCTTTCACTTGACCTATGATCTCATAAATTCTGAAATCTCATACATGTAATCGAGAAACAAACAAAACATCTGGATGAAGCTCTTCCTGAATTAAGTCTGAGTGGATGAAACATAGAACCAAATGCTTCAGTAAGTAATGTAATATCCACTAGGATAATATGTAAATAGTAGAAAATAAAGTTTTTAGGATTGACTGTGATATGGCAAATGATCACAAGACTGAGCATTAGCTTCTGTGAAAATATTTCTTTGGTCACATTAGAAATAACAATATACTAAGTTAGTCTGGTTAAAAATGAAACATCTTCAATGTAATACTGAAATGTATATAATCTTATCCTCAAGCATGGGAGTCAGAACTATTGCCTGAATAAGTACCAAAGGATTTTACTCGGATAAAGATTGTACAACTCACTATAGTATTCAACATAAAATCGGGTATTTTAAGTGCTAACTGACCACCCTTTGTCACTCATTCTTCCTTGCAGTTTTATTATTTTTATAGAACTGGTCACCATATGAAATAATCTTCCTTTATTAATGTACTGTCCCTCCCCATTAGAATGTAAGCTTCATGAGGGCAACAAATTTGTCTGCTGTGGTATCTGCAGAGTCTCCATCACAAAAAAACATGGCACTTACTGTTGTTAAATGAATATTTTTGTTGACTGAACAAAAGAATTACTACCCTCCCCAAAAATGACTGCATATACCTGAACACCAAAGCAAAAGTCTAAAGTAAATACACTAGTTAACTTTAAAGTTATATAGTTACCCGTTTTTTTTAGAAGTCCCGAACCATTTAACCATTTAAAATTTATCCTGAATTTTTCTATATTTGTACTTAACTTCACAAATTTTCTTACTCTTTACTATTAAGAAATTATTTTTTCAGGTGGAGTGCTGTGACTCACGTCTGTAACCCCAGCACTTTGGGAGGTCAATGTGGGGGGATCACCTGAGGTCAGGAGTTCGAGACCAGCCTGACCAACATAGTGAAACCCTGTCTCTACTGAAAATACAAAAATTAGCCAGGCATGGTGGCGCAGCCTGTAATCCTAGCTACTAGGGAGGATTAGGCAGGAGAATTGCTTGAACCCAGGATGCCGAGGTTGCAGTGAGCCAAGAGCGCACCACTGCAGCCTGGGTGACAGAGTAAGACTCCATCTCCAAAAAAGAAAAAAAAAGACAATTATTTTTTCTGACAAAAACGAAAACAAAGATATCCTCAAAAACTCTCAAATTAACAAATTTTGATAATTATTCCACAAACGCCAGCTGCAGCATGATTTAAGTCAAACCTCATACTAATTAGAATATAGTCATGTTTCTTTCAGTAGATGTATGAATTCTTATATTAGGAAACTGGTTTAAATTCACAGGAACATGCAGAGTTTCTGAAACACGAAAGAGCATCAAGTTTATGTTTTGCTACCTGAAATGACCACATCAATTTTACTCTTAGGCATAGACAAGCTAAAATTTACTAAGCCCTTCAGATTAATGTAAGGAAAACTCAAACAGGAACCATAAAACAAAACAAAACACCCCACAAAGAAACCATTGAATAAAATTGTTATTAAATAAAACAATTTGGAGGCAATATCTTCCAGGCGTTTTGCTAAAATATCCCCTGGACGCTGTTATAAAAGTTTGTATAAGGCATAAAGCTGACCCATATAAACAAATCTGATTAGAAAGTCAACTTTCTCTTAAACAAGATCTCTAATAGAATTCAACTAAGGAAATTTCAGTTTGAATATTAAAAAATTAGAAGTGAGTTTTCACTTTCAAAATGGTGGTAGAAAAACAACTATGAATATTTACATCCACTATTTAGTCATTTAACAAAAGATTATAAACTAACATGCAAAAATGTATTATGATGGATCCTATAAAATGTTAACACCAATAACCCTAGAATGTCTCATACTTATTTAAATTTTGCTTGAATGTATTACATCTTCACCATAATGAGAATCTATAATAATAGATTAAAACTATATATTTTTTGAAATGTAGAATAATTCTTGCCTTTTATGGGTTCCAAAATACTGAAAGAAATGTTATATGTGAACTGCTATAAAAGCAAATTTTAAATTAATCACAAAATCAGAATTTTCTGACGTCCTCCAGCAAAGTTGAGTAAATGGGTTCAATGTGGCTAAAGTTTGAGGTTCTTTCTTGTTTAATCTTTTTTCCTTAAAGGTAATCAAAATAGTCAGATATGGTACAAATCATTTTGTTGGAGAAGAATTATGCCTGTGGTTTATTTAAATAATGTTATACCAATAAGGAGAACTTTAAAGAATATTAGAGTATTTGAAATATATGGAGAAATAAAAATGGCAACAAAAATATAAAAGAAAATTAAGTACAAGAATTATTTTGTAGATACCACTGATATATTGGACATACTAACAATATAATATATAAAGAATAAAATCTAAGTAATAACTAATCAAAAAGAAATTGCTTGAAAAGTTCACATCGAGGGAAAGCTATTAACTGTTTAGAAATACAAGTTAAAATATATTGTAATTGAGATTCTAATAAAAAGTGCTAGACTTCCAGACAAAAATAATATGAGAACTTAAAGAGATATTTATTTGGGGGTATGTCCTAATAAATAAATTAGCAAACTTACTATTTCTGTGCCATATCCTACATTAATCTATTAATGTAATCCAAGAAATTATATTTTTTTCTAAATAAGTAAAGAACAGAAACCCCAGTTACATTTTAAAAATTACAAGGAAATTAGTAACAGAAACAGTTGTAGATGCTGTAAAAAGCAATATGGAAACTTTGAGAAGAAATAGGACAGAGTTTCTAATTCCATTGTGTTGATATAACAAAGCCCAGACTTAAAAATAAAAGCAAGGTTTGCTGGCTTTACTTATGCTTTAAGGTAGAAGCTTTTTACTACAAGAATTCAACTGCTGAAGTTCATTTCCTGTCTTTAATTCTAAACGAGCAATTTGCTGATAATTTCCTGTCTACATTTTCATAAAGTAGAAAGTAGAAACATGACTGGTTAAGCTGAATGTTTCAATAACCAAATAAATTTCAGCAAGTGTAGTTTAGGAAATTCAACAACTATCTAGAAACTGGTTTTATGATTTTAAAATGTCTGAATACCATCTTTCTCCCCCAAATGTTGGAAAATATTCTGAAGACCTTTGTGATTGCTTCTTTGACCCCCAAACAAATGCAGCACCATTGCTTTGCCTCAGTGGGCCCAGAGCAATTAAAGTCAAAAGAGTATGAATCCCCTGAACTCTGAGCTGTTCCAGCAGAGATGAGGAAGAAATGACCTCCAGCTAGATTTCAGCCTCCCTCCCCAACCCCCACCCTAAATCTTGATGCCTAAACCAAAATTTCTTTAGTTGGAAGTTTTTATAGACTGTGTTTCAGAATTCATGATTATCAGCATTTGGGGTTGAAATTAAAATAGGGCATCACTAAAACAGACCCATCTGAAATCTAAATTAAGTTGTCAATTAAGGATGAAGAATGGCTTGTTATTATTGCCTTAAAATGAGGTGCCCTCTTTCTCCTGTTGAGATCCAAACATCTTCCATCCGAAATCTATTATAACTTCTGCAGAAGGGAAGCTTAGGAAGTGTATACATTTTCCTAAGTCTCAGAACTTTGGGCATAAAGGCTCAGAAGAGAGGATGGTCCATTAAACCATGAAATGTGGGACAACTGAAAAACAAACGCCATTTTGTGCCTCTACCTGCCTCTAGATGCCAGCCAGTGGTAGAAAAGGAGTCAGATACTAATTACGAGGGGAGATTTTATTAGACAGATTTAAGGGGAACAGATGAGCCCAAATCCCCCTTTTTATTATCTACTGTACACTTAGCTAATGCTTTCTCCTGTGAGAAAGGCTTAAACAGTAAGCACAAATAGCACAATGAAATTGTAATGCCCTCTCCGTGTGGACCTGGATTATTTCAGCCACCAGCAATGTGAGTAGCTGCAGGTGTTGCACTAAATAAAGTGTCTAAATTGCAACAGTGGAAGTACTGTTTCAAGACCCTTGTCTGCTTTTTATTAATAGTCAGATTCCTTCCTATCAGCAGGCACAACTACCTTTACCCTATTATTCAGCATCAATATTTTGATAGGCAAAGATCTATTAAAAATAAGTGTTGATATTTTGTGACCATAGTCATTTTGGAGTTGAATAAGCGTTCAATCTTCTCACAGAAGGGGAGAACGTAAATTTGTGATTCAGGAAAAGAGGAAACCAGGGGTTACAAAGGTGGAGAGGCCAAGTAGAATGAAACAGACCCCCTCCATCAAGTAAAAAACTTGGCAGGATAACTAGAAACAGACCAACCCTAAATCTTAGGGTTCATGAGCTTTTAGAAACATAATTAACTGAAATAAAACTAATATTCCAGTGTTAGATTTCACCTTAGCATACATCAGCAGTTACAATAACGCCAGGTATAAAGAGAATCAGAAACGATTCATTTTGTCTGTGGAATGTACCTTAAGGTAGGGGGTAACATTCCTTAACACATTAGTGTAATTTCTAAAATGGAGAAAAATTGTTTACACAAAAAGAACTGTCATGTTTACCTTACTCTTTCTATCAAGAAGCATTACTTTTGGGGAAAGTGTACTGATCACTTATTTGAAATTTCTTGTATTTATACAGAGCACCAGATTTCCGAAGCATTTGTTCTTGAGAAAGGAACCACTAATACCCAGGAAAGAAATGTTGAACAGGAAATGTTTGACCAATGTTGCATCACAAGATATCAAAAGAATTTCACTTTGGCTACTTTAGTGAATCAAGTTAGGGCATTTTAAATTTTTTTATAGTCTTTGAGCTTCTATAAAATAAGGTTTCCAAAAAAATAGTGATATGAAAATTTTTCTATAAGTTTCAATACATGAAATAAAATAAAAATCTTCTCCTAGAATGAAATGTAAAAAGTATTAGTGCTGAGAGAGTAGATAAACATTAGTGATCTGCGAATAGCATTCAGGAAATTCCATCTATCTGATGATCTGTCGGCTAACTGAGCAGTGTTTCATATGTCACCAGCTAACTAAAGCTCCCCATTGTGTTTATAGATTTCTTTTAAAGGCATTTGTAATGCCGTTTTACACATTAGGAGATAGTTAATTTAGAAGTAAATAGTAGACCAACAGAGGAGTCTTCTTCTTTCTCTTCTTTTTAAATTGATGTCCATTTGCATCTCAGCACAGTAACTCCACAAATTCCTGGCTCTTAGGATTCTTGTCACAGGACTGCCTGCGGCAATCAGCCCTGGTTTCTTTTTGAACAAGCTTCTTTTAACACTTAAATCCAGGGATGATTTAACAGAAAGTGTCTCAAGTCTATGAGCTACAGCCCCCTTAGACTCTACCCAAACAAAGCTACTAATGTGTGGTCAGTTTCTTGGCAACTCCACTCTCCGCTGATAACGCTCCTGCCTGCTATTCTCCAAGGAGCCGGCTGCTGGAAGACTGCTCCGAACCTCATCCCCTTGGTGCTCCTGATGCGGGCGATCCTCCGACTGCTCGGCGCCAACCACAACATGCTACCCACCGTGAGAGAGCAGGACGCGGGCTGCTCTAGTCAGGACTTATCGTCTATCATACTGATTGACGAAACCAAGAGTGAGCAGAAAAAATAAACACGAACAGAGGCTGCAGTGTATGGGCCAGTCAGCTGGGAGTTTTAGTATTTGGCCTTGGTGATCCTACTCTCATGGTAGGTTATCTTTTCCTTGTGCTATCATTTATCATAACTTTGAGGGCCAGGGAGAGAAACAAACCTACAATTTTTCTATTGGTTACATTCACTAGACTGCTTGCTTTTTTTTTTTTTCCTTAGCACTCCTTCCTTTGCCCCCATAATAATCCCGTCCCCTCACATAGTATTCCCTCAAGAATGGTGAAATTAAATCTAAATACAGCTCTCCCCTTTTCCTCCTATTCCAGCATAGATCATTGCAAGTAATTAACCTTTGTTATTCCATCAAATCTAGAATGCAAACCTACATGTTAATTTACTTAAGTCAGACTCAATAATAAATCTGCTTCTATAGCAGCTAAACTCAATGAAGATCCTGGATGTTGTTCAGTTATTTGGATTACTAACATCTTCTTTTTGAATAATGGCACTTGACTTTTTCAGGCACAAACCATGTTTTGTATTGGTCTTGACAGCCACTATAAAGTACTCCCCCAAGTGTCAGTAACAAAGATGATT
Source organism: Callithrix jacchus (assembly GCF_049354715.1). Lineage (NCBI taxonomy): Eukaryota > Metazoa > Chordata > Mammalia > Primates > Cebidae > Callithrix > Callithrix jacchus. The sequence goes on along the minus strand of NC_133518.1, from coordinate 17,794,783 downwards.
TGTATGTGGCTTGCAGTCTTCCAGTGTTCTAATAGCTTTCTCATTCCAACCCAGAAACATGGAACACAGGGCAGCTGGTTAAAGCTGATACAAGCATTTCTTCTCTCAGCAGGCTATTCTTGCATAACCATTTATTTTGCAGAGTTTTAAAGTGCCTGAAGGATTTAATTATGTACATAGACAACCCCTATAAACTCTATTCTAAGGTTTTTATTGACTTTTGTGCTGGGCAGCTCTTAGGCATTTCAATTAAGTGTTTTTATAAGAAAAACGACAATATTGTAAAAAAAAAATTCTTTATAGATACTTCCAAACAGGTTTTTTCCCCCCTGTCTGATTGAATAAACTCTATTTAATTGACCAAAAAAATCCAGGTTAATTCAAAGTTTAGTTTTTCCACTCTGGAAAAATAGAGCATTTGAGTCCCAGACAGGTTTGTGAAAATGAACCTGCCAATATCAGTGAAAGAATGGGCAGACGGAGAACAAGATTACTTTGAAACATACTCTGAAACGTCACAAGGCTACCGTTACTTAGGAGTTTACTTAAACTGATGAGGGTAAAAACCTAAATGCAAAATTTTACATGTTTCACTAAACAAGTGCAGAATAATAAATTACCAAATTCATCTGGAGCACTCGCTTGACAAGCCTAACCCTCAAAAGTCTCCAGGAGACCCCAAAGCCCCCTTTGTCTGCCTTCTTCAATTGCAGGGCTCAAGTATTTACAAGGCTTCTGCAAACCTGCCTTCATTATGATGTGGGATATTTCAGTCCCAGCAGGTGGCCAACAGGAGACCAGACCTGCCCGTGAAATATGTAATACTTTTTCATATACTTTAACCAGCAATGTGCCCCTCCACAACTCTCCTAACTGCTCTAATTTCCCTTTCTCCTCTTAATCTCCTCAGAAAGCCATGAGCTTGCATTAAAATCTACCTAAAACATTTCACCCACAGGCAATGTAATTCTGAAACAAGCAACCAACATTTCACAGCTCTGGAGTAATAGATTAATTTGAACCTAATGTTGCCGTCGTTTACTGCTGCAAATGTTCTGGTGTAGACATAGCCCCAAGGCATGGTGCAGTGGCATGCACAACTTTGGGAGCCGGAGCTACAGTTGGCTTAACATCTGTGCATCACATTTGCCATGTGCCTCATTATCCTGCACCCCACTGTGCCTACCTGTCCCCCTCAGCTTCTCAGCCACAGGCGATCTAATTTTTTTCCCCTCCAACTAAGAATCTTTGTTCTCCTTCTCACATACTAAATTTTTGAGAGACCTCTGCACCCAAGCCGTGGGGATTCGGTACACGTGAACAGCGCAGACCCTTTAGATTCTTAATTCTCCACTAGGAAGAGGAAAATTACAGCATTAAGTTTCTGACATGCCACTGCATAAACTGTCCCATTTGCAGAACCTACTAGAGTCTGTGACTAAACCCAGAGGCGTGAACTAAAGCATGGTATTGTTGGTTTTGACTTTACAAGTTTGGTGGGCTTCAATTATCTGTAAGCAATGAAAGAGTAACTTCCAACTTTAGATTTCAGAGATACCAAAAAGTAAAGTCTAGCACAGAAAGAAAAGATTGCCACATCAAAAATTAAGCCCAAGTGTCTTAAACTATTTAAGGAGTTAGCATTTCAAAGTTTATTGCCACAAACAGTTGATATATACAATAACCTCACCCCTCACACACAAAAAAACAAAAATAAATAACAACAAAAAAACCAAGGCTTTAAAAATAGATGTAGTAACCAGGCCAAACAGCTGCTTAAATTTTAATCCTGTTTTAACAATAAAAAAGTCATATGACTCCTTTATTGGTTTTCCTTTGGAAGTGTTTTGGGTGCCCATTTAATAAGACACAGAATGAAGATTTGGCCCTGCGCAAACAATTTAAAATATGCAAAATGTAAATAATACTTGTCATTATAAAGGGTAAGTATAATATTATTAATAACAGAAGTATCAGTAATGAAATACTCAAAAAACAACAGAATAGCCACACTAGGGTTAAATGTTGAAAAGCCACTATTCTTGCCACAAAATAGAAGAAAAATTCAAACCAGAGACATTAGCCTTAAAAAAGCCAAAGCTGTGAATAAAGAAATCTTAAAACATTATCCGTGGATTGTGTTTGACAAGCTGAATTTAGACCTGGTCAACACATTAAAAAGCTGGCTTAGTGCTTTTCAATGTTTATTGGTGTGCTAGCAAAGTACTTTACTGTGGGTGGTAGAAAATTAATTATTTTTAAATAATCATTTTTGAACTAATAATTAAAAAAAATTAATCAGATTCAAAGAACTTCTACAACCTATCACTCAGACGTTTAGTCCCTAGAGGAGAACAAAACCGAAGTCTTAGGAGAGAATTTCTCTAATGCCCTCTCCAAGTAAAAATATGCTCTGTTCTAGAAATTGTATAGGATTTCCACACTTCCCTACATAATCCTCAAATTCTACACAGTACAGAGCATTGAGTCTTGCACATTTCATTATATGCTTGAATTAATTTACCCTATATGGAATTTGTTACCTTTACAATAAAAAAGTCGCTATTCATTATTGAGAGTGGACAGATGGAACATGTTCAACTTAAGACATCAATAAGAAGAGAGGGAAAAACTTATAATCTGTGTGGCACGGCCTCCTCCATCTGGTAGTTCCCAGCTTGTCTGCCAAGACTTTTTTTTTCCCCAAATAAAAGTGAGCATTTCTCTTTGGAGTTAATGAGACATTCTTAGACATTGACCCTGACTCTGATTTGCAGATAATAAGCAACCATGCAATTAAAATATAATATTTTCTGAAGGCAATCCATATCATAGGGGAATATTTGAGCCTAATTAGAAAAAAAAAACTACTGTTTATCTAAAAGCATTATCACATCAACAAAACAGTGTTTGCTTTGACAGATCTGAAGGCAATTGAACAAGTTATTTTATTCTCTTAAAAAACACACTCTAAGCTGCATAAATACAACATTGAGTCAGTTAAGTGGCTGGTAATCTCTAGCAGGAAGATTACATTTGCACATCCTTCCCAAGCCCTTATCCAGCAGATGACACCTGCCTGATGTGTGGACATGTACATCCCAAACCACGACTATCACAAGATCACTTTGCTAAGATGCAGTATACAATACAATCACTCTTTGAAATAATTAAATCCTATCATATCTTGGTAAAAGTAATTAGATTATCTCATCTATTAACTGAAATACTACACATACACTTTTTATGTATCTACCTCTCTTCTCTCTCATGTTTGTTCCTTATGTCTGCTGTTTTTGCATTAAGCGACATCATTATATGAAAGACAATGGATTGGCCTTCATTTAATTGTGTGCCAGCTCTAGGTCCTATGAATAATATTATGAAACACACACACACAATTCTCTGACAATAGCTTATCATTTAAAGAGATTATTTTGGGGTATAAATAATTTTTACATGTTATCAAAATATATAACATTATTACACTATCACAACATATTGGTTAATAATAGTAACAACCATATCTTTATTATTAAACCTTTTGAGTTGCAAAAAAAAAAATCTCTAAAACTTTTTGTATAACCCTATCATGGAAAAACTGCTCACTGTATATAATAATTACTATCATTCATTATTATTTAAAAACATAAACCTATGAAAAACATGGAATAAAAAGAGATCCTTGTAAAGGAAAAAAAAAGCAAACTATCCACCTAATACTTTTATTCAAGGATTTATAAAGCCTTTTAATGCAACGATGTAACAGGTTTTGAGTTTCTTAAAACAATTTCTAAAACTTATAAAAATTTAGGCAATAAATATTTATTAAGCACTCACTACATGTTTATCCCACAATCCATAAAATGTGATGGATATTCTCTAGCACTTTTGGCTCTGAGAAATTTTCTAAAAAATATAATTTTACTGACATATATTTAAACTGAATCTTTGGACATTAAGATTGTCTGCACAAAATTTTCTCTAAATTACTTCTTTAAAAATATAATAGAATCCAGTTAAACCTGAAATTTGGGTCAATATGATACTAACTAGGTGACTTTTGCCTAGTGAACCTACACAGCTGCTCAATTTCTTCATGTCTAAAATGAGAATTATCATAATACCTATGCTGTAGATTTGTTGTGAAAATTAAATAAAATTATGTGTTTAAGTGTTTAGGATAGTACCTGGCACAGGATAAAAACAATATATTAGCTCTTTTTACTATGTACGCATTTAGAAGTTTCAAGTAATTCTAAACTTGACAATATTATTAAAATTGCATTACAATTACTTGGGAAAATTACTCCAAACCAATCTGACTCTAGGGGGATAATTATAATGTGTAGCTAGAATTGAAAACCTATGATGAAGATGTAGAAAGTCAGCAGATTGGTGGCCCCTAAATGATTTGTTTTGTCTACTTCCTTGTGTCCTTCTAAAGCAAAGCCCAACTCAGTGATTTGCAGATAGTAGATACTTAATTATCAAATAAAATGGAAAACTGCTAAATCTACATCTTAGTTTGTATTGCATAAATTCTTAGTCCAAGTCTCTATATATGGTATAACATGTTCAGGGATGCATTTCTAGGCACTGTTCTAGGAATACCCTTTTGTTGCCTGTCAATTTGACATCTCTCTATCTCTTCTTTGAGTACTATTCTTTGGGTACTGTTATGGTACCCAAAATTATGTCCTCATATATTCAAGCCCTAATACTTAATGCCTGAGAATATGACATATTTGGAGACAGGACCAACAAGTCATTAGTTAAAATGAACTGTTATAATAGGCCATAATCTAATCTGATTAGCATATTTCTAAGAAGAGAAATTTTAGAAACACAAAGAGACCCCAGAGGCATACATGCTCAGAAGGAAGATCAGGTAAGAAGGGCATAGTAAGTAGGTAGAGATTAGCAAGCCAAGGAGATTGGCCTCAGAAGAAACAAAGCCTGCCAACGCCTTGATGTTAGACTTCTGGGCCCAGAATCGTGAGGAAATACATTTCTGTTACTTTAGCCACTCAGTCTGTGGTACTTTGTTGGGGCAGTCCTAGCATACTAATACAAGTATGTTCATCTCTCCATCCCATCTAGAGGCAAGTTCCAGGCTCTCTACAGTATATCGTATTTATGCCCTACCTTCCAGCATACTCTACGGTATATTATATTTATTTACATGTTTGATAGCCCACAAAACTGATTTCTTAGGCTAGGAATTATCTAATTTATCTTTGTCTAACCTAGCACCCACCATATACTTGTCATGATTGGTGAATGAGTGGGTGAATGAATGAATGAACCAATGAACACCTAAATGGCTATCAAGTCAAATTAAGGAATAAATGGAAGGGAAGCTACCATAACAGAACCATTTCTGATTGCATCCAAATCATCCCTAGACTTGACATCTAGTGCCACAACCTAGTGCTACTGATAAATATGCAAAGAAAAAGACAGAACTACACACAATTCTATGATTTCTGGAGTACTATCAACTACACATACAAATACTGTTTGCCTAAGATCTGCAAATCTCACTTGGCTTCCACCTCAAGGCAGAATTACGGTTACTCTCTTCAGGCCAACTGCATCCTTTCTGCTTTGAAGACTGTAAAAGTCTTGCTGAGAGTTGAGAATCTAGCCTGATAGAGCAGCCAGCTTTTTAAAACTTTGATCCTTAAAAAAAATCCATTTTTAAATAAAATTTTGTGGCAATCAAATGCAATAGAGTCTGGATTGCCTTGATATGGAATCATGGAATTGTTCATAAGCAATAACATTTTGGGCACAATGACTTAGAACACAGTTTAAAGCCAAATAGAGTCCTAGCATGCCACCCCAGTATTATGGGCATTTTATGGTTGTATCACTCATTCATGGCACAAAAATCCAAAAGTTGGCCCTCAGGGGTTATGGGTAATGAAAAAACGCAGAATTAAGATGAACCAATTTAAATTTCACACCCTCCCCTGCTATAATTGAAAAGAACTGAGGTTGTAGAGGCTGTTTCAGAATCTATTTTTTAAATACAAGAAAACGTTGTGAGCAGACATCTCATTTTTATTGGTACTTACATTCTGCATATGATTAAGCACAAACTTGCAAAGAATTAACCACTCCACCAACCCAATGGCTCTGTTCTCAAACTTGCAGGAGCCAGGAGTGTTTGAAAGGGAAATGGGGGCTAGCGACCTGAAGCCCACTCCCTTGGGTCAGTGCATGCTGGGAGGGGAAATGAGCTACAGAGCAGACAATTTTCAGCATCAGTGGTTTTACTTTCTTTACCAGGCCTCACGAAAACACACTGACAAAACAAAGGACACAAAATTAATGACCCATGCATTCTGTCAATTGACTCTTAGTAGCAGTGGCCAGTTCACCTTAATTTTTTTGTTCGCATTGAACATGTAGCCCAAGGCATTGGTTAAGGTTCACTTAAGAATTCTTCAAAGGCATCACTTGGTTTTCATTAATTTGTTAACTGTAACTTCTCCTTTCTGCTGAGGAACCTGTATACCAAGTGAAGACCTTTATGCAAAATGTAGAAACAAAAGGCCTATGTTTGACCAACCAGTCTTTCTCTTGCCTCTCGAGTAATCATGTCTCATTCGTTAATATTACAGAAAATTATACCCATCAGATTTTTCTAGCATGTAAAATATATTTAAACCTTCTCAGAAACTCAAATGTCAACTCTCTGTTATTGTAGGGGAATAAGTAACACTGTAGTTTATTATTTCTGTGAGTAATTGTTTCCTAATTATTCCTGTGGTCTTTAACCTTGATTTTTGATGAAATTCAATTGGAGTATGCATGAAGTATGGCCAACTAATTGAAATTTAGGGATTGATAAAAAAGCAGTATGAATTCAAAAAAGATATAAATGGAAATTTGTATTTACATATCTGTACAAAGATTACACCACCCGTAAGATGATGGTAACTTTTTGCATTTAAGTTTCTTTCACTTACTGGCCAATATTTTGAGAACAGAGTAAATGTTTCCATTTGTTCAAAAGTCACAAAGAAGATTCATCTCTATGATAATTTTGGAAAACTTGCTAAATTGTTGAACAGTTTTTCAAGAATCCATATCTAATAAACACTGAAGCACCAGTGGCAGTGTCTGAGTTTTCTTCGTCAAATGTAAAATGAGAATACAGGATGAGGCAACAGTTGCTTTCAAGCCTCAGGAGTAGTTAGCAATTTTAATATTTCTATTCATAAAAAAAAAAGAATATCAAGAAAGTTCTAAGAGTGAAGGAGTCTACTCTGGGGACATTTGGTAGTTTTTAACCAAGGAAATGAATCCCATAAAGCAAATGTATCACTTCTTTCTATAAACTTCTCAGTTATAAAATATGATAGCAATGCTTGGTTGGTACAACTTGGAGTTAGTTGGATCTGTCAACATTTCCATTACAAATCCCTGATTTTCAAGGTTTTATAGTTCAGCTGTGAAAAGTCGCTTTAGAAAGAAAGTAGGCAAGGTGGTCTTTGCCAAGGGGTTTATCAAATTGAACAAATCTTTGTTTAGTTATCCCTCAGTTCTGGGAGCCAAGGTCTCCTCCCAGATAGACATGCCAAACTTCCAGTGACTTGAATGCCAGAGACAGGCTCTTTCTCTCTTTAAATTCATGCCACAAGAGCTTCTCTCATTCTTGATTCAGAAGCCGCCAGGACCCAGCTCATATCCTGTGTAACCCAGTGGGAGAGGAGCCACATCATATGTAACCCTGTAGGACATATGAATTGAGTCTTGGCCAAGTGTCTCCAGCATGAAATGTGGACTGCCCTACAGAGAGACTTGGAACTTTGGAATACGTGTATAATTAAAATGTAGGCACATCATACTACTGCTTGCAAAGTAAAGTGGTGTTCATTTATTAAAAGCCCTGTCGACTGTGGAAGTGTGAATGTGTTTCAGGGCAGTTCTAACTACTCAGGATGGGAATCTATTGCTGTGCTGCTTTTAAAGAAATAGGTGGGAAAAAAAATAATCCAAACTGTATATTATAATATAATATTCTGATAATATAAACATGTATTCTATACCCATTGTGTAGTTTTTAGACATAAATTTATTTTATTGAAGTTGTGACATTGGAAATTTATATAAACCTGTTTTTGATCAGAGGTGGATAGAGTGTCATTTTAATCAAATGTAAAATTATGCTTTCATAAACGTACAAAAAATTTAGGAGACAGAACTCCGGGCAAGATGATATCAGAGTTCATTTCAAAAGTCTGTCTATTAAAGTGTTTTCTAAAATATCCATATACATGCAGCAACTTTAATGTAAAGTTATTTATTTAGATATACTAGCCTAGCTATCTTTGACAAATAATAGTATAAATTAAACAAAAATTCTTCATAAAATGAGCTTTAAATTTGAGAGGGGAGAGAAGATATGCATTTATTTATTTATTTGTTTGTTTGTTTGTTTATTTATTTATTTTGAGACAGAGTTTTGCTCGTTACCCAGGCTGGAGTGCAATGGCGCAATCTCTGCTCACCACAACCTCCGCCTCCTGGGTTTAGGCAATTCTCCTGCCTCAGCCTCCCGAGTAGCTGGGATTACAGGCACGCGCCACCATGCCCAGCTAATTTTTTGTATTTTTAGTAGAGACAGGGTTTCACCATGTTGACCAGAATGGTCTGGATCTCTTGACCTCGTGATCCACCCGCCTCGGCCTCCCAAAGTGCTGGGATTACAGGCTTGAGCCACCGCGCCCGGCGAAGATATGCATTTAGATAAACATAATAAAAGACAGAAAGCCTCAGCATCAGAAAAGAAGAACAGAAAGTGTGCTCTGGTAGGTTAGAAAATGGAGATTTATGGGATGTGACTAAGTACAGATTCACATTAATAAAGTTCTAAGATAATATAGTAAAATACTTAAATATAGTAGCATTGAAATATTGAATGTTATATGTTGCTGAGAATTCCTTTAGTTATATGCTGAAGAGATATTTCTTGATCCAATTGTTGGTTAGCATTAGTAAAGTTTATTACATTAGATTTAAATTATGTCAGTCACTGTCTAGGTGCTACAAATGTAGCATTTATAAAATAATTTATACCTTTATAAATATTTTATATATCTAAATGTGACATCTATTGAATTAAAAATGTAATCAAGTCTTAGGCTAATTTCTTCATTAGTAAATGTCTACATTTTTACTGGGAAATTCTGACACACCAAACCGGTTAGAATATAGAACTAAGTTTATGCAGTCAAGCTAGCTAGCCTACCTACAGAGGCACTGAAGGACACCACATGTCAAATTCAGGTGTCATCAGTGGTTTTAGAAAGGCAAAGTCCCATCAAAAAGTTTTTGTAGACAACAGACTAGCAGATGACTAAAGACAGGTATTATTTGGGTTTGTTCAATGTCTTACTCTATTCTCAAACTTTGGATTTGGCAAAACCAAAACCACATTTTACCAAGTCCTTTCTTTCTTAATTCTTAAACCTATGTGCATTTTTAGTAAAATTTAACCCATATGTTTCCTATTCTTTAATGCTTAACTCATCAAATATTTTTCTATAAGAACCATTTGACATTCAAAATCCTTGTGAGTATTAAAACTGGATTTTTAGCTATTTTTTAAAATTAGGGGTTCTTAGCTTCTTCCACAAAACAGGAAGTTGAATTCTGCCAAGAATAATTAAATGTGAACATGAACACAATATGTTAATCCAACACCAAAAGGATTGAATTTAGTTGGATATAGCAACTTTATGAAAGTGCTCACTATATTTTTAAAACATGCCTTTCTGAATCCATCTGCACCTAGACAGTGACTGACATAATTTAAATCTAATGTAATAAACTTTACTAATGCTGACCAACAATTGGATCAAGAAATATCTCCTCAGCATATAACTAAAGGAATTCTCAGCAAACCAATTTACAAAACGAGCCACAGCTGTTTCTCTTTTTTATTCTTGAGCTCTTAGACTTCTTTTTCTAAAAATTATTTGGGACACACAGCAATTGAAAACATTAATTATCAAGACCTTAAAGTTATATATTTAAATGTAAGAGGGACATGTATTTATGTATTATATATTTATTCTGAAAATAAGATGCAAACTTCAGAATGAAAAGCATAAGGTACATGCTTATAAATAAGATACATGTATCAGAATAAAATATATGCTTATAAGATACATCTATATATACTTCGTATGATTTTTCTGAACTTATATATTTGCAGAACACTTTTTTCCCCATGAGAAAAGCAATGATAATTTTTATAATGGCTTAATACAATTTCATGCCATAATATAAAGTCAACATAAATGCATTTAGAAAAGGAACCCTAACAAAAGAGTAATTAAATGATCTACCATAATCATATTTATACGTCTTTGTACCCCAACTACATTTAACACAGCTAGGCTGGAAGTGGGTGCTCATTTCATTCTTATTAGATTAAACTGAATTAAATCCAATGGCATAAATGATGAATCATATCATGATGATCCAAAGAATAATGACACTGTTATTCCTATGAAATATTTAAGAATTTCTTGTCAAAACCACTTGTATTGGTTATTTCTCCTAACAATCATGTGATGCCCTTTTAAAAAATCAGCTGAAATCCTCTCTTCTGAGTTCCCGTGGGCATCAGGGTACTACTCTGTTGTAGGACTTAGCATATTGTTTGGAGAGGGTATGAAAATCTTGGCATTAACATGTATAATCAACCAGAAGGTGTCATTGGGAAGCAAATACAGGTTGAGATTTATGTTGTAGGGAGTCAGTCTAGCAAATTCAAATAGTACATCCACATTCCTTTCATGAATGCAGTTCCATGAATGGGTATCAATGGAGTTGTTTCAGCTTTTGCTCTAGCCCTATTCTCTGAGATTCTCAAGCCAAGAAATATTCCAAGAAACTCTTTTACCTAAGACAGCAGACAATTCATTCAACAAATGCTAGTGAGTACCTACTTGTTACACGCATTCTTTACGACAAAAGTTCACGTCATCTTGAAGCTCACATTCTAGTGATTTTACTATCTTAAACAACTTTCTCGAGGGGTAAAATCACAGTGTCTATACATTTTATCTTTCTCGTAATACAAAAGCACATTGAGTTATAATTTCCTAAGCTTTCATGTTAAATATTTGACACTGTTTTCAACTAGTTCCGTTCTTGACAAATGAGATAATATTACTTTCAGATAACCCCTAAAATAAGGTATGAAAAAGAAAAAGAGATCTCTTTCAATTTTCGTAAAGAAATGAGAAAAAAATCTTAGAAATTTTAGAGCAGTAAAATAAGTTAGAAGTGGACAGAGAACTAATCAATGGTACAAATAGAAGGGCAGGATGACAGATACAGAAGTGGTGTTGGAGCTCATCTGCTCTAGCAACAGCTAAAGCAGGACCCATGGTTGCTCTTCTTTCTCATAATGCATGGCTTGAACTGCTGCTAACAGACCGTGCAGCATGGCCACCACTTCCAAAATATTCTAAAGGATCAGAGATCTACAAAAGGAAAGGTTGCATAGTGAAACCTGTTTGACATCCCTAATAATCCGACTTTTTTAGGTTTAGATAATTTGCCCAAAGTTACACAATTACTATCTCTTCATATTGCTTGCACTGACTTTTATAATTGACAGAAGCATAGGGCTTATAGGGGGAAGAGAAAAGAAAGTTGATATCCATCAAGTATCCATGACACAGAGCTGGTACCGTACCATAATTCACTAAAATACCAATCTTGTGAACTGAGTAGTACCCATTTTATAAATTAGGAGCCTATGCAATCATTCCTAGTCATATACCATCTCCAAACTGGTAAAAACAAACAAACAAAAAAAACCCTGGAGACCTTGTGGTTTCTCTGTGCTTGTATTACCTTTCCTAAGCACTAAATACAGGGACCTTCTCATAGCAAGGAACATAGGTAAATGTAAATTACTGAACGAAAGAAAATGTGTGGCTTGGGGGTAGTCTCAGTGATCAGCCTGTTTATATTTCTGTTTCCTCCCAAAGTAAATAAGTTAAAGGCATGAAATGCTTTGACATCATTAGAAGTTAAGATGCTATTTTAGAAGTTCCAAATAACCTGGTCTTCATTCATTATGACAGCACAGACTTTATTGGTCAAATTCCTTACAATCATCGAGTGTTTGCATCAAAATCTTGTACTGTTATGACAACCATCTTCACATACTACTGACTTCTGTGTTGTGGCTTAACATAAATTCTCACTTTCTGAAGACGTCCAGCTGGAGAGGTCACTTCAGCTGCCAAGACGATGTTCCACAATTTCCACGGCTGCATTAGCAGCTCTGTCACAGCCTCATTATTAATTTTTAATCCATTTTTAAAGATCATTTTGTTAAGTATATACCCAAGATAGATTTTTATTTATGGGTGGTTTCAAGTTATAGATGAAACATGTCTGTACCTTATGTTCAGAATTACTCTTCCCCTGCTTTTCTCAATAATTTGACATTATAACTAAATTTAGGTGATCTCAAAAAAAATCAGAAGATATTTAACCTATTTTAAATATTCATTCTCTGGTTTTTCTAGAATTCTGTCAGAAAAGTCTTCAAAAATACTTAGCTTCATCTAGTTTCAAATCAAACCAATATAAATAATGGGTAGAATTACTAACCTGCAGGGAATGTCATCCTAAATTTCCTGGCGCTGGCTATGTAACTGTATGCATGACTGGTGTATTTACTGGAGGCAGTATATACTGTATAATGTTCCCCAAAAACTCATGTAACTAATGCAATATGATAACCACTAGGGTGCTACTGTGACGTAAAGGATACATTACAATTTTTTCCAATTCAAACAAGAAAAAAAAAACCAGTCCACTTTAATGGCCCTGCCCTCTAAATAAATACATTGCTTGCTCTACTGAACTTAAAATTCAAGGTTATGTATGTCATCCTGAAGTAAAAATAATTCCCTGCCATACACTTTCCACACCAACATATGATTTGATTCTTTGATCAATTATTTCTAACAGTCATTTCAAGGGCCTAAATGGCCATGATTTTTACTAGGAGAATGTAAAATAAAAATAAGCCTTCAATAACACAGATTTCAAGTTGGCAAAAGATGGAGTTAGTCCAAGAGGTGACACATTTCCCTCGGAAGATGTTGGATGTTGGTATCAATGTGTTTTGAGGTGGCTCCAGTAGATAGCACCCAGTCCTCAGTAGAAAAAGGTTCCATGAAAAGAGGCCCTGAGACAGAGGACAGGAAAGATGCCAGAGCATGTCTAGCTTCCTGCTCCTACCTTCTCCTACCCCCATTTCCATGATTTTGCAGATGTCAAAACTGAGGCTAACAGCATTTCCCCTGGTCCTAGTCCTTGCAGAGTAGGCACAGAGCCATCTCCTAACTTCTGAGAGGGCGAGATGCTGATTCTCCTGAAATAAGTCTTAGAATAGGAAAGCTAGAGCTGAGCAAACAGAAACAGCTTCATGGCAAGCTGCCAGAAAGACAGCCAGCACAAAGATGATGGATGTAAGAAAAACGACTCATAAGTGGTCCAAATGTGAGAATTCTGTTGGTTTTTTGAAAGTACTGTAGTTTTTTTTTTAATTGAATTAAAATAATATCCATGTTTAAAAGAAAAAAGAATGGGCAAAACAAGGGAAATATAAATAGATTGGTGTTCATGTACCTAAGATTTCAGCTGAGGCTAAAAATATACATTATAAGCACCAAAGAGTGTCAGGAGCATTTCAAGAAATTGGTCATCCCTTTCCACTTTGTGAGTAATACTTGGGAATGGGATAAAATAATAATAATAATAGCCTCTAGGGAATGTTCAAGGATGAGGTAATTTGGATCTTTCTTCCAGAAAACATTAAGCATATCCTTCTCCTCTGCCAGGATAATTTTAAATTTCTGGCATTAAAACTTAAATTCTCTACCAAAATTGATCAATCTCCTGTTACCACTCTATATTTATGTTGGTGTAACAGTTTATTCTATGCAGTATTAGACTGAGGCTGGTCATCTATTTAATCTTCATATTTTTATTCAAGGTCTTAAGGAAGAAAATCCCCAAATTCTATGAATTTTTTATACGATTTTTAGGTTCTAATTATTCCTACTTTGGGGCCTACTCAGCCAAGGAGGGTGAAAGTGAATGCTTCTCTAGAGAAAACTTGGATATTTAAGTTTATCCCCTTATTCTTTACCTTTTTTCCATCTAGCACGTAATATTTTAGCCTTTCCTCAACCATCAAGTAAAACTGGAGAGCTGTGGAGGAGCTGCCGTATTGTGTGGATAAATGTTCCACTTCCCTTAGAGATGTAACCTATATATTATTATTGATAGAAACCTATCTTGATATCTCATTTCAAAAGATCAGTGTAACCACTAAATACAAGCAAAGAAAATGCAGTATAAGCAAAAGTAGCCGGGCATGATGGCTCATGCCTATAATCCCAGCACTCTGGGAGGCCAAGGTGGGCAGATAACTTGAGGTCAGTAGTTTGAACCAGCCTGACCAATATGGTGAAGCTCCTTCTCTACTAAAAATACAAAAATTAGCCAGGCATGGTGGCATAAGCCTGTAATGTCTGAGGCAGAAGCGTCACTTGAAGCTGGGAGACAGAGGTTGCAGTGAACCAAGATCATGCTACTGCACTCCAGCCTGGGTAACAGAGCAAGACTGCATCAAAACAAAGGAAAGAAAGAAAGAAAGAAAGAAAGAAAGAAAGAAAGAAAGAAAGAAAGAGAGAGAGAGAGAGAGAGAGAGAGAGAGAGAGAGAGAGAGAGAGAGAGAGAAGAAAGAAAGAAAGAAAGAAAGAAAGAAAGAAAGAAAGAAAGAAAGAAAGAAAGAAAGAAAGAGAAAGAAAGAAAGAAAGAAAAAGAAAGAGAGGAAGAAGGAGGGAGGGAGGGAGGGAGGGAGAAGAAAGAAAGAGAAAAAGTAGATTCCAGAAAATGTATGACAAATACATTGGGAAAGAAATATAGAAAGATCTGGAAAACCAGAGATTAGAACTAGAAGTTATTTTGGAATTTATTTACTTACAATAACCTTCATTTTACAATTTGGAAACTGAAGCCCAGGAGGTGAAGCAACTTACCCAAGTCATAGGTTATTTTCTTTTATTCATTAGAAAAGAAAAGATAAATCCGTTAGTATTTCTATTACTGTTCTAAATTCTGAGTCAATTGCCATGTTAAATTGTGGAGTAACCACTCCTGCTCTAACCCCTTCATCAAACTCTTCTTGGCTCCCTTCTCTCACCTCTGTGCTTCTGAGGTATCTTTGTTGTAAGGTAACTGCTCACTTCTACCTTTTAGATAACGCTTATGTCAGGGATTATGTCTTGCTCTCTAACAACCAAGGATACACTCATCCTAAATTTCTGTCAATGGAGAGTGATCAGCAGAGTGTATGTTTCAGAGCCACGAAATAAAAATGTTATTACAAACAGTTTAAGTATTTCTGCTGCCCTAACACCCATCAAGTCACTGGGAGGTATTTAAGACTAATAATATTGACTAGTATCTATTCAGTTAAAAGTGTATTCATACTGTGTTCACATGTCTAATCTCAAGTAACTCTTAAAATAACCAAATAAAGTGGTCATTTCTAGCATTTCTGTTTTATAGATGAGATTCAGGTCACATGCTGAACACTGACAATATGGCATCTATGGTTTTGCATCCCAAATCTCAGGCTCTCTACTCTATCATGAATATGTAGCCCTTTAAGCCTAAATGCTGAGTTTCTATAGCTGACACTATTCTTTATCAAGGACTGCCCAAATGAGTTGTATCATATTTAACAAACAACATTGTGTGGCCAAGGTGGCCAAGGTAGCCAAGGCAGAAGCCAGGACAAAGAGAAAAAGGGCCCTATTTTCTTTCCCTGTGGATTGTTTTCTCTTGGAGTAACAATTTGGGCGGTCCCAATAGCTGCCACTTTAACTATCCATGGTTAAATCCCTTCTTACTGCATATCCGAAGATAGCAACACAGGCTCAAGTCTTATGTTATACAGTATGATTGGCTTGAAGATCAGGCCTAAGGGCATCATGTAGTGCTATGCTTATGCTTCTGGATTCTATTATGATCATGCTTTATTTCTTCTGGCAAAATATTTTCTGGGCTGGGCACAAGTGTCTCACACCTGTGATCCCAGCACTTTAGGAGGCCAAGCACTTTGCTTCAGCCCAGGAGTTTGAGACCAGCCTGGGCAACATAGCAAGACCCCATCTCTACAAAAAATAATTTTAAAACATTTTACCTGACTACGGTGGCACACATTTGTAGTTCCAGCTACTTGGGAGACTAAGGCAGGTGGATCACCGGAGAAATATATATATATATATATTTCTGTTTCTCAGTGGAGGGCTTACTTGAGTCCAGAGCATACTGACTAAACTCATTCAATGCAGAATATGTTTGCTGAAAGCAGGGTGATATATTGAGTAAGTCTATAACCCTTGGAGCCTGACAGTATGGGCTTGAATCCCGGGTTCACAGATCACTTGTTGTGTGATCTTGGTCAAATTTGTTCATTTCTTTCTGACCCAGTTTCATCCCCTGGAAAATGGGTTCTTATGAAGGATTAATGAGTTAATGCATATAAACTGCATAGAGTAGTGACTGACAGAGCAACTATTTAAATGTTAACTATTATGACCGAAAGTAGGTATGAAATGGCGAAAATGTTCATTAATCTCTAAGTTTAATTTTTTTATTAGTGGGTTCATGTCCCTTCGTTTTTAGATAATATTGGACTCCCTGACATTTGGTCTACTAGATACTTTAGTTATATTGGTGCCAAAATTGGCTAGACTTACACATCATATTCTAAAATTTGCCTTTTAAAAAATATATACCCAGTAGCCAGAGTTCTAAAGAACTTACCTTAAAACTAACAAATAAAACTCATCTGTTGTAATATGGCCATTTTCATTAAAAAGACATCAGTCCGCTTTATGCTTGCATTAGAAATAGAACTTAATCTCTGACAGGCGTTTCTCATTTTCCAGTTATTCTCTAAGGAGCGTATGTTGGCATGTATGCAATAATTTTTCTTTTTTTTTTGGCTCTGCACTGTGGTTGCAAATGGTGTCATTGTTCTTGGTTAAATCTGTGAAAAGTAAGCCTACCCCTCTCATTTTTTGGCTTCACGCTAAAGTAGCCTTTATGGCAAAGAACGACATGAGTTTATCAGTCTCCATTCACTGTCCATATTCTAACATGATCGAAGGCTACTAAAATAGCTATACATTGAGCTTTGTTTTCTGTTTTCAGTTTCTGCGCTTGTTGAGAATGATCACATATATTGGAATAAAATCTAGATTTTTCTATTTGGGGGTCAATATAGAAGCTTCTGAGAGAAATAAGACAGGATAAATATCCTTAAAGTTCCTTGCAGGCAGGAGAAACAGATTTAGTTGTCACTTGTCAAAGAATATTGTCACTGAACATTTAAAAGTTCTACTTCAGACAAGTATTTAATCATTAATGAAATCATGGCATTTACTGTATGTCAGAATTCAGTATATAAATTGGAGATTAGTTCTAATGATTTCAAAAATATAAGAAAGGAACAATGAAAACCATTCCATGATAATAGAACACTTTTTTTTCTAAGGAGTTTGTTTATTCATCCCCTTCATGATCTTGGTTGCATAATAAATTTACCTCTCAAGTTGTTTCTTTACAAATAGTATGAAAATTAACAGCCTCTGTTTGAAATGTTATATCCTAAAGCTAAAATAAATGTAATTCTACATTACTGTAAGGAACAAACTGGTATTCTAAAAGACAAAAAAAATCCTTTACGAATAGACCTAAATTATTTTTCTTTAGCTTTTATTCAGTAACAGATTTTACATACCTGGAGCACTATATTTACTGACTAATTGTGCCTCATGACAAATGATTCATGTGAGATGTTCATAGTTCTGTATAAATTAGCCACAATCATCTTTTTCTTAAGTGCATGCAGACTAAGAAACAGAAGAAGAACGTGTGTCAGGGGTACAGTGCCCATGGTTCTAAGCACTTGCTGAGCAGTGCCCTCCTGTGCGGTTTTATGCATACAAATACAGAAGTACAGAGAGGCACATTCATTTTCTACATACTGACTCAACATGCTATCTACAGCTACAAAGAGACAATTTTAATAGAAGCAATTGCCTAGTCTTTGCAGGAAAAAGAAAGTATGGCTAAGTCCTTTGCAAGTTCTGTCATTTGCTCATCAAATGTTAATGGAATGTCTACCTTGTGCCAGGTCCAAATCTCAGAGCTTGGAATAAATTACTGGACAGAGCTGAGAAAAACTTGCTGCTCTCAATGAGCTTTCATTCTAACTTCTAATAGTAACATGCTGATTTTTAAAATGAAGCTATGCCACTTTTGGACAAAGACTGTTACTAACCAAAAGTATTTTAATAATAATAATATACCTTAATTTCTTTTTCTTTTTCTTTTTCTTTTTGAATCAGAGTCTTGCTCTGTCGCCAGGTTGGAGTGCAGTGGCACAATCTCAGCTCACTGCAACCTCCTCCTCCCAGAGCAATTCTCCTGCCTCAGCCTCCCAAGTAGCTGGGATTACAGGCGTGCACCACCACACCCAGCTAATTTTTGTATTTTTAGTAGAGACGGGGATTTCACCACATTGGCCATGATGGTCTCAACCTCCTGACCTCATGATCCACCCACCTCGGCCTCCCAAAGTGCTGGGATTACAGGTGTGAGCCACCGCGCCCAGCCGGCAATATACTTTAATTTCTAAGAACACTGGCACAGATTTTGGCCTTTGATTCTCACAACAAGAGAATAAGACTTCGTGCCTAAAATGCCCTCCCTGACCAAACTCCTACTCAAATGTAAAAGCTCAGCTAAAATGCCTCTTCTGGGAAGCCCTCCCTAATTCATCATGCAATCAGTGTTATGTAACACAGATGCTTCTCAGATACCAAGAAAAAATTGTCTCAAATTTTCCCATACTGTATCAATTCCTACACTTAATCATCTCATTCCCCAGCTCTGCTTGCCGTGATCGAGAGTCATGGGACAGAATTGAACCAATGGAATGTAGGTGAAGACCATGGGTCACACAAGGCTGGGATCTTTGGAGTCTGTCATTCTTCTCCATTATTCTCTTCTTCCAGGGTGAACTTAGCAGACTTTTATTGCAATGGGGTGTCACAAGAAAACCTAAGTCCTCAAACTCATTTCTGGAGAAATTCCCCCACTAACTAGCATTAGACATCGATTAAGTCATAAACTATTGTGTGAAGTTATGAGATTTGTGTGTTAAGGCAGCTAACATTAATTACTGTGATTATACAGTGACAGGAAAAAATGAATTTGTTTTTGACACAGAGGCACACATTTTATATAGGAGGCAAGGAGTTACATTAAAGATGCTCCAGGTTGCTTGCTACCTCTTGTAAGGGCTGCGGATGGAACTGAGAAACAGTCACTACTTTGGCTCAGCTGCCTCTTTCCCTAACACTTACTCATGTCTTTTCTCTGATCCACAACGAGAAAAACCATTAATTACCTTAAACAATGAGCTGAACTTAAACTAGCTATTTGTTGCCTTTTTTTCAAGATGAAAGATATTTAAATCCTGCCACCGAATATTGACAGAATAGGAACTCCTAGGTGTGAATCTCTCTTTTGATCATATGCAGAGCACTTACACACACACACACAAAGTTCATTTTTAAACACTGTTTTACTTATTAATAGAATGATTGAATGAAAGGGGAAATAGTAACTCTAGACCTCAATTAATTTCATTAGTGAATATTGAATAAAACTTTGAGTTCACTGTCTTAAATAAGAATTAGACTATCAAAGGTTAATAACGATTGCTTATAATAGCTAAAAAGGGTCTGTTTATTTACATAGTAATGTCTTTCCTTTTGTTTTAGCATGAAGAAACTGGGAATGTAGGGAAAATATCAGCACAAATCCTAAACCTTCAATGATATCTTGATTAAATAAAATTATTTTTGCTTCCCTTTAATATTTCAAATTATATAGCATATTGATAGAAAGATAACAAATGAAAATTATTTTTGTATTCCACAAAATAAAAACCACCATGGCCCAGAATAATAGTGAAAGTAAATGTAGATAAGAAAAATGATGGTGTCAATTAGTAGATAGAACAGGAATATGATCACTTCCACACAGGGTAGATTCGGATGATAGGTATTCTAGGTGTAAGATGCATGCCGCTTCAATAAAAACCTGAAATTTAAGTGGACTTTGCCAAATGCTATGACATGCTTGACTTCCAAATTCCTGGGGTAAAACTGAATCTAACAAGCAAACTGGGAAAATAAATACTACATGTTATTTTCTTTTCTATAAATTGGTGGTGGTGGTTTATGGTTAATGTGTTGATTTTTGTTTTTGCCTTGGCTGATGGGAAGCTGAGAGACAGATTCTATACTTTCTTCTAGCTTTCTTCAAAACTGATAGAATATATTGTTTTCTCCCTTCTTTTTCTCCTCAGCATTTATCTTATCCTATGTGTCTTTGTTTTTATTGTATCTGTATTTTTGTTTCAAGCTGCCTCAAGTGCTTTGTGGAAGTAGCAGTGTTATAAATCAATATTACAAGAAAAAGAAAAGCAAAGGCCAGGTGCGGTGGCTCATGCCTATAATCCCAGCACTTTGGGAGGCTGAGGTGGATGGATCACGAGGTCAAGAGATCGAGACCATCCTGGCCAACATAGTGAAACCCTGTCTCTACTAAAAATACAAAAATATCTAGACGTGGTGGTGCGTACCTGTAGTTCCAGCTACTTGGGAGGCTGAGGCAGGAGGATCACTTCAACCCGGGAGGTGTTGCAGTAAGCCAGGATTGTGCCACTGCACTCCAGCCTGGAGACAGAGCAAGACTCTATCTCAAAAAAAAAAAGCAAAGCGTCAAGTGCAGATATTGCATTTCTGAAACTATCTAGTCTATACTGAGCCACAGAAATCAGGAGCCATTTCTCTTGTACCCTCTCATCCTGCCCACTATGAGATATATTTCTCTTTCTAATACAATGTCCAAATTACCACATACTATGCTGGCTTAATTTATTTTATACACGTTTCTGAAGCTTTCTACATAAAGAGCAAGCATCAGTTAATGTGCTGTAGAGACCCACCCTCATCCTGCCAACTGACAGCAGTCCTTTCCACAAACTGCTGTTCAGGCAGCTGCCAAGAGAAAGAGATTATTTCCATGGACTCCTGCCAGGATCCTGGCTGGAGACTGTGCTCAAGGCTAACTGTTGCTTCGAGTAGTTACGTTAGTCAGGAACTGGAACTGTCAGGATCTCTACCAACTAGGATCTGCTTAAGCAGCAGCAAAAAAAAAAAAAAGTTAGCTAAAGCTCAGTTGCCAATATTCTTGCTATTTAAATCAACCCCAATTTGAAGGAAGTTTTTTTGAACCTTATCCATGGCTAGAATATATGGTAAATAATGGCATCATTGAGTTGTTCATTCTAAATCACTTCTCCACCAGTGGATAATTACTAGGAATGATCTTGTCCACATGGGTCATGTTGTGGCTAATATATAGGACCCTCTTCATAGGGCTCTGCACTGATAAGGCGTGGCAGGCAGGCACGATGGAATGCAGACAGAGGACCGTCCATGCTGTGCAGGCAGACAGAGATAGGCTTTCAAGTAAGGGAGTTTCTTACTTGAAAAATCAATACATTTGCTGTATCCTTCTCTATAACAAGAAAGTGCAGCAATTATTTGGTAAGGTACACACTAATATTATTATGTCTGACTTGTAGTTCTAAATAGTCAGGGTTTAAAATAGTGAGTTTAGAATTTGACATA
Source organism: Callithrix jacchus (assembly GCF_049354715.1). Classification (NCBI taxonomy): domain Eukaryota; kingdom Metazoa; phylum Chordata; class Mammalia; order Primates; family Cebidae; genus Callithrix; species Callithrix jacchus. The sequence goes on along the minus strand of NC_133518.1, from coordinate 17,772,938 downwards.
GAAGTCATCATTGGAAGACTGAAGTTGATAAGTGTCATCATAAGGTTCTTTTCAGGCTAGAGATTTGGAGTGAAGGAATGTATGACATCAGAGAGCTGGGAACCCATAGGCCAGTGGCCAGCCCTGAGTGCAGTGGAACACTAAAAGCAGGAGAACAAAACAGTAAGTTAATAATGCACACCAAGTCAAATGCATTTGGCGAGATCTAATGCAAGAGGAAGGGTTCCACACCCAGTACTTCCTACGTTTTCTCATGCAGGTGGCATATTAGATTCTAATTCTCTATAATCCTTTCCCTTCATTAGGACCACCCCCTCCCCACCCATCCTCTGCAGTACTAGTGACCACACTAGTCATGGATAAGGAGGCCTGAGGCAGCACTACTGTGCTATTAAGCAATTCTTTCCTCAGGGGACAGAGTAACATTAACGGCTTTGTAGGTGTGGGAGTGTTTTAGCATTATTGCTTCTTGAAATCTCTTTGATGTCTTCCGAGGTCTCTACTCTGTATCCTATCAAGAATAAAATCTATATATAGAGTCTGTTGCTTACAAGGTAACATGACTGCCAGTGAGATATCAAGGAGGGCTTTTACTTTGGTAATTTCCTACTCTAAATAATTGTTACATTCACATCACAATAAATAAATGAAATTAACTCAACAAAGGAAACTAACCTTGGTAAGAGACAAATTCATAGCCAGGCAGCACCATGAATCTCATGACCAGTGAGACATTGGCAAGTAACTTCTCCTCAGTGTTGCCCATGAACACATCTGTTAGTAAAGCTATGCATGAGTACAGTTACTTTCCCACAGCAAGACCTGGGTAATTATGTCATTGTTGGTCAAAGTTCTAAGTTACTTAACATGGGCTGCAATTTCAAGCTTTTGAAAATGGTGTAACCATTAAACGTACGGGGCAAAATAAGAAAACTATTTACTTCTAAATAGTTAAATGATTTTTGTTGTTATCTATGAAGCATGCCTAGGTGAAGTCAGCATCAGTGTTTGTTTCCAGGCTCACTTCCAAGCCAATGGAAACAATAGAACCAGTGTCTCACTGAATGTGGAGAGCCAACACAGCTCAAAGACGATAGTTTCTAAGTTTTCCTCCCATTGTTTCACTCACATAAAGCAATCTGAACTTCTTGTCCCATATTATATTTGGTCTTTAATATTGGCAATTTGAGGACATACTGTTGAAGGAAAAACTGTTGTAAAACATTATTATGCTTCCAAATCCTAAAGTAATTACTTAATATGAAATATAAGGACACAAAGACAAGGAGTTGCCTATTCAATATCAATTCCTTTTCTTACCTTACTAATAGACACAATTTTATTCAGGTCATTGTAGGGAAAGAGAGAGAGAGAAGGGAAAATGGAAGGAAGGAAAGAAAAAAGAGAGGGAGAAGAAGAAAGAATGGACTACACTTCCCAGATTGCCTTGTAACTGGGTTCAATTAAGGATAATCAGTTACCCCTGGGTGGTGATTTCCAGAAAAGCCCTTCAAAGGGGACTGACTTATGGACATGCACTATTTTTGTTTTTCTTTAGCTTTCTATTGCTTAGAAGACGCACAGCATGGCTGACGATTTGCAACCATCTTGAGAATGTGAGATTGAAGGTCACACCTTACGATTTCACATGAGGAAGCCAAAAGGATCCAGGGTTCCTGAGAACATCACAGGGCTGACATAACAGCAGTTGCCTGCCAGCCTTCAGATTTCTTTTAAATTTTAAAGCACTGTTTTTGTGGTCTCTGTTACTCGCACAGACATAATAGGGAAGTTGAAAAAGTGTTGACTGAAGCCAATGTCTAATCTTTGCCTTTCCATAAACCGTATGGCCTTTAAAACCTCTCCTTACATCTGCTGGCCTTGGATCTCTTCTCTATAAAATAAATGAGTTGGGCTGGATGATCCTAAGGAAACAGGAATGAGACCAGGATAGGTAAATAGAAGCAGGAAAGGGCTGCCCTTGTCTGCTTCTAGCTCCATTTAAGAAAGGGACCTGTGAGGCTAAGGAGGTGGGCAGTAGGTGATAAATTAATCTCAGCCCTGGGATGGAACATTAGCCTATCTTTGGCAGCCCTGGGCCAGAGTTGAGCTCAAGGTGACTGAAGTTAGGCTACATTTGACTGGAAAACACCTCCCTTCTGTATTCTGCATACTCTCTACTCCTTCCTGAATACTTCTGGGATGTAGTAGAAAAGACAAAAGGGGAACATATTTTTAGCATGGTCTTTTTTTTTCAGAGTTCAACAGTTCTAAAGGGGTGCATACATGATTCTGTAGTTACTGGTCATCTCCTATACACTTGCCGTTTACCAGGGGTTGGAGGAACTACAGAAACATGAATCATCACAATCCCCATGATCCAGGCATGCAGGAAAAGGAAGAGAAGACTCAATTTTATCATAGTCACCCACTTAAAGAATTTGCATTAATACATTTAAGCCATAAGTCACTTATTTCATTCTGGAAGATGTCCCCTAATGGCCAAGTATAGTCCACACTGCAAGTAAGTACCACCAGAATCTCAAGAATTTCTCACAGTCTTCCCTCTAGTAGAGAGAATAATGCTGAAAAATTTTAAGTTGTTTTTAAAATTCTTAAACCTCTCAATGACAACCAATTAGTTATTATGTTATTCACAAGAACCAAAATATTGTATTATGATAAACTCTGAACAAATTTCCCAGGTTCCTGGAAACAATCCAAACAATCTTTCTCCATCTACAACGTCCTTTACCAGGTTGAAACTAAATCATCTGGGATGGAAAAATCTTTGATAGGTCTTTCATACCAACATTGTGAAAAAAGATGTATGTCTAAGTTTATGGCGACAAATAGTCTATTATCTCTCCTCCTCTAATATTTAACTAACCTAAACACTCAAGGAAAAAATGTTATCTGAAATCCAACCACTTTATATACGTTCACTTGGTCTTCTTTTGACAAGTCCACCAGCTTTTTCTCACAAGTATCTCAAATACTTGTTTGGAAAGCTTTTCTCAAGTGGGTATGCAAACAGGAGAACTGTTCTTTAGCAGTCCCTCCTTATAAGCCTCCAATGATGCTATCTTCTTGTACTTTAGTTAATGAAAAGATAAATATGATCTGTGCTGTGCCCAGCTGTGTTGTTCTTGTACTAAGGAATTCACCAAAGGAAAATTTTACATCATACTTTTATCAGTGAACAAGCTTGCTAAAGCAAATAGATTTCGGCCTCCTGAGTTTGCTTCAATAAAAGATTAAACGCTAATAGTGCAACTTGCCACACTCAACAGATTTATGAATAATCAAAGTCTGGAGAAAGGCCAGGCCATTTAAGAACATCGCCTACTAAACAGATGCCAGTAGTATGTAGACATCTTCCCTATAACTACGCAGTGGTATTTCCAATCACACAATTCAATATTAACTGAATAATTGGCCTTTACAAAACATTTATTAAAACGCACCATTTATCACAGACCTGGTGTTTGTTTAAGACTTTCGGTTGGGGAGAGGGAGACTGAGGGGTGGGCGGAAGACACACAGTTTCTAATTACTAAGTGGATTTAATTGGTAAACAGCCTATCCTTGTAAGATGCAGGCTGTGAATTGTCAAGGAGCAAGGAGTTCTATAAAATAACAAGAATAAGCACCTCATGAGAACTAGTTTTTGAATAACACTTTGCATCTGTGAATGGCATTACTCTTGGTGCACACAAAGCCCATTTCCATGTGTTTACCTTCGTGTTCTCATGCTATTCCTAGGTGGTCAGCCTGCCATTATGTTGCTGCTCTCCTTCTCTAGATTAATACATTCAGGCATGGAGACTTTTTTGAATGCTCTATCTACCCAAAGGAGCATGTTAAGTTAATGATTAAGTGAGGGCTGAGGTCAGCGTGCTAAGTTTTTAACTCTTTGAAAAAGACTGCTTATTTCTCCATCCTATATCTGTATACAGCTTTAAAAAGAAAACAAAAATTGGTTGATTGATTCTTTACAATAGAAGTCACCTATTAAAAATCTCCCTGCTAACAAATTCTAAATACATGTGGACAAAATGCTTTAATTAGGCACTGAGTTTAGTTGCAATGAACTCAAAACACACTCATGGTATGACTTGAGAATGAAAACTATCACTTAATTTTGTAGGTTTGCCATGGCAGAAAATGCAACTGGATTCCAGTTAATCTCTTGCCAAATTAAAACTTGCTTCTTAATTTGTTGGCCTCCTGCTCAATAAAAATCTTGGTCATGCTCTGTAATAGGAATTCCTCACCAAACCTCACTTAATGCTAAAATTAAAAAAAAAAAAATGTGAGAATCATTTATCTCTGACACCCAAGTATGCCTTAAGCAGTATGCTTAAGTATGCTTGAATCATTTAAGATTTCTCTAACACCTAAAGCTAATTATTCTAGTTCTTTGGTGCTATTTTTAATTTCATAAACACTTTTGGTTTCTTCAATTTTATTTGAAATTTAAAAAGAGAGTAGGCTTGTGTTACGGCAATAGTTAGCCATTAATTGGAAAATAGAAATGTTTTTGTTTAAATTTTGCCTTCCTGATAGCTCCATACATATATAGGTATGTGTGGGTGTGTGTTTGTGTGTGTACATTTCACATGCAGTTGGTCCAAAACATAGGCGTTTTATGCATTTACCTTACAGAGTCATTAAAAAAGAATCATTTCACTGTGCATGTTCAAACACGCCCAAAAAGAAGGACAATGTGTAGTAGTTATAAACTCACTGACCCCGGTAAGAAAGGGACAATGTCCTGGCCTGTATGTTTGGTATCAGAATCTAGATAGTAAGTGATACATTTTTAAATGATGGGTTAGTATCTAGCTAAGTGGCTAAGTTAAACTTATAAAAGCTGGAATAAAGGGAAGACAGTAACAGACCTTCAAATAAGTGCAAAGTAAATTCTAAATACATGAAAACATTGCTCACTTTCACAGATTATTGAAGTAGGAATTTAAGGTTCTGGGTTATGCCCATATCTATATCTATCTATATTTATACACACACATATGTAATTTATAATATTTATATATCTAATTATAATTCCATAACTTATATATTAAACATTTTTATCTTAAATATTAAATTGAGTGCAGGTAAAGTACACTTATATGTTCAAGCTTTGAAAACTGTTAGAACCCTTTCAGAAAGCAAGAACAGAAATTTTATAACATGTATATAAATATTAACGTGTTTACAGTCTTGATAATTCTGCTGAGAATTTTTTAAAAATACATAACAATAGGTAAAAGCTACATTCACTAGAGTTTTTGTTGTGGTGATGGTGTTACATTTAATAGTATAAATTTAAAGCATGCAAGTAACTAACACTCCAGGAAAACCTAAGTAAATTATTGCACCTGGATGGACTAATACTTAATTACAACAATAATCATAAAGACTATGAAATAACTGGACCAAATTTATGGTAAAATATTAGTCAAGAAAAAGGTGAAGCCATAAGAAAATTGTTTAGCCAGAGCCAAAAAAACTTTAGTGAAAATTATTTTGGGTTTTTAAATTTTTTGTAATACTGTTTTCATGGTTTGGAAATGTTGACAAGAATTTGAGTCCTTCTTGTCCACATTTAAGTGTGAGATACAATTGTCCCTGGCCCAACCACTTCTCTCCATGTAGACAATAACAAAGACAAGTCCAATTTCTCCGAAGGGAGTCAATCCCAAGGTATAGCTGTCCCCACAAAGCACCACTGGGGTTGCAGTTAGTTTCCGGAGTGTGTATCAAACTCATGCAATACAGGTCTGGAAATCACACCTGCCCTTCTTGGGAGCCACTCCCTCTACATCAAAGGACTATCCTTGGCACAGCACAGGTAGGGTTGCAGCCCCAAGCCCTGAACACAACCACGTCTTCATACCGTGAAGCCAGACTGTCTGGGTAAAAGGACACAGTCTCATCACCAGGCATATCTTTGTTAAAGCACAAATGCCCAATGTTTCAACAATCAAATAATCACTAAATTACCAAGCCAAGCAATTGCTTATGGAGAAAGCCAGGAAAGGAAAAGGCATCCTCAGCCCTCCGGTATTAAAACAACAACAATAACCGAAAAAGACTTTCCAAGTTTATAATTTTTTTAAATCTGTGTTTTAAAACCAGATATTTATTACTCTTTTAAAATGTCTCAGGGTTAACATTTTTAGCTCTGCAACAGTGCAGCTAACATTCCAAGACCAGTCATCGTGCACTGCCCATAGAAAAATTAACACCATCAAGGCCATTTTTCTGTGCTTAAGCTCATATCAATAAAAACTACCCTATAGGCATAAACTTGATATTTCTGTTCACCACACATTAACCCAGAGTTCCTCAGAGTGTGACACCCAGGTGACTTCTGTGATGCAAATTTCTAAAAATCTGGCTGGAAACCTGCATGATTGAATACCCCACTCATGGCAGGTTTCAACCATTGATCTTCACTTATTTTACCCAGTCTGCACTTAGTCTTAGAAGATTAACCCTTTGGCAGGGTGAATTCACATTGTTAAATGAGTCCTGAGACTCATGAAAGTACGTTAGTTCCCAGAGTAGGACCCAGGAGATCTAACATGATTCATGGGAGTCAAAGAGAAGTGAAGAAGTGGCTGACATGGGAGCTGGGGAGAGACACAGCCTCTGGAAGGAGTTGAATCACAGATTCCTGGAGCTACAGAAAACCTTAGCAGTCACCTTAGCCTTCTCAATGCACCACACAACCAGTTAATAGGACAAACTCAATCTAGCTTTATTTACATTGTCCCTAGAATATACTGAGGTGAAGGAAATGTGGACAGAAGGAAGCTGGTCATACAAAAAAAATTATATATTATTAAAGAAACATAATAGCAAGTAACGACAAAATATTATACATAAAGATAATCCTAAAAACATTTTCTGATAAAGTCCTGCTATAAGTTTTAAATTACATCTGAATACTGAGGAGACCATCTTAGAAGCTGGGGTGGATGGCAACTTCCCAGTAAGAATGTTAAAGGGAGAAAGCAAATCATTTATACACCTGGCCGGCCCCTGTGACCTGCAAAAGTCAGTGGCTGCATATTCAGTGGCACATACATTTTGAAAAACTTCTCTTTGTCTGGCAATGTCATTCCCATCACCCCGTCCCTCACACTTTTCAAATAGAAAGAAAAGGGTCATAGGGTGGGCAGTGGCTGGGTGCAGGAGGTCTCGACCTCACCACATCTGGTGAGGGCAGAGGAGGGGAGGCAGAGAGGACTGGGGGAAAGAGCTGGAGCAAGGGTGAGAGGACAGCAAGCTGGCCAAGGAGAAGCACTTCATCCCCTTAACTTCTGCTTGAAGCATCTACCTCCCCCAAACACAGAAATATGGAAAAGAGGTAGTCAGCAACAGAAGAGGAAAATCGAGGTACTTTCCAAGGATTCAAGAGGAAGAGGAATGCATGCATGGGTTGGTTGTTTTTCAGCTGCCCACATGCTGTTTTATGTGAGCACTTAGAAATTCACAAGAACGCATTTCTACGGTATCCCTTTGCCACAAATAAGGCATCAGAACATCTGTTAAGAAGCAAATGATTTTCTACATCCACCACCACCTGCATACTCAAAATCACAGAGATAGATTAAAAAGGGTATATTTCAAAATGTTAAACCATATATGCTGTGTAGGAGCGCTTTACCAAATTACCTTTGTTGCAGTCACTGAAGATCTCATCACAGAGTAAAAACCATCATGCTTCCACATAGAAATAAGCAAATTGCAACAGTAAAACATAACCAGGAAGAGAAAAGGAATTCAGCCGCCCCATCAACACTAAAACTAGTCAATAATTATCTAAGTGGTATCAGTTATGTTTTCTGTGCATCCTGGTTGGTCTCTAAGTAGAGAAGGAACCTGAGAGAAGGGCTTGGGATGGCTGCGGTTTCTCTATAGAAGTTTTATCTTAGGCGGTGTGTGTGAAGACTGGGGTGTATCCAGGGAGGTAATCTGAATGTTCACTGTGTCAACATTCTACCCACTTCTGGGTAGAATCATTGCTCATCCTAATCACATTCAAAGGCCCCATGGGGCAGCAGGAAGTTCCTACTTACTGGCAATTTAGTTCTTGGAAACCTTGAAGAGGATGGCTTTGTTCCTCTGTGCTGTCATGGCTGTGTGGAGGCTACTCAGCCAGCTCATAGCTAAAACTCAATAGGCAGGAATGACTGTCACACCTCTCCAAAGCTTTTTTTTTTTTTTTTTTTTTTTTGAGATAAGAGTCTCACTCTGTTTCCCAGGCTGGAGTGCAGTGGTGCGATCTCAGCTCACTGCAACCTCCACCTTCCGGGTTCGAATGATTTTCCTGCCTCCGCCTCTCAAGGAGCTAGGATTATAGGTGCATGCCATAACACCTGGCTAATTACTGTATTTTTAGTAGAGATGGCGTTTTACCATGTTGGCCAGTCTGGTCTCAAACTCCTGACCTCAGGTGATCCACCTGCCTCGTCCTCACAAAGTGCCTGGATTACAGGCATGAGCCACCACGCCCGGCCTCCAAAGCATCTTAAAAATGAGTGAGGAGTACTGCCAATTTAAATGTCTGCCTGATTTTCAATAGAAGGAGTTACACATTCAATAAATATTCACTTGTTTAAGTGATAATGTAAATTTGATAATGAGAACAAGAAATCTAAGAAGGACATTCTGTAATGCATGTTATGAACTAGGCATATTTTCCTACTTCCTAGCATTACACTGTTTTCTGGACATAAGTTGTGAAAAACACTCACCAGCTGAACATAGCATGGGGGTTGAGCAGGAAGAAATCAAAAGGTTGAAGCAAAACAAACCCAGGAGAACAGGGTTTGAATTCCATTTTTGGAGGCAAATTAAGTAATGCTAAATAGAACTAGAGGGGTAGTTTTTCATATCAAATGTCTACAATATAAATGTTGACATTTCTCTAGTTCTATTCATACCATTTATTCTCTATATCTATTCATATATGAATAGAACTAGAGAAATGTGATCTATAATTGCACTGTCAAGTACAGTAGCCACTAGCCACATATGCCTATTTAAAGTGAAATAATTTTTTAAATACAGATAAAAATTAAGTTTCTCATTCATGCTAGTGCTCAATAGCTTCAGAGAACTAGCAGCTACCCTATTGGACAGTGCAGATTACAGAACATCTTCACTCTGCTGAAAGTTCAGTTGGGCATCTCTTATTCCAGAGTTTATAATAGACTTTGAAGTGATCATAGATGTAAAATATAAACTAAATAAAAGGCATGGCTCCATAAAAGTGCACAATAGGAAGTGGCATATTTAAACCATAAAGAACCTTTATTCTTGCTTTGGCTCAATCCTTACTTAGAAGGGAAAAACTCTTCTAGAAAACAGTTTCTGAAAAACTTGCTTTTACCTGAAAAGGTACCCATGTGGGGTGTATGTGTGTGTGTGTGTGTGTGTGTGTGTGTCCCCTCTAATTTATTCAAAGCATGTACTTATACGAGAAAATGTTTATCCTAAGACCTGCGAAAATAGTATGAATGGCCCAGAGTAGTGACATTAAGGCAAGGATTTTAAAAAGCCTGGAAGTCAAAACTAACTGGCAACATTTGATCTGACCTCAAAACAGATTGCTGCAGAAGAGAACATGCTTACACAGAAAGGGGCAAACTATACATTTTCTATCCTCATAGGGTTAGATATTTATACACATTTTTATCACTGAAATTTGTACAGGATTGAAATGGTTATCTGGGTTCTGTCATTGGGTCTGTTTTTGGAAGGTCTCCTGTCTAGGGTGTTTAAAGCATGCTATATCTTATGAGCAGGAAGGCTCGATAATGTCCCAAGGTCATCTGTGCCGGAACATTATTACCCTGCTAAACATCTTAGTTCTCTAATGACACAGAAATGTCCATTTAAAATACACTATTTAATTTCACTCTTTCTTTTTTCTTTCTTTACTGCTACAATTTGATAATGTGGGTGCCTCCATGCTTACAGGTTCAGGGTGGTCATACGACACAATGATAACAGCTGTATGGGACAAAGCTCCAGGAACTATACCATGTGAGTTACAGATGAAATGGGTTAGCAATGCTGCACACAATACCAATACTCAAAATTAGACCTGATTCTAACAAGTGAAATTGTAATAAATGAAGAGAGCTGGTATTTATATCAGTAAATATGAAGTTTCAAAGCTATATGTGAATTATGCTGAATTGGATTCTTACTAATACAACATAAATTCTTTCTTTAACGTAGATGACACCCTTGTTAAAACTAGGGAACACTCACTGGCATATTCACTTCTTGTGGATTCTAAGATGCCTTTACTGATGACTGAAATTCAGGTTGTTAGAATAGGAGTCACTTGAATATATTTAGCACTTTATAAAGCATTGCAACACATAACATTTCATTTGTCTGCCATAGCCACACATCAAGTATTTACGGTAGGTGGCATTTTAAAAGTGGGGGGTAAAAAGATCAGGTTGGTTAAGTTATGTGCTGAAAAACTACCAGCCTTGTATTTATTTTTAAAAATAATTTTAACACACAAGTAATATGAGACTATATTTTTGTTTAATAATGTTCTACAACATGACATATAAGGCTAAAGCCCCTAGAACCACATCTCAATCTATGTGCACTCCCTCTCCTCAGAGGCAACCACTGTTATCAGGTGATGTGTACTAGATGTTTTTGATGCCTTTGCAATCATTCACCCTTATCCAAGAAGGTGTGCATAGGAAGATCTTGTCCAGCATTGTTTATAGAAACAAAAAAAATGTAATCACCTTAAATATCCAAAAATTAGAGATTAACCAAACTAAATGTAATTTAAAACAATGTAGCAAGTCTATATTAAATAATTTGAAGTTTCTAAAGTGCATAGAAAGTGCATAGCACGGAGTGACCACTATGTAAAGTATTTACTATTATTATAATGACCGATACATTTAATGAAAAACACAAACTACAAAAAGATGTACAACATGAGCCAATTCCTGTTAAACACACACACACGAGTGGTGTCATAATATTCTAGGTGCACCAGGATTTCACTCCATGAGGCTACTTCCCCTCTTAAATTATGAGGATACTTTCAAATTACATCAGGCAGCATTGTAGCATAAGAGAGAAAATGGGTATGTATATTATATCTGCCTCAATGATGTTTCTCTGGTCTTCATCCTCAGAATTCCCTGAAAACAAAAAAAAGGGAAAAGAAACACTTTCTTCTTTAAAAAAGAAAACTTAAGAGAGAGAAATCAAAGTTGAATGAGCATAAACTCTGCCTCGCCAGGTTCTAACTCTCCTGTTTCCACGTAGAAGCTTCTTGTCAGATAAATCTTAATGTGGTATAAAAAGAAAGAATGGTGCTCTATGAAGCAGAGGACCCTGAAAAGCAAACCAAAGATGAATTTTAGTCCAGCTCCATTACTCTCCCCGTTGAGCACAGAGCCAGTCCCCTAACCTCCCAGTACCAGACACTTTGGACATAGTCTTTTATTATTTCTTCACTGCCTAATGGGGGTCCTTTCTTCATGATCATGCATGTCCTTTATAAATGAAGCTTCCTTTGAAGACAGGCAAGAGATCAGATTAAGCCTTCCAATATTTATTACTTGTGTTTCCTCTTGCTTCACTGTTCTCACAATGGCTAATTCTCCAAGGGTTCCCAGATGTGAACTCTGCTCTAACTATTAAATATGACTGTAACAAGGGAACTCCCACAACAAAACATTCTTCTTGACTTCTAACCAGGGTTTCTCCCAAAGAGATGCCCTTGTACCAGCTGCTCCAGAAAAGCTCAAATCCATTCCATTAATCATGAAGTCTCAGAGTTTTCTTTCCTAACCCTGAAGAAATCTTAATTATTTTCCTGGTTCAGATTTTCTGGACTAATTTAGTAGATAAACAAAGCTATTGCGATATTTACAAACACAGTAGCAAGCACAATTCCTGAAACAAAGCGAACTCTCCAAAAATATTCACTGAATGAATGATGGCACACCTTAACTAGTAACGTTGTATAGGAATCTCATCTGTTCATTTTCTTTATGTTTTTCATCAGGCTCTGTACCAACATATATACAAATGCTCTCTTATTTCTCACTCTCTCTTAAAAGGGCCACATTAACCTTAAGCCTCCTGACATTCCTGGGCTACCATCAGAATTTTATGCACAAGCCAACCCAGGGTTTGATCTTGCTAAAAATCTCTGCTGATTTATTCAGTCTGCATATTGGACAAGTCATTATCCAGTCCTAAATACCTTTAACTGAGATCAATTTTATTTTCAGTACTTGAATATAAACTTTAAGCCACAGTGTGCCAAATGAATGCAGTAAAAACTTAGTGGCTTCCAAATTTATTTTGAGAATTGTAACATAAAAGCCAACATAGAAAATTAAAGCTTTCATGTAATCTCAGACACAGTACCTTTTTAGGGTGGTTTCCAAAGGCTATCCTGAAAGTTTTATCAGATTCATCTATATAACTACAAGATTCTTCATCTTAATTCTCTTGAGATTTGTCTGATAACTAATGTACTAGAATGACAGACAACAAAATAAGGAAAAGGTGGAGCTGAATAGTCAATGGAACTGCTTTAGTACAGTCTTGGCCAGCACAGTACAAAGAGAGCAATGAAGGTTCCTGATACATGACGAACTCAAGCTCCTTCTGGTCTGTCCCTTGCCTTATCCACTGTTTCAGCATTTATTTAACCTTGAAGAGACAAGTCACATATTGAGAGCTGTCCAGGTCTTTCCAGAGGAATAGAGACACTAAAAACAGTAAGCACTTTGAAGCCACCAACATTCCAAATGTGAACTATGTTGCACTGTGTCTGGCCTAGGCAGGTTCAGGATTACTTGCTGAGTCAGTTCTGAATGAAAGGGATAAAAACTATGCCCCCGCCATTTGATACAATTTTAGGTTAGATTCAGAAGTGATTCCTTCAGATTTGGCTTAGTTCACTCAAACGTGTTTCTAGCTTGGCCTCTACTTTCAATTTCTAAACATTCTCTCCAAATTAGGCAGGAGCTTTGCTCCTCCTCACATCAACCACCACCTTTATAACCAGGATCTTCACAACTTAGAATTGGTATAGGGTTCCCGACCACAAAGCTCAATCTTTCTCGAGGTCTGAATCATGCCTTGTCTTATATTTAGAATCCAGTGTCTTATTCACTGGCTGGAACATTGGAATTAGCCGGGTCAGTTTCTTCCTCACCACATTCCCTTTCTTCCCCTCACTACACACAAAAAAAAGACCAGAGTAAGTTGCTTGTTACATAGTTGTTTGGTGGGAAAAAGGTTTTACAAATGAAGGGAGGAAGAGAAGAGGGAACGTGGGTAAGTAGGTAGTAGTAGAACAGAAAGGGAAATTTGGAAAGCAGAAAAGAGAAAAAGAAGAAAAGGGAAACTTCTAGATTCCTAATAATAGAAAAGCTAGAGAATTCCCTTCCTGAAAATTAAAGATATTTTACATGTTTGTGTACGTACACAGCTTTGTGTTTATAAACATACTGTTTTGTTTCATGCAGCATAATAAAATCTATTGCTAATTGTTTAGTTAATATTTACTTATTCAAACAGGTTTTTGAAATCTTGCCCAATATTCAATCTACGCTTAGCAATTAGCTTGCCTGGCAACTTGCTGTTTTGGTTCTTTTCTTAACAAAAACCCAATATTGATGTGCTAACAGAGGAGGCTCACTATCCCTTTGGTCATAGTAATTTCTCTTGCTTCCTTAAATGAAAACCTCTGCTATTTTTCTTGCAAAAGCAAGACTGGTAATTCATTGTTGTCAAGATTTGGCCTGGTGTGGTGGCTCTTGCCTGTAATCCCAGCACTTCGGGAGCCGAGGCAGGCAGATCACAAGGTCAGGAGATTGAGACCATCCTGGCCAACATGGTGAAACCTCGTCTCTACTAAAAAACAGAAAAGTTAGCTGGATGTGGTGGCTCATGCCTGCAGTCCCAGCTACTTGGGAGGCTGAGGCAGGAGAATTGCTTGAACCCAGGAGGTGGAGGTTGCAGTGAGCCAAGATCGCGCCACTGCACTACAGCCTGGGTGACAGTTGGAGACTCCATCTCAAAAAAAAAGAAAAAGAAAAAGGTCAATATTTTTTTAAACCACCACCCTTTAAAGTTCTTTCATGGAGAACTCAGAAATGAACAGCAGTCCCACAGAAATTATAGAACAGAGGCAGAGGGGAGAAATACAAATGAGTCATCTTCAGTCATGTCACCCAGACCATTACTCTTCTGAATGAAATAACATTGGCAGGAAGGGTAAGATGCCTGTGGAACATGCCATGGGATGAGGCATGACCTAGAGTTAGGACCTCCCTTTGCTTTTACTCTAAGCATGTCATTGGTCAAGATCAGCTAAATAAACTGCTCTGCAATTTCCGTGATTTCCATGCATTTCTTTCACCATTAAATGATTATCTTTAGCAATCTTTTTGTGAAATCCAGGCAAATGTCCCAGCCTCATTATATTATTTTCAAGTTTTGCAACTATTTACCACCAGCCTTACATACTAATCCAACAGTGATTGGAGCTATTTATATCAGGCGTCTAGTCCATTCATCCGACAAATGTTTATTGTGTTGCCTACTTTGTCAGGAGCATTGCCAGGTATCTCACTAGATTCTGAAAGATTTGGCATTAGATCTAATAAAGAAAGAGAACAGATTTAGAAATGAAATTCCACAGAAGTGAAAGAGCAAGCACACTATATTTGGAAAACGTGAGATGTTTGGGGTAGATGAAGTACAGTGTCTGAAGCTAAAGAGGGAGTGGTGGCGGCCACAGTGTAGGCTGTAGCTGGGGAGGTATGGATAAAGGGGACAGGTCAAACTATGAAGTCCCTAATACACTGTGCTCAAAATTTTCATTTCATCATATTGGAGACTGAACACCGTTGTGGGCCTTTAAAGGTGGGAACAGCATAATGACATTGTATTTTAGACAGAAAGAACTGATGCCAGTGGGAGAGGCTGATGGCAAATAAGAGATGCCAGCAATCTGGGGCTGCTGTGATGGCCCAGCAGAGAGACACTGATGGCTTGAATGAAAGCAGCAGAAGCGAAATAGGAAAGAGAACCTATTTGAGAGAAGTTCAGAAGGGAGAAAGACTGATTAACTCTTCATGGTATTATGATTGGTCTCCTCCCACAGAAACCAGTCTTAACCAATTTCAAAGCCTTTGGCTCTGAATGTCCTAAACACATTGCACAAAGCAACTCTGCAAGGTTGTCTTTAATCACATCACATAGGAACCAACTATGATGCAGAATATTGTACGTAGATCAAAGTGTGATCTATGTAGAAAAGCATGATCACCTACTGGAAACCTGTGAGAAATGCAGAATCTCCATCCCCACCCCAGAAATGCTGAATCGAATTCTGTGTTTAATCAAGGACCTCGGGTAAATCACATTCACATTGCTGACTGAGAAGTACTAATGTAAAGGAAATATCTCTGCTGTAGAAATAGCGGGACCCTCGTTATGTCACTTACTTATTGAAATTTCATTTCTTTTCCACTAAGGAAATTTTCATTTCTTCTCCACAAAGTTAGAAAACATGTGCTGATCGACTAAAAGATTTAGACTGTGATAGATAGTGTGAAAATGCTTTGTAAACTCCAAAGCATGATTCCAGATAGATTTAAATTCATTTTTATCATTGTGCTTGTGTTGTTATGCATCAAAATCTTATGTTTGCTTTATTTGTAAAATAATTCATTGAGGGCTGGGCAGTGTGGTCCATGGCTGTAATCCCAACACTTTGGGAGGCTGAGGCAGGTGGCTAGCTTGAGCTCAAGAGTTCAAACACAGCCTGGGCAACATAGCAAAACACCATCTCTATTTATTAAAAAATACAAAAATTAGCTGGGTGTGGTAGCATGTACCTGTAGTACCAACTACTTGGGAGGCTGAGGTGAGAATATCAACTCACTGTAGCATCAACCTCCTAGGCTCAGGTGATATTCTCACCTCAGCCTCCCAAATTGCCATCCTCCAAGCTTTCTATGAATTCACAAACCCTACATCCTCCTCTCTCCTGAAACAAAGAAGAGAAGAAAGAATAACAAGGTGAAAACTGAACATTCAATAAACCTAAGGAAATTACCTTTACCATATTTTTTTTCTTGGTAAAATGTCTATTATCCTTAAAAACAATCCCAAATTCCAGCACTTAAGTAGGTTCCTGGGGGAGGATGTAGAGATTATTTAAAATAGTGTATAAGCCTATTTGTCTGTATTGTCCCATCCAGAAAGAAAATAAGATCAACCAGATGACCTTCTTTGGATTCCTTCAAGTGTTGACTCCATGACATCTTATTTCCAAGGCCAAGCAGGTAAGCAGTATGCACAGGAGTAGCTTATGAAGTGCGATTTGAAGGATATCAAGTTGTGAATCCCTGCAGAAGATACCACCCCAGGTATGCTGCATAGATAGACCTACAATTAGACCCAAATCTAGGGAGAAGATACAATGTCCATGTCAGAGACTTTTACAAAATATACTCTGTCTCGCACATTGCCACATGTTGTAAATAATAAATTTATTAAAATAAACCACTTTTATTTAGCAGCTCTGAAGGAAAGAGAAAGCATTTGTTTGTTTATTTATTCATTCTTTGCTGAATATTTGTTAGGTGCCCAAATGTTACCAACACTGCCATTCACAGTAAAAGGCCAGACAAGATGGGCAGGCCCTTTGCCCTCATTAAGAATGTAATCCAGAGCTGTAGTCCTCAAGCATTTATCATCACATACCCTATGAATAAAATCTGTTGGGCATGCCCCTCCAATATGTTAACATATTTACTTGTAAATTAATCAGTTATGCTCACTGTACTAATATATGATATAATGATATGTATATTGGTAAATCCAAATAAAAATATGAGAGTATAATAGTAGAAACAGGCCTCAATTTTTTTTCTGTGCCCCGGTGCAACCACTGGCATATGGTCACCTACTTGAGAGATCCCTTTTTCACAGTAATTTCTAAGAAGAAACTTTTTCCATGGGGACAGCGTTATTCAGAGTATATGTTGACTTCAATCACATCCAGAATTTGAACAAAAGAAATTATGGATTGCTCAAGATCAGAGATTCAACCTATTCGCTCTATCTGTCTGTAGTAACTTAAACTGCACTTAGAATATACTTGAGGTTTAGTAAATGATTATAGAATTGAGGGTGAAAGGGATGAGGGTTTAGGGAAGAAAATGAGTATACTTGTCACAAAAAAGAGGCTAGCCATGGTAGCTCATGCCTATAATCCCAGCATTTGGGGAGGCCAAGGTGAGAGGATCACTTGAGCCCAGGGCTTTAAGACCAGCCTGGGCAATAAAGTGAGATCTTATCTCTGCAAAAAATTTAAAAATTAACTGGATGTGGCAGCATTACTGCCCTCCAGCCTGGGTGACAGAGCAAGACCCTGTCTCAAAAAAAAAAAAGATATAATTATTTGTACAATAAGAAAAAAAATAGCTTGCTCACCAGGAAAAATAAGTTGCCTCACTTATTCAAACAATATTCAGATAGAATAAAATTCATATGATAAAGAACATACCTCCAGTTCACTTTCATTTGTCAGGATAAAATTTCCAATTATGGATCTCATCTCCAGAATTTCTGGGTACAATTTTACTGGGATCTCTCTCATTTTTAATGGACAATACATCAGTTTTACTCTAAGTAGTAAAATGCATTTTTGAAATGCATTTACATGTAGGTTCCTTAAAATTATTTACCTTGCCCACGATTCATTGAAAACGGAAATGGTGATAGAGTTACATAGTTACCTGGCCTCTTAGCTGGCCCCTATCACCATTGCCTTTGTTCAAAATCACCTGTTGTTTTTTTTTCTGGCAAATGACTCTTACTGATAGTTGGTAATACTAATATTTGTGTCATGTTATCACAAACATTTCCCAAGAGACTCACGGTTGCAGTGTTATCAACAAGAGATTTATCTGTGACATCAAAGTTTTGGGTAATAAACTTATCACCATTTCCACTAGTTTTCCCCATGCTCACTGTCAGCCTGGACAAAAGGTGCTTTGTAAGGAGTGTCCCATTAGAAAAAGTTCCTTCAGGTGCACAGACCAATTGCTGGTGCCGGGCTTTGTGCCCAGGCTTCTCTGTTCAGAGCTCTCCCATCAAGACTCTGCCCGAGCAGAGCCTTCCACACTCTGAGAACCATGTGATAAGGAAAAATGAAGTCTAGGTCATGACATAGGGAACTGCATTTACGATACCGCCTGCTCACAGATACTGCCATCTGGCATGTAATTGCCTTTCAGAAACCCCGGGGTCACAGTCTAGCAGCATCCTTCGTGGTCTTGGGAATCCTGAGTGTTAAGATTATGATCCCTGATCACTCTGGACAGGGATGTACTCTAGCCTAAGAAGTCTATTTTTGCCTCAGCTTAATCCTGAGGGTCTCCGAAGTTCCAAACTGGTGGAGGAGAAGGATCTTTCCCAGTAATACTCCTTCCCTTCAACAAATAATTAGGCCTGTCTCACAATCTTAAATTTCAAATAGGCCCTGAATCCCCAAGAGATGCTCGTGGTAAAAATGCTGACATCCTTTTTTAAAGTATATGAGCACACAAACACACACACACACACACACACACACAAATGTGCATGTATATACAAATGTACAGATAAATATCCATATGTATGCTAAGAGTGTACTGCTCACAAACATTGTATATGGTAGGTCTTATACTTCTCTTGTAAAAAATAAGAACATAGAGGTTCACAAAGCTTAGAGCACTCATCCAAAGTTCCATGACCAGGACTCAAAGGTGCATGACACACCGAAATAATGACAAAAAAGTTCTTAATTTATTATCATATCATTTCTCATGTTAGTGTTGCCATAATTATCATTGAGTTTTTATGTATGTAGGACACCAGTACTTCCATGGACATTGCAGTCCTCCTCACCGTCTCGGGCAGTGACCCCACATTTCAGGAAGTGGGAGAGGGGAGGTTGCCCTTAGCAGCATGACCCATGGTGTGGCCCCCACGGTAAGAAAGGAGGTTCGTCCCAGCGGTGACTCTTTCATCACCAGGAGAAATCTGACCCCTCTTTCAGATGTGTGTAAAGGTAAAAAAAGCTTTAAAAAATTTTTTTAACTTCTTTTTACTAAGTATTGGACTTTGAATTCCTTTCTACCTAACTCTCCAAGGCCCTCGGGAGGCTCCTGGGCCGTTATGAAAAGTGTTTGTAGAGCTGTGTCTGTGCCATGGTGGACAGACAGCACAGACACAGGCTGGACAATAACAGCTGAGCTGCAGACACTCTGCAGCCCTGCTTCAGTGGTGTTTTGACAATGCCTTTTCGACACATGAGCATTATTTCTCAGAGTCATAATCCCAGGATCCTTATTAAATTTTCCATGTCCCACAGACCCCACCACAGCTTTCTGTCCCACCTGAAGAATACTCTGCACTCCCAGGATAAACAACACTTGATACGAAGCTGACCTAGAACTACATAGGGTTTTACATTCAAACAAATGGTCAGCTGAATTTGCATGCAATAACGAGTTGAATCCCCGAACTTCCCTCATATCTGGTTTCTCATAGAATTTCAGCTGCAAGTATGTGACTGCGGTAGACAGAGCTAGCTTGGGGAAAAGGTGAAAGACACCAGAGAAACCTCCCCTCAAACAATATTGTTAAAAATATTCTGATTAGTTAAGATAAGATGTACTCTCATTTTCCTGAGAGTTTTATCTTTATTAGATAGGCTGCACAATCTATATCAAAGTCTTAGCTGAGTTGTTTTGGAGCTGGTTGTTATTTTCAAATAGCATGTGCTATGGTGTTTCCTTGGGGGAATGCATTCCAATTTCTTAATGGGGTGTAATCAGTAACACGTTTGCTTCAGGCCTTATAATGATGATGCTGTTAAGTACATTCAACAAAAATCCTTTAAAACAGCTGTTTTCAGCCAACTTTTGCTGTGAATGTACTTTTGTGTGTTTAATATACTTGGCAAGAATTTGAAAAAGCTCTTGCCTACTGTTTTATTTGTTTCCATTTATGAAAACATGCGTTCGCTGTGAAAATCATCTGCATTTGTAAAGTTATCAAGGAACCCATAAGAAAACCTACCCCCTCCTTGCCATCATCAGCAATTTCTGAATCATCCACAGTGAAATTCACTTCAAAGAAACTTCTGTGCATTTGTTTAACCATAAAATGATCAGCAGCTCTTCTTCAGGCAAGAACAGAATAGGCATATTTCTTGAACTACATTATCTCAAGTCGAATGAGAGGGGGACCCAGTAGGGCTGCCTGGACGAGATTCAGAAGCAAAGATTTCCTACGAGGCAGTTTGCCCCTCCACTACCTGGGTGATTCATCCCCAAAGTTGTTGACCAAGCCCCGTTGTCTCTATCACTTATTAGTCTTCCACTCTGAAATGCAAAAATTATCCTCAATTCAGAGTCTTAGTAAGCACAGAACACCTTCCTTTCTTGTAACATTATCCAGCCAGGAAATAGGCAGCGTGTACTAATGGTTGGTTTAAGTCTGGTCTTTGTTTTCTGTCTTCCACGGTTGACAATGCTCCCTGCAAGGAAGCAGGTCAAAATAAAACCGCCAACCACCATGGTGCATAAAACTGTAGAAGCAGGAAAAAATTTCCTTGCCATTTTTATGTCCATCACTCCACAGATTAGATAGGATTGTTGCCATCTAATCAATGTACTAGCTTGTGTTGTTATAGGTACTTGTAGAAGTCAGGGTGTACAGTTAGAAAGCAAGCAAATAGCAACAGACCCACATTACAGACATTTGCCTGCCACCTGGTGAGTCCTCTAAAGGGAGGTGACCCTGCCATTCCAATGCCCCGAGAAGGACCCAGAAGCGGTTCTTTTCTAATTTGCCTCCCTTATTCTAATCTCATTTCCTCAGTGCTGAATTTATTCCTTCAGCTGAAATCACTGGGAAGGCAGCTACTTAAACAATCAGAGAAACTAGTGCATTGTTTACTTTGCCTCTTCCGTGAGTCCTAAACAATAAATCTCACAACTTTCCCTGTACTCGCTGTGATACTGAACGCCAAACCCCAGCTCAGCAGCAGGAGTCCTATTTCCTGGGCCCTCAGAAGATAGAAAATATCACATTTCTATTTCATTCGACCCTTTCACTCTCTCTGTCATGCTTCGCTGCCTTTACAAGTCACCATTTCACTGTTGCCACAAAGATTACAAGGACCCTAACAGGTAAGGCCTCCAGGAAACACGGATGGAGGGGGCCTGAAAGGAAGGCAGAGGACTGCCGGGCTTATCTGCTCCCTATCTCACCATTGCTTACCACAAGGCCTGCCCACTGACAGCCAAGCTGTCCCGAGGCAACAACTCGGTAATAAGATACACAACAAATAATGGGTTTTTTTGCTGGAAAAATATATACTCAGGTAATTAAATTGTTAACATGATGGATGACCTTATTTTATATTTGAATTCAAAGTGATTTTCTGTATCATTCAACTAAAAGGGCTTGATGTTACAAAAAAAGAACAAAAAACAAAACATAACTCCAGAGAAATGAGAATATAGATTTTTGTTGATTTACTTTAGAAACCAACATGGGTAGTTGTTCCTACACTGGATTGTAATGTTTACCTGAAATCTACAAAGCTAGGGTTCAAATCCTTTATTCCTTATTTCTCATTCCTAATTGTTTGTGTCATATCCTTAAAAGTGAGGCCATAAAAAATTTGTCAGTGAATATGCTTTGGTTTACACAGGAAGAGCCAGAACATATTAGCGATACCTACCGTTCAGAAGGTTCCAGAAGCAGGACCCTTGTGTCGGAGTTTAAAATGTTAATGGACATGCATTCTGCCCACGTTGAATCCCATATGACAATATGTTTTGTGCCCAGGGCATGATTCTGACTAAATCAATAAACCACTCTAAGTCTGATAAAAGTTTTACAAAATATCCAAGACATTTAGAGTAATTGTTAACATCTGCTCATTATTCAACAGTGTAAGCAGGTTTAGAAGCCAGATAAATATATTTATTCATCAGCAGCCAGCATGTCACTGCTACCTCAGTGGTGATATAAAACAGTAAGACATTAGAACTTGCTTTAGTCCTGAGTTCAGAGAATACAAATGAACCATTATGGAAAAGACAAAAATTCTGCTTTCTCTATGTTTTACACTTGGGGGGTAAAGGGAGACAGAGAAAAGAGGAAAATTTTAGTCAAAAAAAAAGTCTTGATCATTTACTTTGAACTAGGGAATATGCATGAAAAATAAATGTGAGAAGCATAAATCTTAGAAAAGGAATCTGATATGAATCATTGTTAGAGCATGAAGAGCATCTTTCTCCTTTATTCTCCAACACACAATTTAATTTTGATTTCTTCTTTCATTCCACAATATAAGAAAGTTATTTCTATACTGGAAAGTTCAAAATGGGCTTTTTGAAAATAACATTGAAAAGGTTCTATCAGAATGAAATTATTTCTTTGAGAATATTTAGCAACTGGCAGCTGATTTGTCCTGAACCAAAACCAGTATCAGAGTCATCCTTTAACAGTAACAAGAAAATATTAATAAAATCACATTCATACTTATTGGGATGGAGGAGGAGGAGGAGGAGGAGGCATTCAAAATGGTATTCTATGGGGTTTTATTGTTTCACATAATCTGTTGTGTATGTCTCCGTGTGTGTGTTCCAAGTGCCCTTCCAGTAGTCTCAATGACCTCCAGAGATGCTAATAGATCTCAAGTTAGGTGTTCTGTCAGTATTTGAAGCAGAGTTGATAATTAACTTTCAACTACCTGTGTTATCCTCAATCATGATTGTGTAAAATAGATTGCATAAAGTTCCCTCAAGGTTAACTCTTTGGTGAAGGAATAAATCTGACAACCATATGCCATCAACTTTAACACAGTCCACTAACACCAGACCTTAGAAACTTTGTAAACTTTTTCCATGAAAGATAAATAATTCCAGAAAAGAAAATCAGAAAAATAAGTTACTGATGGGTGTTGTTGCATTTTTCTGAAGTACAGTTTTATAAACTCACTAGCATGTGCTTGCAAAGTGAGTATCAAATGGTAGACACTTAATAAAAGTTGGTTGAATTGAATACCTAAAACAATACTATATATCTATATCTGGTACCCAAAATATTCTAGGTTCATTGAAAACAACAGGTTTTTTTTTTTTTGTATGAGGACCAGAAGATTAGCAAGGTAGAGATGAGAAAATTAACAAAGAGATGCTATCTAGCTAATTAAAGCTGTAAATGAAACAAGAACCTCTTCGTGGATTGTTCTGCTCACTAACCTGTAATTATATTGTCAATTGCATTAACTTCATTGCCCACTAATAGAGTAAGTTTCAAGGGAGGCAGCCAATGTTGGGATGGTTATTTATTTTTATGTCCTAATTAATCAGTACTGACACCAAACCACATCCTTCCTTCTTGCTCATTATTTAAATGACCCATTTATATGGATGAACCTCTTTGCTTTGTGCATTTCATTATCACATTAACATGCTTTCAAAACAAAAAGGGTTGTTTCTGCTTCAGCAAGTACTTTGAACAAACAGCTACTTGAGCTACCCCTGACAGGCTGTGCAGCTCTCATCCCTTACTAGGGATTTGTATTAGGCCAATGTAGAGTTTGACTAAAATCAAATGATTACCACTTGGCTAAAAAAAAATTCATTCATTCATTCCTGATGAGTTTTGTAGTGCTGGGGCAGGGGTAGAAAGAGGGAGACTTAGAAAATAGAAGCAGCAATTTTAACTTCTCATCGAAGGTTGGGAAACAACTTGTATTCAGCTAGTTATTTCCTTGTGTCTCATATATGGGAACCTGAAAATAAGCTTTGCCAATAAGAGAGGTTAAAACCTGTTGAGGTCATCAGATTGAAGCATAATTTAAAAGTCAGTTTGTGAGCCCACCTCTGGGACATGACTGTCTTCTTGAAAAGGCACCAGGAGGAGTGTTAACAATTTTGGATTGTTGTAGCATTGCCCTTTCATGAACGGTTCAGTGATTAGACTACATCTTGAGAAGCCAACCACAGCAACCTTAGGTATATCAGCCCTGATACCTCCCTAAACAATGGTATTGGAGACAATAGATGCTTCAGTATGTCCAAATAAAAGAAATCCTTTCCCAAAAATATTGCCTTAGAAAAGACAAAGCATGCTATATTCAAATGTTAACAGCCTCTTTACATTATGGGGCACACTTGAGATATTTTTGGGAAAAACACAGTAACTGGAGAGAAAACTACAATTAATGTTGATTTGTATGTTTAAAGACATCTCATAATGAAATCATTTTTAAAAGAGTCGACATTATTTAACCCAGACTTATTAGTTATTCCTTTGAATATGATCTCATAAGTGCAAATGTTTCATGGATTGCTCTATAATTTTAAAATAAACTTTAAAAGTATATAGAAAAAAAGCGACTTTGTAGAAACCATGAATGTGTACCTGAGGATGCATGGAAAAAAGAAATTGCTCCAGACTGACATGACTGGATACCTGGACCTGAGAGGAACCTCCTAGAGACAGCCACATATACGGATTTTAAAAACGGCATGTCTCAGATGCTGTAGATGCAAGTAAAGAGCTGTGCACTTAAAAAATATTGGATGATTTAACCAACAAACCCTGACGATGCTAATGGTGTACATTCTAATTCTGGAAAGAATTGTACCATGAAAATGAATAAAGCTGTACTTCCAGATTCATAAATACTAAAATGCATTGACAATTGCAAAAGATCATTTTTTGAGTTGGGCTGGGTAAAATTAGTTATCAGTCTGTGTTACATGGAGTTCCCTTAAATGGAATCATGAACTGTACTTGGATATGGTGGTGGTTTTCATGTTTCATCCTCATGAAAAATTTGCAAGTTTTAGAAGGTAGAAGGACAAACAAAATCGTGACTTACACTACACACTTTAATTTACTTTTGGTGGTTTTTTCACGTTTTCAACAGTTACCAGCCACCTGCCTACTACCACTACCACCTTTGTGGCCTGGGAATCCATCTATGCTGAACTCCACTTATTAAAAGGAAATCCTTCTGTATACTTTACCTAAATCCTGCATCCTTCAGTCAAAGCTCATTTCATATTACTCAAACTTCGGTGAACAGTAGTCCAACATCATCCTCCTTATTGGAAAAATCCATTATTTGAAAATAGTCCATAAATCACCTTTTATCCTTCATTTCCCCCACTTGAATAAGACCAGCTCCCACTTGAATAAGCCCAACTCCCTAGGAATTTCTCCAAAGTATTCGGCCTCCAACTCCAACTCACTCTCAAGGAATAACTGAGTTCCTGGGAAAATTAGTCATATATTATGACTAATTGTAACATGACATATTATATAATAATATAATATTAATTTTAAACAGTAAATATAATTGCCCTAAAATGTGGCTTATGCTTTCCTTTAAATGCCTCAGGAAATTCTCCAATTTCTCCTTTACCTCAGCCTACTTCAGAAATGCTCAATCCTCTCTGTCAGTATAGGAGATCAGCTCATGTTTAGGAGAAGTGAGCAAATGTCTGGTATGGAACACATCAAAACCAGGAAAATCTGTTCCCTCATAAACTAAGTCAAAATCTCTAAAACTAAAAGACAAGTTAATTAACCCATTGAATAGAGTCATCGTTATAGCGTCTATTATTGAAAGTGGGCTCCGTTTCAAGCCTCAAATGTATAGAACCTTCTAAAATGCTTTTCTAAGCAGTGCATACACACTGATCCAATAAAAGTTTATTTTGCTTTTTTTAGTATGGAGATGGCTATTCTGCATGTTTCACATCAGTATTTTATTCTATGTCTCAATTCAAGTGTCAGCTTGAAGACTATGTATCTTCATCTGTAGAATCTGATCATGTGACTAATGCCACCAGGAGCTGCATATTTCAGGCAAAAGCTCAAGAGCTGATATTTGTTTCAACAGATTCACATTTTAAAATGTATTGTCTGGCATGAAATGTACGTGTATGAGGCATGAAACATGACCTTTATACTGGACCACAAATGATTAGGCAACTAGTTTAGTGTTTTGTATTTTAAAGCAATTGGGTGGGGTGCAGTGACTCATGCTGGTAATCCCAGCACTTTGGGAGGCCGAGGTAGGCCGATCACTTGAGGTCAGGAGTTCGAGACCAGCCTGGCCACATAGTGAAACCCCATCTCTACTAAAAATACAAAAATTAGCTGGGCAAGGTGGCATGTGTCTGTAATCCCAACTACTTAGGAGGCTGAAGCAGGAGAATCGCTTGAACCCAGGAGTCAGGGTTGCAGTGAGCCGAGATCATGCCACCGCACTCCAGCCTGGGCAATAGAGTGAGATTCCATCTCAAAAAAATAAATAAAGAGACTGAACTGGTAGAGGATGAAGCAGCATCTATTCACTGTGCAAGGATGAAAGGCCTCTGCAGAATCCCTTCCTGAAACTCAGGATTGATGACTATTTCCACACTGTTGAATGCTGTTTTCTGAACAAGATGCCAGAATTCTATTGTGAGCTCTATGCAGGCTAATTTGGGAGATGCAAGATATCCCAGTTATCTCCCAGATGCACAAGATCAGATTCAAATGAATATTAAGGAGGGCTCTGAAAGGCTCGGAGGGCCACTTTGAGGACTATAAGGGTGAAGTGCGTGAGAACTGGGTATGGGAAGGGGAGGGTGATTTCTGGTGGAACCATCTCTATCCAGTGACCATTTTTTTCATCGGAGTTTCCTAAATCAGCCTAATAGGAGATTGAAGATCTGAATTTGGGTATCGCAGAATGTTTGCAGGCTTCCAGGGAATGGAAAAAGATCTGGATCAAATTATATTCAATTCAGAGGCATGTGGGGCATTCTAATGATTTCCATTGCCCCTGTGGTCATCTTGGGTGGTAGAGCTCATTAAGGCTCAATCACAAAAATTAGGGCTCAGAGGATGTCAGACTTGAAAAAGGACCCAATGTGGACCACCTAAGCTCAGTGAGATGAAGTGACTTGGCCAAGACCTCAGCTCCAGGCCATCTTATAACTAATAATAGGTACCTCCATGACTGGCAAAGGGGTGGCTGACGGTTGTCTTTTAAATGCCTATCCCAGGAGGAGTCAGCTAGAACAAATCAACAGAGCATGACGAGAGTCTAAGAAAAAGTTATCTGGCATGAGCAGTGCTTGCCAGTCCCAGCCAGCATCATGACTCTCCTGCAATTCCAGAACAGGTTCCTAACTCACCTTTATGGTTCCACGCTTACCCCACAGTCTATTCACCACACAGCCGTTGGAGCCCTCTCCTAGCTTCCCATCACATTCGGTCCAAACTCCTCAGCATGGCCTTTGAGGTGCTTCCTCTCTGACCTCACCCCTCCTCTTTCATTCATTCACACTAGCCTAGTGTGGTTGGCTTTCTGGTTCTTTGAAACATCGAGTTGGTTCCTTCTTCAGCCACCTTGATCACTGCTATTCCTTTCAGGTTTCTGTTCCAATGCCCCTGCTCAGAGGGGCTGGAGCTGACTCCTGCTCTATGTACCAAACCTTCTGCATGCGACCATTCCCCCTTTACCCCTTCCTTTTCTTCATAGCAGTTATTACCACACATTATGTAGTTATTTGTTTCTGTATTTATTCTTTTTCACCCCTGCTAAAAAGGTCCATGAGGGTATGGAATTTGTCTAGATTTCAGAACAGTGCCTGGAACATAGTAGGTATTTAGCTTGTACTTACTGAATCAATGAATTGATGCTTTATGGATTACTGGCCAATGTGATCTACAGTGTCTGACTCCAGTAACAGGTGAGAGTCACCGAAATAACCTGATTGCAGGGTTCAGGTGGGGACCTCAGTCTGAGGGGCTCAGGGCTATTTGCAGTCATTCTTGCATTTCCTATCATTTTGCCTAATTCTAACATTTCCTCTATCTAAACTTGCTCTATCATGTCAACCAGAAGCTCATTACTGCATGTAGGTTATATATACACAGACTTCTTAGAACAACTACACGATTTAAGACAGTCTAGTGGTTTTATTGGTTTATCAGTAACTATTTATTGGGTTTTTTGGTTAGTTGATTCACAGGTTTTTGGGGTTGTTGTATTTACACCTAACCCTCCAGGATCGCGGTTTTCCGTAATGTAGGATAGTTATATCACTATACTTGCCTTATCTACATGTCTGTTCAAAGCTTACATTAGGTTCTGTATTTTAAGATAATTTGAGAGAAAATAATAATTTTAGAAAATAGTTTCTGGGAGAGTTTGCAATTTCTACAGGGAGGTGTTTTCAGGGGAAAGTTAGCCAAATACAGAGAAAATATTGCTTTTAACTACCGTATTGATCATTTGGGAGGTCACTGGTGTAAGGCACAAACAAAGCAAAAATGTGAACCAAGACATGGCTCCTCACAAGAAGGGCAGCAGCAGTAGCCTGGTCTCTGCTCAGATGTCCCCACTGTATGGAGCTGGATAAACAGGCAGCTATGCAGTCTGTTCTGTCTTCTCTCATCACATGGGAGAGAAGGCACTAGAAAAACAACCAACCAAATACAGCCCAAGGCTTGTCATCCTGGAAGATGATGACCTTATACTCTGGGATCCCAGCCCCACCCCTAAGGAACTAATTGGACAATGAATAATCTAAAAATCTGAAGAAGTTCAGCCAATCATTGACTCTCAGGACAATCACACCCTCCTGCCCCCGTCCTTCTTCCAAAATCTCCAGTATGTCCTGACAGTGCCCAAATAGAGCCTGGTCTGCTTGGACAGAATTCTCAAGTTTAGGCTTATATTCATGCTCTTGCCCAGGTCTGCTTCACTCACCACATCACATTGGGTCTGGATCCACAAGCACCCTCTTTTTCCTCCATTTGTTCAGAGAGATGTTTTCCTGGTCTTTCTTCCTGCTCTCGAAGATTATCTTTTCTATTGCTTAGTTTCATTTATTTAAAAAAAAAATGTTTTTTTATCTTAATGTTAGGGAAAATATGCGCATTATAAATGCAATGGGGATTTTCCAACTGTCTCCCTGAGGTTCCTCAGAGATCACCAGTGGAAAGCTATGAGCACAGACATTTGGCTTTGAAACTCCTGTTCCACTGTCATAGCATCTAGGTTGACTTTTATCTATTTTATATATTGGGTTTCTGAGTAAGTTATTGGTTCAAGAGAGATTTCCTACTGCTTTTATTTAAAAGGGTTAAAAAAATTAAATTACAGTAACACGTGACTCAAAGACTTGCCACCACCTGGTGGCAGCATACCCAAATTTCAATATACCTAAATTTTTAAAAGGGTTGAGTTGAATCTGCTATTCTAAAATTATAAAGTGGTCTCAGAAATGTCTCAAATGATGTATAATTATGCAAAAAATATTAAATATCACTTTCAAAATTCAATATAGTATTTCCAAAGTTGAAATTTTTATAAATACTTTGCTGTAGGACATAGTACTTATAGAAAACATGTCCATTTTGCCTTAAAAGCAACATTCCTTTTTAACCCTTTTAAATAAAAGCAGGATTTTTTGTTTAAGCCAAACTGTTACATGCATCCGGACTTCATTGTTTAAAAAATAATTTCAGGTTTTTTATTCCTGGGATTATTTATTTCAAGAGACAGAGTCTTCCTCTGTTGGCCAGGCTGGAGTGCAATGGCATGATCCCAGCCCACTGCAACCACCGCCCCCCGGGTTCAAGCGACTACCCTGCCCCAGCCTCCTAAGTAACTGGGACTACAGGTACATGCCACCACACCCAGTCAATCCCTGCATTTTTTTTTTTAGTAGAGACAGGGGTTTCACCATGTTAGCCAGGCTGGTCTAGAATTCCCAACCCCAGGTGCTTTGCCTGCCTTGGCTTCCCAAAGTGCTGGGATTACAGGCACGAGCCACCATTCCAGGCCATTCCTGGGATTATTTAGTAATTCAATTTTGCAGCTTTGCTATTGTAGCAGGGTCTTTCTGTCAGAGATGGTATAGACTCTGTCAATTCGGAGCTTCCATTTTTCATTAAAATGAGTTCTACTTCCTGAAAGTCCCGCAGTCTTGGAATGTCTTGGTCCTTTCTGAGCAGGGATTTGGTAGCTCTGATCTTCTCCACTTGCTCTGGGTTAATCCGCAGTTCACAGCAACTCACTTTTAGTAAGTTTTGGTAACTCAGTTCTTGTCTCTTCAGTTCAATTTCAATGAAGTCATTTCTCTGGGGCTCTGAATTCTGACTTTAAGCGCCAGCACTAGACAGATGTCACTGGGTTTGTTGTTATCACTCGGGTCCATTGGCAAGTGTGGATTTGTGCCTTCTTGTTCATCTTCACCTGCTAGCTTCTCCCCGATGTCCTGTTCCAGTTCAGCCATGAGTCGCTTCAATAGTCTGTCAGATGTGCAGCCTCTCTCGCATTTATTCACAAGCTCCCAGCCAAATAAAAAGCACTTTCTAAAGCCTCAGCACATCTGTCTGAGAAGGTGGCCTTGGCGATGATCCTGGATCCCGTGATTCTAGGCATCAAAATGGAGGAGGCAGAGGCTGGAGCAGGAGGTTCAGTGAAGAATGGGTGGGGCTGGTCAAAGTCCCCAGTGAGGCTGCTGCCTCAAAGGCAGGCTGAAGACAGGAGGAGGTGCAAGGATAGGAACCTTGTTGAGTGACGCTCACATTTCATTTAACCCTCCAGTGACAAAAGATGGGGCAAACAGATGGGGCATCAGGGTGGGCCTCAGCATCAAAAAGCTGGAGAGATCTGGCTGGGCGCAATGGCCCACACCCTCAACCCCAGCACCCTGGGAAGCCAAGGCAGGCAGATTGGCTGAGCTCCAGAGTTTGAGACCAGCCTGGGCAACTCAGCGAAACCCTGCTTTTATTTAAAAGGGTTAAAAAATTTATTTATTTATTTATTTAACCCTTTTATTTATTTATTTATTTAACCCTGGATATCTGACAAAGGACTGATACCCAGAATCTACAAAGAACTAAAACAGATTTACAAGAAAAAAACAAACAAGCCCATTCAAAAGTGGACAAAGGACATGAACAGACACTTTACAAAAGAAGACATATATGAGGCCAACAAATATATGAAAATATGCTCATCATCACTGGTCATTAGAGAAATGCAGATCAAAACTACATTGAGATACCATCTCACACCAGTTAGAATGGCGATCATTAAAAAATCTGGAGACAACAGATGCTGGAGAGGATGTGGAGAAACAGGAACATTTTTACACTGCTGGTGGGAGTGTAAATTAGTTAAACCATTGTGGAAGACAGTGTGGCGATTCCTCAAGGACCTAGAAATAGAAATTCCATTTGACCCAGCAATCCCATTACTGGGTATATATCCAAAGGACTATAAATCGTTCTACTATAAGGACACATGCACACAAATGTTCATTACAGCACTGTTTACAATAGCAAAGACCTGGAACCAACCCAAATGCCCATCAATGATAGATTGAACAGGGAAAATGTGGCACATATACACCATGGAATACTATGCAGCCATCAAAAATGATGAGTTTGTGTCCTTTGTAGGGACATGGATGAACCTGGAAACCATCATTCTCAGCAAACTGACACAAGAACAGAAAATGAAATACCTCATGTTTTCAGTCATAGGCGGGTGTTGAACAATGAGAACACATGGACATAGGGAGGGGAGCATCACACACTGGGGTCTGTAGGGGGGAAATAGGGGAGGGACAGTGGGGGGTGGGGAGTTGGGGAGAGATAGCATGGGGAGAAATGCCAGATATAGGTGATGGGGAGGAAGGCAGCACATCACACTGCCACGTGTGTACCTATGCAACTATTTTGCATGTTCTTCACATGTACCCCAAAACCTAAAATGCAGTAAAAAAAAATAGAGAGAGAAAAAAGCAACATTCCAGGAAGGCAAAATAAACTAGTAGCATTCTCTCAAATTCTTTTTATGTTTGAACATCGATGTTATCTATCCTCAAATACCTGGGGAAAGCTTCATTTCTTCTTCTTCTCCTTAAAATCAATATAACTACTCAGTTTCTGGGTAAATTGTACCAGGGACATTCTCTGTGCTGCTCTCTACCTACACTAAAACAAAACAAAGCAAAGACACCTTTTCGCAGACCTTTAGAAATGACTGCACTAAGAGAATAAAAAGTGTTACAATCACAGGTATATTCACGGACAAGGGGAGGAAGAAAGTGAGTTGTTGTTGTTTTTCTTTTTCAGGCCTTTCAGCTCTCACATAACCGTAATATATTGGTTGAATCAATTAACCTTGCTTTGGCCTGATTCAACCATACTCTCTGTTCAGTTAAAACACCTTTAGCACTCAAGAATAGGTTCTAGTAACTTAAATACCTGAAGAGTGAAAAGGGAAATGAAACCTGAGCCTTGCCATTCTCAATCACTTTTTTGACCAGACCCACATAGATGCCTCCCCAGCAGTATCCCCAGCCCCTTGCTCCCCAACTCCAGCTATGGGACTCCTAAGTCATTGCCGTCTTACAACAATGATCTTAGGTTAAGTTTTCAGGCAGGTCATGAGAAAATCAGCAGGACAGACAAGGGGCATCCTGTAACACTCCCAGATCTGTGAGAACAGAGTGAGCAGGAGTGAGAAGAATGAGAATGCCGAAGAAAAACTCTTGGCAGCAGGCTGGTGGACGCAGAAGGAAGGTTTACTTCTCATGGTCCCTCAACAGCTGCAATAAACTTGCTCCGTAAGAAGCCACAGTAATGTTGTATTGTGGATTTGCCAGCAAGATTACATCCACACAAGTTCTTTGTAGACCATCAGTAAACACATGGCATCCCGAACAAATAGCAATTAGCTAAGTGGGCAGAGTTTTCAACTAGAATCCATGCCTATTTCCCCTAAATGTTATTTATCAGCTTTTCCTAGAGCCAATTACAAGGAGCAAAAAATGACTTGATTCACAAAGAAATAATGGAATTATAGTAATAAGGGAGTGAGGAAAATAAATAACCAACAAGAATAGACTTAGCACTTTTGAAACTTACAGGTGTTTTGCGTGACATGAACATGGGAACTGACCTACAATATTTCTCATACTTGTAAACATGGTGCAAAGTTTATTTTAATCATACAGAATATACCACCATTAATTCTTTAAGCATGCAAAAAGCATATCATAGCAAACATTGGACACCCCAGAGGTGTGAACTATAGCTTAGAAAAATAAAATTCATTGGTGACCGTTACTTTGCAATTGTTAGATGTCACCATTGTCATTTCATGTTATGGATCTGTGTCACAGCAACATCTGTACAAAACCAAACACCACCAGATGTGCTCTTTCAACAAGTTGGAGCAATATTTAAATTTTCTTTAATAATACACCTGCACTATAGATATACAAAGCCAGTCCTATAAAATTTTATATGCCTATTTAAATTCTTCAGAAACTTTCAACACAAGTTCCAAACAAACCCAAAGCACTAAAGTATGTCAAAATTGCCATGTGAGAAAAGAAGTACACTGAGACAAATTAATTCGCCTTCCTGCTTCGGTATAATCTAACAGGCTGCATCATACTTGCTGCCTTAGCCCCTGGGCTATTACTGCCTATCTGAGATCACTTTTGATACTCCTGAGGTAAAGGAACACCAAACAGTAGTCATTTATCTGACAAAAGACCTTGTGCTTTTCTTATTCTATCAATCATTAAACAGGTAATGTCTTTTTATGTCATTGCTTTGACATTTATTAACACTCACGTCAGAGGAAATCTTTGCAATTAAAACTTCTATTGGCCATCTAGGTTGTTTTGCCTTGGTTTGTTGCAACTGTTTTTTTTTTTAACAGACACCACAGCATTGAGGCAGGTCAGGAACCTACCATACACTTCAGTTTGAGGCATCTCTTCTGACTCAAATGCGGCCTGTAATTATATAAAAATTACAATTATATATTTTTTAAACATCAGTTTTTGCTTTCTCAATGTAAATGTTAATGATAATCTTGACTCATCTGCTTAAGAAGAAAGAATGCCTGAGAAAGATAAAAGTTAGAGAGCCACAAGACTACTGTGTTGTCATGGGAATTCTTCCTCGCGGCAAATGTGCAAACTTTCAGTTTCAAGTAATAAAATGAAAAGCGTGCTTTTTCAAATGTTTGAAACAAATTTTACATGAGGTCTTATGACCTGATACCACAAACAGAAACAGAGGAGGAGTGCCTAACATGACAAAGAGAGAACTGTGAATACACCACAGAATAACTCGCTCACTTCCAAACCACTCCTTCTGCGGCAACATCCCCCATAAAAACTGATTACACATCATCCACAGCAATATTATCATCCAGCATCGAGAGAAATAAACCTGAACAAACACATTTCTTTTAATAAAGAGCAATTTAGAGGGTGGGAGAAGAACCAATTTCCTTCTTGGAAAAACCTCTGTGTTATAAAAACATCTTTTATTTAACGAGTGGATTAACTGTATAGTATCTGTATTTATACGCCATCTACTTTACAAAGAATAAAAAGGATGGAAATAGATATCAAAATACTTCTCTAATATACACCATATTAAATGTTATCAATATGAAGACACACACGTTTCTCTCTTCATATAGAAAGATATATATGCATTAAATGTTATCTATTAAATGAGATATACATATATTAAATGTTAACAATTGAAGACACAGAAACGTGTCTTTGTATTGATAATATTTAATATATAATATAAACCATATTTTGACATCGATTAATGTTTCCATTCATTTAGATAGATACATATCTCCTTATACTATTATTTTAGTATTTAATTAAACTATGTTAGTATTGAATTCAAATCAAAGATTGAATTTGGCCCTAAAGTACTGTAATGATTTGAAGACACTTAGAATAGAATGTGTCACATGGATTCCATCTCCATTCTAAGAATCAAATTCAATCACAAGAAGACTTGGGACATGGAATAATCTGAATTTATTCATTGATTCAACAAACATGTAGTAAAGACACTACTTTAGAGACATGGCAGCTGCGCTGAGAAGGAAACACTACACTCCCCTGTACACACAGGGAAGTGATTTTACCTGCACGATGACCGAATGTGTGGTTTCAGGAAGTGAACTATAATGGGGTTTTAATGTCCTTTGGGTCCTGCCTCAGCACTGTTCATTTTCAGTAAATGAAAGCAATACAAGCTTTGCAAAGGGATTTCAAACTATAATAGGGGAAACTTAGAAACGAATCCAGATACTACCATGGATATAAGATTCTGGGAACTACATATCTTGGAGAGATCTTTAATCTGAAATCACTGCAGGTTTCATGAATATTTAAGGGACAAAGACTCAAAGAAGATAGTTAAAGGGAAAATTGCTGTTGGCTGATTTTTAATAAATAGATCCTTTCTAGGACTCCTAGTTCTCACTAGAAATTGCCTCAGAGACACTTTCCACCTATAGTCATTACTCAAGGATTAAGACCCAAGACACCACACTCAGGAGGCCTGTTTATTGCAGACAGATGGTTCAAAAAGCAGCTCTCCCAGCATGAAGACTATAAACCCACCGCCCAAACCGAGGCAAAGAGGAGGGGCCACGGTTCCCCACCCAGTGCACAGCCACGCCAGGGCTCCTCAAGATTTTCCTTCCCGCCCAGGCCGTGGTTGCTCTTTCTTCCTCACCTGGTTCTACCAGGATCAAAATGTTCTTGTAATAAAATTAAGTAAAGATTAGGCCTGGAGTATAAGATTAGGTCACTGGATTTGGGTTTGAGTCACCACTGTGTCAGTTACTAACAGCTTGCCCTTCAGCAAATCATTCAAGATCTTTCAAAGTAAAGTTCACCCCAGTCAGACCAGACAGACCTCATCTCAAAGTCCCTTGAACCCGGAATCTGATCTACAGAGCTTTTTTCTACTTAACTTCATGAATCACAGCCCCATCCTATACATACCAGCATACTGCTTAGCCACTGTGGGACTTTTAACGACCACATTTTCATTCAAACTGTGTATTCATTAGAATAGCTACACATTTTTTCTGGTTAATGTACCTCAAGTTCTGATGCTATTTGGTCTCCTGCTCTCTGCCCCACAAAGAAATCAAACGTAAAAATAAACAAATTGCATAATTTTTCTAATAAATAGGCTGGAGAGAGCCTTCACTATGAATGTGGATATGTACTGATATCACAACACTCTTGATTCTTGATTCTTTCCATATCGCTTCACTTTCCTTTCCCCTCCACTCACTCACATGCATGAGAAGGCCATGAGTCCCTCATAGAAACCTTGCAAAACTTAAGGGACTCATTGTTTGTGCTATGCTTTAGAGGTGAGCCTCACTGAGTGCACTCTGATAATGTTTTTCAACATTTTCATGGATTGTTTCAGATTTATGTCAGAATAAGATTCTTATCTCTTGGCCCTCAGCCTATTGCCATGAAGTCATAACCTTTGTTTAAGAGCAGCCCAGCCCACTGTCATAATTACAGATTTAACTCTGTTAATAAAGAGAATGCAAGCCACTAAAGATTGAATTTCTGCTCTCACAATAAGAAAATGAAAGATTTTATAGTAAATAATCAAAATTTACATGCTAAGAAGCAGCCTTGGGATCTTAGATGATAGCCTCTCTTATAAATCATTCAAATAGAAAACATTCATAAAATAAATGATCTTGCAGCATTTGTCAAACATCAATGGCTATGCTATCTCACAACATTTTAGTTAACCCAGGTGACTCAAAACAGTTCTAAGTGTTCAAATGTTCTATGCCCTCTTTAAGTTTTAGGCTCATAGTCTTAATTTCACATCTGCTGATGAGAATCATGAATAAGTTTAACCATGCTAGCCCATGACAGCCCTTTAAATATTTGAAGCTAGTGCTTATGTTCCTTCTAAGTGTTCTCTTCTTAAATATCCCCACGTCCTTCTATTTATTGACATGATCTCACCTCTTGCCATCTCTGTACCCTTTCTTGGAAGCTCTGTAGTTCATGAATCTCTCTCTCTCAAAACATAGTGCACCCAAATGAAGGACACTAACCCAAACGGGTTCCAACCAGAGACGAGCACAGCAGAGCTAACCATTACCCCATTAAATCAGGTCACTGTATTTCTATACTGGAGCCTGGGGTTCTATTAGCTTTTATAGCCACTCCAACACCTTGTTGGGTTATATTATGATTTGTCAAGGCTACCCTCAATAAGTGGCCCCAAACTAAGACATGAACTTTTAGTTCTGTTTCTTGTGCTGCCACTAGTTAAGGAATTAACTTGAAGCAATCTTTCTTAGCTCTGTTTCTATACTGTGGGTTCAGTATTTAAACCTTAGCCACGGTTCTCTTTTAACATGCTAGTTGGCTAATGTGGAATTAATTAAATATCAGCATGATTCTGTTAGATAATAACATATCTCATCATCATTTTGCACAATGTTATGATTATTCGCTGAAACTGAAACAGCTGCATAAGGTGAGTGTCTGACTAGATTATGTCTAACCTGAACAGACTTTTTCCTCCAATCAAAACATTTTCTTCTCTCTCTTAAAGTTAACAAAGTGATTATAGAAATAGATCTGAATAAAATGAAAATATATGATTCATATCATGTGAAGCAAGATGCCACCCAATCCACTCTAGGGAAAGTTGGGAGAAAATATGTCTTTTATTTTTTCTATCATAATACAGAAGATAAGTACTAGCAGTGTTGATAATCTATGGCTTTTCACTTAGAATCAACAATAGTGGCACGCCCTATGATTTTACTTTTTCAACACCATCCCCAAACAAAGCAATGAAATGTAAGATAATGTGAATGAGACCCTGAAATTTAAGGAGGCAGAATAATGGTTTGCAGGTGTGAACATTATTCATATTTTAAACTAAATAAAAAATTTTCCCATTACTCTAGGAAAATCAAATAATGTAATTACCAAGATGCTTCTGATAGGTAAAAGATACACTAATTTTGATGACAGTTTTCTGTCATGTTAATCAAGTAAAGTATATTTATAGGATTTACATTATTGAGAATAATACCAAGGTGAAACTTACAAACTAATCCTTCATTTATAGCCTATTCCGTGAAATTTATAAACCCCAAACACAGGATCCCTTTATGTCCATTTCCTTCAAGTATAAATCAATACGATGGGGGGCAACCCAAAGAGGGGGGCTTGGCGCTGACATCAGTGCCGCTTCTTTAAATACCAGATGATATTTAGAAGGCTGTGCTTATTCTAGGAGATGTCAGCGAGGGGTTTTTAGTGAATATATGCCTATCTAAATGTCCAGGATTGCTGTAAAATGTTCCCTCTAGGATATGGAATATGAGGAGAGTTCCACTACCTTGCCTTTTTAAACACAATTGGGGCTCAGTGGTACTAGACACTCCAGCAATAGCTAAACTTGAATACATATAACCTGCATCTGTGGTTTCAAGACAGGTAGAGAAAGAAAGACATACATCCATGTATCAAGTCCTGTTAGAAATGTAGCATAGTGTTAGACAACAGAAGAGAACCGGTGATTCAAGGTAGAGCTCACACACAGTGCCAATGTTCCAGGGCAGGCACAGGGACCAGGAATGCTGGTCCGGGGGAGGGAGGCGCGACGCCTCCTGCTGTGAAAATGGCAATTTGATTCCTGCAGCCCAGCCTGTGTGCCTCAGTGTTTTGTTGTTGCCGGTTTTGCTAAACTAAAAAAAAAAGAAATCTGGTGAATTCAAACAATTATCACATTATGGGTACCTTGTCAATATTGATTGAAAGAATAAATAGAAAGAATAGTTTTTGAACCAATAAAAAACTATGAACAAATATAAAGTAAAAAGTGTAATATTTTAGAAACAACCTGTATTTTACTAAACCAGCTAAAAGATTAAAAAAAGAAAAGCAACTGAACAGAGCCAAAACCTAAACACACTGAGGAGTCCTCTTTTGGATTATTTTCACTTCTTTAATATTTATTAGAAGAGAGATGGCACATACTCAGCTACTCGTATGTATTACTCCTTTTTAAGACAATGATCACCCAAAAAGGTCACACAAAAAACAACACCAATAAATTTATGTCACCACCAATCAACACCAATCAAGTCTTTATAACACCACCAATCAAGAGAATTACCTGAATTTTCACTAAAAGACAGAAACCATTTTACATATGCTCTACAAATTCCAAGCCAACAGTCTGTAACATCATCAAAAGTCTAACTTCCTCCTTCCCACAAAACAAGAAAGTTCCTTGCCATTCTTTCCCCTCCTTGTAATGACACACATTGATGGCATTTTCAGAAGATTGTACACATGGAATGCATAGCTAACCCACTTGAAACAGATACATACATATATATATATGTTTCACACTAGTAGTTATTCATTTATTCAATATATGTTTACTAAATGCCAAGTCTGTGCCTGACCTAAAGATTCATAAAACAGTAGAGGTGGAGGACACACTAGAAGTCATTCATACCAGGTGGTGCAATCTCTGGGACCTTAAGTGGTGTCGTAAAGATGTGAATAGTCAAGTGTAAGATAACAGGGAGTGGTGAAATCCATGTGAAACTAAAAACACAATCCACGTAAGGCATTAAAACTCAATTTCTTTTTTGTCTCTTCTGGAAACTGTATCAGCCAGAAGCAGCCCAAAACCTGTGAGTATCCAATCCTGATTTTGTCTAACCCTTTATTTTTTCAAATAATCAAAGAGCCAAATCCTGTTTCCACTACCGTAAATCCAGTGAATTAGAAGCTTTATGCATCTCTCTGCCATTTTCCCTCACTGTCTCAAATCACTGAATGATTTTGTTCATTGGTTTGGCTTTTCGTTTTTCTTCTCTCCCCTTTGGCTATGTTGGCCTAATGCCAAATCAACAGTTCCTTCTCAAAAGGAAGAGGATGAGCTTCGAAACAATGAGATCAGACACTGCTGCTTATCCAGAGAGGGTCATGAGAACTCCTGTGAATAGCTGCAAGAAATGTACTTGCTTTCAAAAAATGAATTTTAAGTCCAAGTGACTACAAAGCAATGACACTGCTTTCGTGTTCGCTCAAAGGAAGCAATTTGATCACCCCTCATGCATGAGAGACGGGTTCTGGAAAAATGTTCCAATCCTCTCACTTCCAATAATCAATTGAATCAAATAATCAGTATAGTTTTGGGCTCAGAAAAAAAATGCTTTTAATAGTCAATCCAGCTGTGCATCTAATGACAGCCTTGATATTTTTAAATAACTATCTATGTTAAGCTGTTTCCATGCATTTCTATTCATCATTGGCTCAGTTAGTGATTTAATACAAAAAAACTAATTTTAGTGTTGACTTACTTTGTATTTTGTTCCCATGAGAATAATTCAGCCAAATCAATACACCTAAAAGTTTTTTATGTATCCTCATCTCCTGTTCTTTCAACCTTATTGACCTCTGGTTGGAGTCAATTGATAAGTAATAAAATGTGTGAAAATACGAATTTAATTTAAAGGGTCTAATGTGAATTAATGGTGATGAAACACACCATTCTTGTACCCTAGTCTGTATTTATAAGCTGCTGGGCCACTCAGAAGTTGAAGCACTGTCCTTATATTTTAAACATAAGTATTACTGAGCTGCACAGAAGATAAAGTGGCAGTATAGCTGAAGCAATATTGAATAGAATATTTCCTATCACTTCAATTAATAATCTGAAAATTCTGATAACTTGGAAAACACGGATACCAGAGTGTTAAGTACAAAACAATTAAGAAAGCCTTTCATTAGTTGCTGATGATAAACATAACTTTGGTGTACTTTTTTCCTGTTCCTATATCTTTTTAACTTCCTCTGTTTTGTCTCTTAAAATGTGATTTTAGAGTTAGATTTTATAATTAGATGTCTCTCTTTCCACTCAAATTCTTTCCTGAAGCTTGTACTGAGTCCCTCCTACTATGCTAAGGTTCCTAGCTCATAGTTCATACTCAAAAAACATTTATAACAATAAGATCTTTGCAAGGGGAGCCTAAGATTTCTTTATTCTTTCACCAGTAAATTTACACTACTATGAAAGGAGAGACATTCCTAATCAGAATAAATGAGATTAGATACATTAGGTACTGATAGGACTCAATAAATATTAATAGAATTAGTGAAGGCTCTTTTGAAAATTAAACCCCCTGAAAACTGCATTTTTATGGGTTTATTTATTGTGGTAGTTACAGTACACTCTGAGAAGGAGCTACTTAATTCATAATATAATCATCTTCGGTGAAGTTAATTAATTCCAGATTTTATTATATTACTTGAGCTCACTCAGTGCTTTAATCTCATGATATAAGGAGGTGGAAAAGGTAGGTACAACGAGTCATCACA
This sequence comes from Callithrix jacchus, assembly GCF_049354715.1. Taxonomy (NCBI): domain Eukaryota; kingdom Metazoa; phylum Chordata; class Mammalia; order Primates; family Cebidae; genus Callithrix; species Callithrix jacchus. The sequence continues at coordinate 17,731,554 of NC_133518.1, read as the reverse complement.
GAAGCCAAGGGGAATGATAACGTGCATCTCAATTACAAGACAAGGACTAATAAATGATTACCTAATTGTGGGGGCTGGAAAAAAGCCTCAACATGAGGAAGCCCCAAGCACTTTAAAAGTCAGACCAGATATCTAAGTTTCAAGTAGCAGAATAAAAGAAAGAAAGAATAAACGTGGAGGGCAGCAAGCAGAGAGTACCTTGCCAGTAACCAGGGCTTCCAAGATAATGGTAAACTTATGCAAGAAATAAACCTGTCTTACAATGGACACGTTGACTGTCAGCACCAAGCCCAGCCTACTGGAAATCAGAGTTGCTGAAATATATGATTAGTGTTCTCTTTCAGGCTCACTTTCATGCCACACCTTTCAGTGGAGGTCATCTTTCAAGTCATTAAATAATCTAAGACTGATATGTACACAGAAGAGTTTGTTCCTTATCTTTTGTATGTCACACCTGGTGCTTTCCATGGACTCTTTGTTCTTGTTTTAACAAAGTTGTGTAAAGGCTTTTTTTTTTTCCTCCTTCCCAATGACTTACTTAACTCAGTTTTTTAACCCTGTAACAATGGCAGTTATTGGGAATGTCTCTCCATCTAGACACATATTAGTTGTTAATAAAGATAATACAGAAAAAAAAATTTTTATTTTAAACAACATACTCTAGTTTGGTTAAAGATGTTTCTTTTATGAGTATAACTAGTTGCCTTGTTACCCCTCTGTTCCTTTCAAGTAAATATATTAATTCAACGTTACTTTGTAATATAATTCTGATTTAAATATCTTTTATAACACTAATGCACAGGTGTTTAAAGTAAAGCATTATCAAGGTGATAAAAAAGTCGTGATTATCTTCCTTTGCATAATTATAGCTGAATACTATAAAATAAGTACAATAGATTTTTATTTGTTAATATTTATCAAGAAAAAGTTAATTCAACTGATATTCTCAACATTGCTCATCCCATGACCATGTGATAGATAAGACAGATTCATTCCATTTAGCAGATGAAAAATGAAAACTTCATTCCATTCAGCAGATGAAAAAGAAATTAGATGACATATAAAATAGAAAAAAGTGGGCCGGGTGCAGTGCCTCAAGCCTATAATCCCAGCACTTTGGGAGGCCGAGGCGGGTGGATCACAAAGTCAAGAGATCGAGACCATCCTGGTCAACATGGTTTCAACCCCATCTCTACTAAAAATACAAAAAATTAGCTGGGCATGGTGGCGCGTGCCTGTAATCCCAGCTACTCAGGAGGCTGAGGCAGGAGAATTGCCTGAACCCAGGAGGCAGAGGTTGTGGTGAGCTGAGATCACGCCATTGCACTCCAGCCTGGGTAACAAGAGTGAAACTCCGCCTCACAAAAAAAAAGAAAGAAAGAAAGAGAGAGAGAGAGAGAGAGAGAGAGAGAGAAAGAAAGAAAGAAAGAAAGAAAGAAAGAAAGAAAGAAAGAAAGAAAGAAAGAAAGAAAGAAAGAAAGAAAGAAGGAAAGAAGGAAGGAAGGAAAGGAAAGAAAGAGAAAAAAGTGGCAGAATCTACGGCCAGGTGCAGTGGCTCATGCCTACTATAATCCTAGCACTTTGGGAGGCCAAGGTGTGTGCATAACCTGAGATCAGGATTTCGAGACCAGCCTGGCCAATGTGGTGACAGAACAACCCTATCTCTACTAAAATTACAAAAATTAGCTGGATGTGGTGGCGGGCACCTGTAATCCCCAGCTACTCGGGAGGCTGAAGCGGGAGAATTGTTTGAACCCGGGAGACAGAGGTTTCAGTGAGCCGAGATCATACCATTGCACTCCAACCTGGGTGACAAGAGCGAAATCCAGACTAGAACTAGAGCCTCCTGGATCCTCATCCTTCTTGAAACACTCACAGACTCTGAGCTACCTCACTGTCCTGGTTTTTCTCCTGCTGCTCTGGCTGTATATGTCTGTCTTCCTAAAGGGATTCTTCTTAGCCCCAAAACGTGGGCAAGCCCTAGGGCTCAGTCCTTTGCCTTCTTCTCCTCTTTACCCTGTAGCAGGTCCCTTCCACTATCACAGCTTTAAATAGTATATGGAAGTTTATGACTCCCAAACTCTTATCTCCAACCCAGACTGATTCCTTAGGTGCAGTCTCACATATCCAACTGTCTACTTGATAGCACCTATTTGGGATTTAACAGCCATGCCAACTTTACCATTTATAAAACAAAATTTCAGATTTGTCCATTCCAAACTGGTTTCTCTCCTCATTATTTCACATCATGGGGCATTCCACTGATCAAACAATTACCCTAGTTTCCCTCCCACTCCTTTACTCCTAACATCTTATCAATTAATTCTTAGACTTGCTTTTTCCCTCCAAATAAATCTTAAAGAACCCCCTTTGCGGCCGGGCGTGGTGGCTCAAGCCTGTAATCCCAGCACTTTGGGAGGCCGAGAAGGGTAGACTACGAGGTCGAGAGATCGAGACCATCCTGGTCAACATGGTGAAACCCCGCCTCTACTAAAAATACAAAAAATTAGCTGGGCATGGTGGCGCGTGCCTGTAATCCCAGCTACTCGGGAGGCTGAGGCAGGAGAATTGCCTGAACCCAGGAGGCGGAGATTGCGGTGAGCCAAGATCGCGCCATTGCACTCCAGCCTGGGTAACAAGAGCGAAACTCCGTCTCAAAAAAAAAAGAATCCCCTTTGCAATCTACTACCATCCCTCTAGTTACAGCTGTATCATCATCCCCCTAGAATATCCCCATTCAATTGCTTCTCCGCACAAATGCCAAAGTCGTCATTTAAAAACAGAATCATTGTACTGGCTCATGCCCATAATCCCAGTACTGAGATGGGTGGATCACTTAAGCCCAGGAATTTAAGACCAGCCTGAACAACAGGTGAGACTGTCTCTACCAAAAATTAGCTGGGTGTGGTGGCATGTGCCTGTGGTCCTGGCTACTTGGGAGGCTGAGATGAGAGGACTGCTTAAGCCCAGGAGGTCAACACTGCAGCAAGCCATAGCCATGCCACTGTACTCCAGTCTGAGCAACAGAGCAAGACCCCATCTCAAAAAAATTAATAAATAAAAACAAATGCAGAATCATGTTAAGATACATCCTTACTTATAAGTGTAAATGGCTTCCTGTTAAATTTTTTAAATGTAAAGCCATTAATAGATAACACATTCAAATGTTTCTAAATAAACAAATAGTATAAAAAGATAAAAGAGTGAAAAGCCTCCCTACCCTCCTTGTTTCCCATCTACCTAGTTCCCTCCCACTCCTATAGGGAACCATTGCTCCTAGTTTCCGATGGCCCGTAGCAATTTGAATAAGATGCAAACATCTTATCCTGGCCCTTGAGGCTAGCTGGGTCAGACCCTGCTACTTCGCCATTCTCATTTCCTTTCACTCTCCTCCCTACTCACATGCTCTACTCCTCTTGCTTTCTTGGGTCTCATGAATTAACCAAATTCTTTCCTGCTTCAGGTGTTTACCCACACTATTTACTTTAGTTAGACTACTCTTCCCCTTTCTTCTATATCCCTCACAGCCATTTCACAACAAGGTAGATTATCTTCCACTGCTCATTCAGCAAACTGATTACCAGTTGTAATTATATGTGAATGTATTGACTTGTTCCCTAATTGTCTCTTTTAAAAGACTGTAAACTCCAGGAGAGCAAGTGCTGGGCCTGTTTATTTTACTATTGTGCTGCTGGTACACCTAGTTACTTACAAGAGGAGCTCCATATTAGGAGCTCAATAAATATTCAATAAAGTGAATCAATTAACACTATGTAAACACTGGGAAAGTAATTAAACATTTCCTGAATATTTATATTTACAGATACAGTGAAATTATATATTACATAAATAGGGAGTTACAAGAAACTCCCTTTCTCCAAAAAAGTGAGAAGGTAAGGTTCCTAAATAATTATATGTGTTAAAGAATGTCATGGTGCTGTACACAAGAGCTGCTCTAGGCATAACAAATATTCTATCTACTGTTCAAAAATAAAGGGCAAATAAGAATTACATATTTTCACATGACATCTTACAACAATATATTTATAAATCTAAAGCCACTGCATGTAACTTCATGCATTGTAATGAAATTTGTTAATTGTCACTTAAGAATTTTGTTCATTCTCTTGCACATACTATTATTTTTTTATCCAAATAAAGGCATATAAGTCAATAAAATGTTAGGAAAAAACACTTTTAAGGGTGAGCAAACTGTTTATTTCTTCTTTCCTTTTTTTAAAAAAAAGGGAGTGTCTGATGCTTTGCCCTGAATGAGCTTGTTATGACCAACTGAATTCTCTCCCCATAAAAGACACGTCTTCCTTCTCATCCTGAGTGTGACTGTACATCGATGGACACTTCCAGACATTTCCCCTTCAGATATCAAAAGGAAGTATTAATCAAACAAAAGATGGGAAATCATGACATTCCACCACTAAGGTTTAACTCAAGTGGCCAAGTTTTAGCTGATCACAGGGTACAGGTGACTATCCATCATATAACCCATCATAACACACATTAAAATGTCTGGGTTAATCAGGACAGAAGCCAAAAATAATATATTTTGCTGACGTTCAATGAAGACTACCAAAGGAATTCCCCTGAAACTGGACTCTATAAACATGCAAGTTCTAAAAGAAAAAAGGATATGGAAGGAATTCTGAGTAACACTATTTTAAACAAGGCAGCAGTACATTCTTTTGACCAAAAAAACCCTAAATGACTTCTATGACATATGCAAGTTTAAATTTTAAAAATGGGAAAACAATCTCAAAAGTCAATGTGAAAATATATTTGCATGTAAATTTTTATCTTATAAAAATTATCAGAGAATTGAATAAAATCATTCAAGATGCATGAATAATATTTACAACCAGGCATAAACTACTGATATCATCATACACTCATTTTCTTTTCCAGCCCTGTCTTCCAAAAATTAACTTAATCTGGAAATCAATGACAATTACATATACAGGGAAACAGAAAGCTATGGGATGCAACCTAAAAAGGAAACATATCTTCTCCTTATTATTAGAATTTTTACAGCTTTTCATTATAAATACTGGATTAGGCTTTATTTCCATATCTGCCTCAACTCTTATCCTAAGCTCATATAACTACCCATATCACAGTCTGGGGTAATTCCTCTTGAAGCATCACTGTCTAAGAGATAAAGCACTAACCGGAGAGTCAGGAACTTGAGTCTTGCTTCCCATTGTGCTACCACATGACTAACACTGAGGCAAATTCATGTGGCCACCTTGAGCCTCAGTTTCCTCACCTGTAAAGCGAGAGTGTGGGCTGGATGATGTCTGCAGACCCTGTCAGGCTGTGCGACGCTATGAAGTGCCTTAGAAGCAGCCATTGTGATCACCACAGGCAAAACCAAACATCCCAGCACAGTACCCATCAGGGTCAGGGGAAGAGGCCATTCAAACGCAGGGCAGGTGAGGTCTCAGACCTTCTTCCCTTTTCTATTCATTGAAAAACTATTAATACCTAGTGTTCCTTAACTCTCTGTTAACTACTAAAAATAACCAAAGGACACAACTCCCTTCAGCCATTTTGTAACTCATTTTCCAATAGCATTGTGTCTTTATAAGATTAAAGACATTTTTTCTCAATTAGAGAAAACATCCATAATTCTTTTTCACATTTCACACTCATACACATTCAACCTTCAGTCCATAAACATGGGCTGAGCACCTGCTGTATGTGATCCATGTGTTAGGCCTGAGGTATAAAGTAAAAACACACATTTTCTGCCTTCTTCAGATCACTTCTATTCAGTTGATCATATGACATTGCTGATACTCAGTCCTTTATGATTCAGAGTGGCCATTCCATATATCTCAACCTAATAGCTTGATAGCATATTGTGTCATCAAACAGGTTGATCCTTCAAATTACCATAGGCATTTTGGAAAGTCCCATTAATTCTGGAAAGTCATTATGAGACTGTTTAGTGATTTCCTAGAGAATTGCCTAGCAAGGTTTCGGTTGTTTGTTTTGATTTTTGGGAGTGTATCTATTGTCACTCTTGTTTGGAAACCTACGCTAACAATTATTTTGCGTTTGTGTATTTGTTTCAATGCCTTTTCCATAATTAGTTAATAATTAACTGATCTACAATCTCTTCAGCGTTAGTTAGAATGTGCACACACACATACCCATACACACACACACACACACGATGACCTGCTCCACTTTTAAAGCTTAAGTACTTTTTTTTTCTTCCTAACAGATATAGCTGTGTTCTTTCTCACAGCTTATTTTCCTAAAGGGATTTTAGACTGCTTGAGAGAAGAAGGTTCAGAGCCTATGCTTCTTTACATGACCTGCAGCCTCTATCCCAGGGTCCTGCATGCAGTAGACACAACAAAATTACCAACTAAATGATGAATTAAATCACACAGGGAGACATCTGATTGAGAAGATACAGTAATATCCAAACCTGAAAGTCCGGGGAAAACAGGTATTACATTTTTGCTAACCATGGCTGTGGCAGTTACATCATGGTCTAACACTATTCTTCACAATGACTCTTAAAAAAGGTCACAGTATTGAGTTCTTGGGCATGTCTAACACATCAGAGAGCTTTGAGCCTTGGATAATAGGTATATTTAATTATGTCAGTTAGTACAAGTAAATTTCCAGTTTTGCCTTAGGAAAGGAAAATATTTATCAGGAAAATGAATAATAAGGTTTGCACTGTGATACAATAAGAGAAAAATACCTTGGTGAGCTTATACAAAGAGCACGGATAGTTCAAAATAGCCAACTACAATAATGCTTTCTTTAAATGGGGCTTTCTTTCAAAATAAACAAATAGCCAAAAATACCCCAATTTTGAATAACTGTCTTAAAATTTGAATGATATACCTATCTATGCAAAATCAAAAACACTTCCCCAAATGATTAGCTTGTAGTGCACATATCAATTGCTTTATAGTGCAAGAAATGTCAAATGGCACTGGAAACAATGCCATGCTTTCCTGTACAGTGCAGGCATATTTCTTCTTTAGACACAGTTTACATAATACAGGAAATGGCTTCATCTGGTTCCTGGTCTTTTTGATCAAGTCAAAAGCCTTAAAGAAAAAAAAGTGTTTCTTTTACAGTTTTACTTGTTTTTGTACTTTTGTTTTTCAAAAATTACATTTCTCTGAATTTTTTTTTAAAATGGGAACTGGACAAGGATGGAGAGGAATATTCTCTAAGAAATACTCTACTAAATGACAAGCTCATGACCTTCATGAGTTCTGCAGGTGGCAAAAAAATAAGGAGGGAAAAGCCTGTGATTAAAAAAGAAAGCTGATACTGTGGTTGAAGAAGAAATGTTCACATTTTTAAAAATATTAACTCAATGACCTAGATGCAGGGATTATTTGGAGTGTTTGAAAAGCAAGGTGGCCACCGTGGTGATCACACAGGAGTAGGTGGTAAGTGATGAGGTCAGAGAGGAGCTGGTTCCAGACCACGCAGGGCCTTGTGAGCACAGTAGGAACTTTGCATTTGACTTGGAATTGGAATGCCACTAGAGAGTCTGGAAATAATTTATGCTTTTAATCAGTCACCTTGCTTGCAATATGGAAAACAGATTACAGTACGACTAAGGGAAGCAAGGAGGCCATTCAAGTATACACTGCCTTTCCTTGGCAAGAGATGATGGTGATATTGATGAGGATAGGGTAATTGGCAAGAAGCAGATGAAAACTAACCATATTTTTAATAAATAAATTGATGCAATTTGATGATTAGTTTGATGTAGATGTCAGAGAATGAGAAGAGGGAAGAATTACTCCAATTTTTATTTTTTATTTTTTATTTTTTTTTACCTAGCACCTAATAGAATAAGGAGGATGCTAGGAGGAGCAGGTCTGGGGAGAGAGGAAAACCAGGTGTTCACTTCTTGACATGTTAATATTGAGATGCCTGTTAGTCATCCATGTGGAGGTGTCAGCTGGTAGTTGGATCTCCAAAGGTAGAATTAAAGGAAGAGGTCTGGGGCAGGGATATAAATTTAGGAGTCATCCAAGTAGGGCTGGCATTTGAAACTGTGACACTGGGGAAATCACTGCCCTGGAGAATGAATATGAAGAGAGATGCAAAGAGATCTAACTAGTAAACCTCTGTGTGCTCCAATACTTAAACGGTAAAAGAGGACAAGTAACCTCAAAAGACTTGAGACAACCAGTGAAATAAGAAGAGAATCAGAAGTGAATGGTTTGCAAGAACACAAGCAACAAGAGTTTTTTTTTTTTAAAAAAAAAAAGGAAATGAATAACTGAGTCAAATTGTAAAAGTAAATAGCATAAAATGAGGCCTGAGAATTGGTTGTTGGATTTGGCAACATTACAGTTACTGATGGCCCTAGCAAGAGAATCTCTTTGATGATGTGAGATGAGAATGGCAGAAAAAGAGAAAGTGTATATTGCAGTGTTTTGCTCTAAAGAGGAGCAGGAAAATAATGCAATAACTGGAGTGATAGGTGGGGTCTAGGGGGATTTGGTTTTGAAGAAGGAAGGTAGCACAGTGTGTTCATACACTGATGGAAATATCAAGTGGGAGAGAAAATCAGATGATGCTGTGGAGAGAGGGCAGAATAGCTGAAGGATGTCCGTGGGAGGTGAGAGAGGATGGGATCCCACGTGTGTGGAAGGAAATTCACCTTACACTGGAGCAAGTGCAGGGCAGAGGCAGAAGAAAAGGAGACAGATTCAGGAGGCTTGGTTGGTTTGATGATGTGGCATGTAGATATATTCTCATCCTAGTCTAACTTCTCTGTGAAATGACGGATATGGTTATTATCAGCTAACAGAAAAGAGGGGGAAGGTATAGAGGTTAAGGTCAATAGGAGTTATAAAATGGTTCTTTAAGAGAGGTGCAGAGGAAGAGTAGGTGGAAAATCAGATCAAACTGGAGCTTGAGAATGGCCAGTTGAGATGTAAGAGATAAGGATATATGGGAAGAGTGCTCCTCAGTAATGGGCTGTGGCTGACTCGCTAAGGCAATTGAACCAGGACAACTGACAGGAACAGTCACCGATCAAGAAACAGACTTCCACTTTATCAAGTCACAGAACTTTTGGAGTCTATATGCTACTACATCCTAAACTAAAACAAATTCAGAATGTCAGGTTCTTTATGGACCCAGTCCCATCTTATTTCTGACTTCTCGTACCGTATGATCTGCTGTATACAATTAGCTACAGTTTCCTATAACATGCAGAGCCTCTTCCTTGTCTTCTTCACAAGGCCAGCTCCACTAAGTCATTTTCATTTTTTGGCCATTAATTCCACAATTATTTTACTGACCACTTCCTACGACAGGCCAAGAATGAATGGACCATATTGCATAGTAATTGTCTTCCTCCAAAATTGCTGCACAATGCCCGGCACATACTTAGCACTTCTATATAGCTGAACAAATAAACAAACTCAAACGTCAGTCATCCATGATCACTTATCTCTAAAGATGGAATGAGTTAAGAGGAAAGGGGATTTATAGCACATGCAAAGTTCATAGTCTCTTCTTAGTCCATGCTCTGCTCCTATGTAACACTATCAATGTCACCAGTTAACTAAAGTTACTGTTTAATTAGTTAAAATAACTTTCCAAATTTTTTACACTCATTTTCATTGTCTTAGTAATTCTCAAAACTACCTTTTGATAGGAAAGTGTGAAAAGAAGAAATGAGACAAATATAAAGAGAGGACAACAAAAGATGCCCAAGAAGGAAATGGGGAAAGAGAAGAAAGGGGAAAAGAAAGAAGATAAATAAAACAGAGATGGAGGGGGAACTAGGGAAGAATAAATGGGGAGGAAAAAAAGCAAGCATTAGTAGCAGAAACTGATAAAGAGGAAAAGGCAAAAGAAGATTATAGGGAAAGGATATTAATTTTAAGGTGATAATATTCTTACTTAAAAAGTACTGAGGGAAGTTTAGAAATTCCTTTGAGGAAGCTGGAAAATTCTGGAATATTTATAGTTATCCTTTATTTCCTAAATATTTATGACTATTTATGAAGATCAACCACAGGCACATTTATTAAGTAACTACTAAGTGGAAAACATTGTGCAGGGCCCTGTGTAGTTATCAAGCCTTCAATTTCTCTTAACAACTACTATTATTTTCACTTTACAGATGGAGAAATTGAGGCCCTAAGAAACTTTCCAAGACACAGAGTGAATGAGATGATTGATCCTCAGACCCAGAGCCACCCATGCTGCTTTTGCAGTCCAGATATGCATGCAGAATAGGGTGGGTTCTGAGCCAACTGACAGGGCTTTCTCACATCTCCCATCCTCCCAGGCCAAGTTCAGAGGGCAACTGAGAAGAGCAGCAGAAGAGTCACCAAAATCAGCCCTGTACTCCCTGACCCCAGGGACCTGAATGTGAAACAGATGGGACCCAGACACTCATCCAAGTCTCACACTGTCCATTTTGGCTCTTTTCACACTTCATTCGGATATATCTGTTTATTCTTTGTAAAATGCAGTTGTGCTCATGAGTTGAGAATCAAAGTACTCAGACAGAGACCTTTTCTAGAGATTTTGCCTCCCTCCTTAGCAACAAGGAGGATGGGAAAGAGACAAATTCAACCATTTTACTGGTGGCTAGAAAAAAAGTTAACAGCTTTGTATCTTTGTATGTTAGGTCTTTGGACCACATTTTCTAGGAGTGTACATACCAGGAATAACAAATTCATGCCCATAAACTACCACAGTTCCCTACAGCCTCAATAGCAGTCAGTACCATGGGGTCTCAACACGTGGTCACTGAACCCAAATAGAGCTACACTGAAATCAGTTTGCAATTTCTGTATTCCTTTGTAATAACAAAGGAATCAAATATCATCTAGTGATGGTATGTATCTATTCCATCAACATTACCAGTTAACCAAAATTACACATTGGTGTAATGTCACCAGTGTAATAACATAGATATACTTCATCGCTAGATGCTATACAAAGACATAGCCCCATAACATAAAATGCTTAACACAGTAGAGCCAAATATGAACCTAAATATTTAAGACAGAAATTATTTGTTCTTTGGTCAATAATTATTTTCCCAACATATTCAACAAGAGCCTGTCCTTTCTTAATTAAAATTAGAATTTTAGAAACTAATTAAAAAACAATAGATTTAAATTGATGAATACTAATGCTTCTGTAATTCACAAAAACGTATTAGGCCAGTGCGGAAAATAGAAAACCATTTGACAGGGCCTGGGCTAAAAGCCATAGATGGCATCCACTGTTTAGTGATGTATAATTAACAAACTTCTGCTCTTCCGACAACTCAGAGAATGAAGTTGCCAAGTAAACACACAGTTCAGAAGCAACACAGAACTAAAGCACCCCTCACATCTTGCAAAAAGGTGGTGTGGTGGCCCTAAATAAGAGGACAATATCTACAAACTGCTTGCCAAAAATACCCAGATGCTGAACAGTTCCATTACAAAAATATTTTTAGTTTCTCAGGATGCATTTGACAGTGAGGCAGTTGTATCAACAAAGTTTGAAGATTTTATATTGTGTCTATGGCTACGTAAAATGAGATAAGGGACACAAATGTCACACAGACAGGAGATTTCATATGCACTCACATATGTCAAACATTTCCCACTTAAAAGAAATATACTTTTTTTGAGACAGGGTTTCATTCGTTCACCCAGATGGAAGTGCAATACCATGATCACAACTCACGGCAGCCTCCACCTCCCCAGGCCCAGATGATCCTCCCACCTGAGCCTCCTGAGTAGCTGGGGATTACAGGCATGTGCCAGCACATCTGGCTAATTTTCATATTTTTTGTGGAAATAGAGTTTTGTCATGTTGCCCAGGCAGGTCTCGAACTCCTGGGCTCAAGCAATCTGCCTACCTCGGCCTCCCAAATTGCAGGCATTATAGACATGAGCCACTGCACCCAGCCAAAAGAAATATACTTTTAATCAAGTTTCATTACTACATTTTCATGCAGGAAAAAAAAATTCCTGCCCATTATTCCTCATTTACATCTATCTTAGAATTCTCTTTATATTGGCAACCACAATACTTGGTAAATTAGATCAAAAAGGACATGATCCCAGAGATACAGAAATGGACTTAACTATTTCCCAGCGTGAGGGACCTTACAAAGAGTTTATTCAACAGTTTTCTTCACTTATTACAGTCCTCAGAGCAGTTAAGTCCAGGGATAAGGGTTTGAGTGGTATCAGTAATATTACTGGCTTAGGCTTGTTATACAAGTTGTATTTGTTTTATAAAAACTCCCTGCCAATTCTTACATTAAACAAATCACTAAAATGATAACACTCAAAATGAATTGAATGATACTAAAAAGTAAGTTTCAAAACTCTGAGTTTTCAGAAAGATTAAATAGCTTTAAAAATGTGGCTGAGGTTTTTTTTTCTTTAATATAACAATCATTATATGACACTCAAGTTAAGGTTAATATCCTTGAAAAAAATCCTTTTGTCAACTGGTGGTCTGTGGCTTGAGATTTCACTGAAAGGTTTCACTTGAAAAGGCTATGAAAACATCAGCCACTGATCCAGAAGTTCTCAACAGCTCAGAGATGCAAGGTCATTCATAATTGTCTCCATCCTTCTTTCCTCTCTCCAGAGTATAATTACTTCAAGAAACAAAAACCTGGTTTATTTTACTGAAATCCAGAAACTCACCGCTTACATAGCAACAGCTACTTCCCTTTTCTCTGGTTTAAATATCCACAACTGTCACCACTCCTAGGACAGTGACTGACACTTAGTGGGTCTAATTTTTAGAACCTACACAATTTAAAAATATCAGCTACCATTGACTTTCTTCACAGAATTAGGAAAAACTACTTTAAATTCCATATAGTCAGCTGGGCGCGGTGGCTCACGCCTGTAATCATAGCACTTTGGGAGGCCGAGGCGGGTGGATCACGAGGTCAAGAGATCCAGACCATCCTGGTCAACATGGTAAAACCCCGTCTCTACCAAAAACACAAAAAATTAGCTGGGCATGGTGGTGTATGCCTGTAATCCCAGCTACTCAGGAGGCTGAGGCAGGAGAATTGCCTGAACCCAGGAGGTGGAGGTTGCGGTGAGCTGAGATTGCGCCATTGCACGCCAGCCTGGGTAAACAAGAGCGAAACTCCGTCTCAAAAAAAAAAAAAATCCATATAGAACCAAAAAAGAGCCTGTATAGCCAAGACAATCCTAAACAAAAAGAAAAAAACTGGAGGCATCATGCTACCTGACTTCAAACTATACTACAAGGCTACAAAAACAACATAACACTGGTGCCAAACAGAGATATAGACCAATGGAACAGAACAGAGACCTCAGTAATAAGGCCACACATCTACAATCATCTGATCTTTGACAAACCTGACAAAACAAGCAATGGAGAAAGGATTCCCTATTTAATAAATGGTGTTGGGAAAACTGGCCATCCATATGCAGAAAAATGAAATTAGATCCCTTCCTTACACCATATACAAAATTAACTCAAGATGGATTAAAGACTTAAACACAAGACCTAAAAGCACAAAAACCCTAGAAGAAAACCTAGACAATACCATTCAGGACATAGGTATGAGCAAAGACTTCATGACTAAAACACCAAAAGCAGTGGCAACAAAAGCCAAAATTGACAAATGGGACCTAATTAAACTAATGAGCTTCTGCACAGCAAAAGAAACTATCATCAAACTGAACAGGCAACCTAGAGAATGGGAGAACATTTTTGCAATCTATCTGACAAAGGACTAATATCCAGAATCTATAAGGAATTTAAATAAATTTAAAAGAAAAAAACAATCCCATCAAAAAGTGGGCAAAGGATATGAACAGACACTTCTCAAAAGAAGACATTTATGAGGCCAACAAACATATGAAAAGAAAGCTCATCATCACTGGGCATTAGAGAAATGTAAATCAAAATCACACCAGTTAGAATGGCAATCACTAAAAAGTCAGGAAACAACAGATCTGGAGAGGATGTGGGGAAATAGGAATTCTTTTACACTGTTGGTGGGAGTATAAATTAGTTCAACCATTGTGGAAGACAGTGGGCAATTTCTCAAGGATTTAGAACCAGAAATGCCATTTCACCTAGCAATCCCATTACTGAGTATATACCCAAAGGATTATAAATCATTCTGCTACAAAGACACATGCACACGTATGTTTACTGCAGCACCGTTCACAATAGCAAAGACTTAGAACCAACTCAAATGCTCATCAATGATAGACTGGATAAAGAAAATGTGGCACACATACACCATGGGATACTATGCAGCCATAAAAAAGGATGAGTTCCTGTCCTTTACAGGACCAAGGATGAAGTTGGAAACCATCACTTTCAGCAAACACACAGGAACAAAATAACAAACACCACATGTTCTCACTCATAAGTGGGAGATGAAAAATGAGAACACATGGATACAGGAAGGGGAACATCATACACCGGTGCCTGTCGGGAGGTGGGGGGCTAGGGGAAGGATAGCATTAGGAGAAATACCTAATGTAGATGATAAGGTAATGGGTGCAGCAAACCACCATGGCACGAATATACCTATGTATCAAATCTGCACGTTCTGCACATGTATCCCAGAACTTAAAATATAATGTGTGTGTGGGTGTGGGTGTGTGTGTGGGTATGGGTGTCTGCACACCACTCTTTAGTATCTATAATGAATTGGTTGTATGGAAACAGGTGTTAACAATTGGTTAGGAAGAAGAGAGAATAGTGTAGTGTAAAAATAACAGAGTTTATTTTGGAAATTAGAGTCTTAGCTCCATCATTACTAGTTGTGAGTAAGTGGGAAGTTATTCAATCTCTCTTCTGCCCTATATACAAAGTGGGGGAAATGATACCTACTTCAGAGGGTTGCTGTGCGAATTACGTGAGATAAGGTATAACATGACTATGGACACATGGGTGATAGAATCTCAACAAGTGAACTGTCTTGGTTAACAAGATGAGAGTCAAGAAATATTTCAAATGTATTCTAATTAGCATCTTATTAGAGGTGGAGAAGGAGCTTGTAAATCACCTAACCAGACCCCTTCAAGTAGGAAGTCAGATGGTGACTTTGGCCAGAGCAGCTTCAGAAAAGTAGTAGAGATAAAATGATGGTCTAGATAAATAATAGTAGATAAAGAAAGGGAGAAATGGACTTATACAATCCTTTTAAGAAGTGTGACTGTGAAGAGAAGGAGAGAAAAATAAGGGATTTTAGAATGTATGTGTCTGCTAGGCATTTTTAGGTTGGGAGAATTTGAGCTTTTGCATGATTAAGGTTAAGGTCAGATATAATTAGGAGAAACATATGTCATCCAAACCAGACATCTTTGAGGGTAAAAGGGAATGCTACTTATGCTGACACAATAGGAATAAACTGGGACTGTCTTCGGCCAACCAGAAAGTCTGGTGATCCTAAGGATAAAAGTGATGTTGAAGACACATGGAAAGAAAGAAAAATTGATGGGGCAAGGTCTCTGAGAAGAGAGGAGAAAGAGGAATCTAAGCAGATGTATGGGTGGTCAGGGGAAGACAGTAATTAAAGGCTAACCTTTGGGAGGCAGAGGTGGGCAGATTACCTGAGGTCAGGAGTTTGAGACCAGCCTGACCAATATGGTGAAACCCTCTCTCTATTAAAAATACAAAAATTAGTCGTGCATGGTGGTGTGCACCTGTAGTCCCAGCTCCTAGGTGGCTGAGACAAGAGAATTGCTCAAATCCAGGAGGCGGAGGTTGCAGTGAGCCGAGATCACGTCACTGCACTCCAGCCTGGGCAACAGAGCAGGACTCCATCTCAAAAAAAAAAAAAAAAAAGACCAACCCTTTCCCAGGTTCTAGACACAGATCTGAAGCCTATGACACCCCTATTTTCAGAGAGCTTACAATTTAGTGCACTGGTCATCGTGGCATAAGAGGAAGAAGGAAGGGAATGGGATTGTCCACCAGTGGAAGAACCCATGACACTTTCAAGAAAATGTCCTAGAATTTCAATAGGGGACAAGTGTAATTTGAAAATCATAGTGAATATTGTAATTCAGTGAAATGAAACTGTATTTCCTTTCTTTTTTCTTGGCCACATCTTTATTTTGACATTTTGAGTGGCACTGCAGGGAACTGTTTTACTGTGTTTTGGGTTTTGCTTTGTTATTACAAGAAGACATAAGCTAAGAAATTCTGATCGAGTGTTAGGGAAACAGCTGCCCTTTTGTAAGCACATATGACTTTCTAGGTTCTATACTAGATGATATTTTATAAATGAACTGCCAGTAACTGGATGAGAAATCTGAAGCTCAGAGGGGTTAATAACTTACCAGAAAATAACCCAGAGTCTTCCCAAGGAGATTCGGCAATGGGTCTGTGCTTCAAAGCTGGTGCGATTCCTGTTGGCAAGTGCAGCCATGCCAAGGGAGGAAGGCCACAGCTCTAACGTAATTCCATGAATAGTCACACCTGAGAGACTGGAAGGGTATACGGGCTATGCTCACGAAGTAAGCTAGATCATACAAAGAAATATATAAACTGCTATATTAAAAGGAAATTGTGAAATGCTAATTGCGTAGAAAAAATGCTGCTAGAGTACAAAAGAGTTTAAATCTGGTAAAACTGGTTCAATCTGATCAGAAGATGTGTCTCAGAAGAGAAGGTAGCTACGCAAAGCCTTGAAGAGTGGGGCAGTGACTCTTCAGGAAGACAGAATGTGGACCCTGTGTGACTTTCGTGGAGGGAGAACAGTCAGGGAGGACTTGCTTGACACTTAAGGGAGGGGTCAAACATGAGCGACAGTACACGTACAAGGCACTAAAGCTTTACTAAAACATGAGCCGCGGCACTAGAGAAGAGAGTGGAAGAGCCATGATTGGAAAGGAAAGAGGGAAGACACTACTCGTGGTTGCTTTCCTAATTAAATATCAAACGAAAATGGATTTCTTTCTGAAAAACACAGGGAGCCACTGGAGTGATTTGTTTTCCTCTGTGAAGTCTGATGCTGTCCTTCTGGAGCTGGGATTATCCAAGCTTACACAGTTTCTCCATGTATCTCCAGCTTTGCTTACATGACCTTACAAAATATTATTGGTTTCTTCACATATGGCATCCCCTGTCAACATCATCATTCATTTCTGAACTATAAGAAGTTACTTTAATTTCTGGCTGGACACAGTGGCTCATGCCTGTAATCCCAGTACCTTGGAAGGCTCAGGCGGGCGGGTCACGAGGTCAGGAGATTGAGACCATCCTGGCTAACACGGTGAAAATCCGTCTCTACTAAAAATACAAAAATTAGCCAGGCGTGGTGGCACGCACCTGTAGTACCAGCCACTCAGGAGGCTGAGGTAGGAGAATAGCTTGAACCCAGAAGGCAGAGATTGCAATGAGTCAAGATTGTGCCACTGCACTCCAGCCTGGGTGACAGAAAGAGACTCCAGCTCAAAAAAAGAAAAGAAAAGAAGAAGAAAGAAGGAAGAAGGAGGAGGAGGAGGAAGAAACTTGAATTTCTGGTGGTGTGATATGACTCTCAGATTTAGCATGAGAATTCACCGAATCTCATGTTGCTTCCTCTTAGGTGGTACCGAGAGTATTTCCAACCCCACTATGTTATCTAGACCCAAATATTTTTCTTCTTTACTTTCGATTGAGATGTAATGAAACTTGCCAATAGAGCTATAAAGATAACACCTATTTGGCCAGACTGGGATTTAGGTGCAAGAGCTAACACCCAATTTTACTTTATTCATTCACAAAGAAGCTCTAGGGCTTTGTCTTTTGTATATCACTTTATTCTCCATATTCATGGGACCTCCTTGGCAGCTCATTAATCTCTAAGTAGGCTCTAGGTGTAAAGAACTTCTTCATTAAAAATCACATGAAAACTTTTTCCCAAGCCTGACCAAGACTGATCAGGGTGGAACCAACTGAGCAACTTAATAAAGTTTCCTCTTTGAGGAGTGAAGGTTTATACAGTTAGTTCTTTCTGGAGTGTTCTGTAGAAAAAAAAAAAAAAATCTTAAAGACAGCAAATGCCAATGAGTACCCACTAAAGGTAAATGATATCCATTTATTCATTAAGAAGCATACAAATTCGGGCATGGTGGCTCATACCTATAATCTCAGAACTTTGGGAGGCCAAGGCAGGCATATCACCTGAGGTCAGGAGTTCGAGACCAGCCTGGCCAACATGGCAAAATCCCGTCTCTACTAAAAATACAAAAATTAGCTGGGTGTGGCAGCTAATGTCAAAATGTCATTTCTCATTCAGTTACTGGCATGCCTGTAATCCCAGCTACTCAGGAGGCTGAGGCACTCCCCGCCCCCCCCCGCCTCCTTGAACCTGGTGGGTGGAGGTTGCAGTGAGCCGAGATTGCGCCTCTGCACTCCAGCCTGGATGACAGAGAAAGACTCCGGCTTAAAAAAAAAAAAAAAAAAAGCTCATACAATGATGAAACACGTTTTATGAAAAAATGAAATGGTTTTCCAGGGAAAACAAGTAATATCCTGGGCCCAAATCTGTTAGTCTTCAGACATGCAGAATCATCAAATACACTCACACAACATATGCTTCACAACTGTTACTGAAACAGAAGGGTTATCGTCCCTAGGATCTACTTTGACCCCAGAAGGAACCAGCTTGAGGAGGTCAGAAACCAGTGCTAAGTAAAGGGCCATCACTTCTTCACCCCTCCTTCCCCCAGTATTGGGTGTGTGTTTCCCTTCTAGAGGCTTTATTTGGGAGTTTCATGTGGTAGTAAAATATGAAGTCATTAGAAATTCATCAGTGAATGATGGATTTCCTTTGGTTGCACAGCCACTGGGTCTGTCTTCCTGTTCCATGGAAGCACGTAGGCATTTGGAAGGCCTATGAATTAGAGGAGAGAGGCAGACAGACAGGCCAGCCAGGGAATGCTTATCTAAAAGCAACAGTGTGTCAAGATCTCAATATTGAACCCAGAAACTAATTTATGGCAAGCCTGATGTTTTTCAGTAAAAGAACATGTAACAGTTTACCAAATGTGACCACAGACTTTCTGCCCAGGAGGCCACCAAAGGACGTGAATGTTGCCTCTACAGCCCTTTCTTCAAACAATGCATCCTTGTTTCACAGCCTCCCAGCTGTGACAGGCATGATAAAAATGGAGATTGTTTTGATACTCTATGTGCTGTTTCTACACTGACAGCAGCATGGTTATTCGCCAAATGATCAGAGTATGTTGGCATTTTTATAAATAAAGTGCTTGGGTTTGACAGTAATCTGTGCAAGGAAGACTTGGAGGATGGACAAAAAATGTCTTCTTTCCCATGCAGAGGAAAAAGACCTCCCGGGCTACTTTTCAGCACACGAACATTTCTTCTTACCAAAAGGCAGCCAGGAGCATAGCTATGACATCAGCCCAGCCGAAGCCCTGCTCTCTCCAAAAGGACACAGGGAAGTATTTCTTTCCTCCATGGCTTGCAGGAATGTGTTCCTGGGGCTTCCTGAGTTATACAAGGAGGATTTTATTTCACCGGAGTAGCGGAATGGGGGTGGAGAGGAAGGAGTGGGGAACTAACATTCAGCAAACTCCCATAGTGCTCTGTGCTCACATAGGTTGCCTTGTTTCATCCGCACAATAACCCTGGGAGGTGGATATTATTGTCCCCAGTTTACTGATGAGGAAACCAAGCACACTCTCGTGCAGTGACAAAGGCTGTGTCCCCAGAAACCAATGCCTAGACGTTGTCAGGAGTATAGAGACAGTCAGAGTATGAGAACAGGAGATACACACTTCTCCTTTAAGAAAATCATCTTCGTGGCTGGAGGATTTCAAACACACATGCTCTACTACATACTTTCACATCTGTCTTGTCGAAAGCATTTTTTACAGGTTTTGAAATATTTTTATAGACAATATCTTTCAAAAGTTCATTTAGGAAACTCACTGGGTAGAGGGAAGATTTCATTATTACTTGACAAAGGAAAAAACTGACCTGAGAATTTCGGCAATGTGCCAAAGTCCCAACTAGAAGAAAGGGACTCGGTGCAGATCCTCGATTCTCCCTCCCTTGGTTCACTGTTTTCCACATCACCCCAGTTCTGTCTCATGAGTGAGCATAGCAGAAACTCAGACCAACTTTCCTCCTACCAGTGCAGGAAGAGGCTGAGGACAATGGGCTGAGGCTCACGCCGTTTACTCAGTTTGCCAGGAAGAACTTGTTCTGACAACTAGAAGATTTGACTGTGGGTACTTTTCACTGAGGGTATTTCCACAGCCTCTTCTTACCATCCCCCTCCCTTCTCTGCCAACTCCCTCATCTCAGCAAAATGAAGTCACACCTGGTACAGATTGAAGTTACCTTGCAAACCGTGGGTCCTACAGTAACAGCTCTTCACACTGCACACAGCTCATATTTTCCAGGCAGCAGAGCACTAAATCTAGGATGATCAAAACCAGATCAGAGCCTAACCTAGCATGGCTTTGAGAACCCCTATGAATAGTGAAAAGAAGTTTTCACCGAGCTTTGGGCCCAGACATGCATGGAAGCACCCCAAGGTGGACAGCATGGAGCACATCATTCACGAGACAGGAGCACAACTGCGGTCCAGTTGTTTTACTTTTAGTCAGTTGCTGGAATATCTTTCTAGCAACCACTGGAAACTGTATACGGTGGGTCTTGGCCAGTGGGTTACTGTTCTACTAGTCAAATTCCTGATGAATGTTTGCAAGCTTCGCTATCTGTGAGAGGATTCAGAAATACTGAATAAAGGCTATGACATAACAACTGAAAAAAAATCTACCTCTCACCACCACTTTTTAAGGTGCACTAAATAGTTCAAGTTGTCCCCTTCATAAAGCGTAAATTTAGCACTGTTGAATAGGTTAGGATAAATGTGTCTAAAGCCCCAAGACATTCTACTTTAAAGCATCTCAACACCAACAAACTTTGATTCTTAACTTATACACTGTTGAAGAAGATGGAAAATTGAGTTCCATACTAACTTGCTGTTTGATCCTTTAAGAACACTGAACACACTGTATCAACTAACATATACAATCTTCTGATGTCTGGTGGCCTTTATTTCCTTTCTAGAAGTTGGCTGACAACGTCTGCTGCTCCTTTCAGCTTGTCTTTAATAAAGGAAGTAAAATAACTTCAAATGTTATTTATGATTGGGTCTGGGGGTGATAGTGGCCAGATGTGAGATACTTCATGTAAACTATTAAAAGATAAAGATCCATGAAGCTGCATTGATTTCTACAAAGCAGAAATAGAAACCAAAGGGTCAAAACAAATATTTCAGCTTCCATAATGTGTAGCACTAAATTCAACAACTCCATGTGCCTGCCACTGGGCTAGGTGCTAGAGATAGCAATATGAAAAAGATGAGCCATAAAAGGCTTAGAAGCCAGGCTAGGGCAGAGGTAACATGACACAATAAGGGCCACACCAACGGTGTGTGTCAACTGAGCTGTGGAGCCCAGAGACAGAAGAGGAATTATTCTGCTTTAGAAAAAAGGCTCGAGGAAGCCTCTTGGTGGAGGCAACACTTGAACTAGGCTTTGAAGAAAACTAGGATCTTGTTAAGGATCCAACGGAGAGAGAGAGAAGAGTCTTCTAGGCAGAAAATAACACAAACCATTAGAAGAGAAAGGATAGATGTACTCTGAATATTCAATTCAAAGAAACAAAAAATTATGCCACCTGAACCCTTACAGTATGTTACTTGGAAAAAGTATATTAATTTCAGATGTGAAAACATTTTCCTTGTGTATGAGTAAATACTATAATTGAAGTGACAGATTAGACATGTAGAATTTATTATCTGAAAGAAAATCTAATCAATAGGTATTCCATTTCGAAAAGTTAATGAAATATTATGGAGAGAGTGGCCTTTTAAGCTTTGATTTTTGGATTCAGAGAAAGAACTTAATTTTCAGTGACAAGGTCAGTACTAGTTGAATGGTCTGCTTTTGCTTCCCACAGAAATGACCGTTCTTTCATTCTTGAATTATTTATTAAAATCAGGCTTCAATAATCGCAGTCTATTTCAACATGTTTTTGTAGATCAGCAAGTTAAAAATCATGTTGCCTTTGTTTTTTCTACCACTTTTAAAGGGACATTAAAGTACTTATGTGAAATTAAATATTAACTTCATGAATATGTTTGGATGTGTAACAAAATTCTCCCTTTTCAGTTCCTGTTAATTAATATTCAATGCAATAAGTACACATGTGTTTAATACTATTATCATCACGGAAGGGCAGAGGGTTCAAGTCATTGCAAAGGACAATGTGGGTATATTTTATCTCCTTCTAATTAGCAAAATTAGATGAGCTTCTGGAACATTATTTGAAAGCAAAGTTTTGCCAAGCCTACTTTCAATAAACAGTTTTATGCTCCCAGTAGCCTAGGACTCAACTCTTAGATGACAAAAATAAATCTTTTGGTACATCCATCATGGTTAAAGTAAGCCAATTCCAAGGTCAACTATAGGGTCAGATACAAAAGGCTTGCCAAATAGCCGCATATGCAAAACCATAGACATCAGCTCATCTGAAACAAATGTTCTACCTCGCAAAAGAAAAATTTTTTAGTTGTTTGCATTTATGGTAATGTGCTAGTATAGCTTGATTTGGGAACATAATGAAAATTAGATATATTTTTGTCAAATGGATGAAATTTTCTCATAGAAGTAAAAAAAAAAATTAAAAATTAGCTGGCCAGGTGCAGTGACTAACACCTGTAATCCCAGCACTTTGGGAGGCTGAGGCGGGCAGATCACGAGGTCAGGAGTTCGAGACTAGCCTGGCCATCATAGTGAAACCTCGTCTCTACTAAAAATGCAAAAATTAGCCGAGTGTGGTGGCACATGCCTGTAGTCCCAGCTATTTGGGAGGGTGAGGGGGGAGAATCGCTTGAATCGGGTAGGCAGAGGTTGCAGTGGACCAGGATCACACCACTGCATTCCAGCCTGGGTGACAGAGTGAGACTCCATCTCAATCAATCAATCAATAAAATAACAGCATAAAAATATTGACGGTCTTTTTGCCAAGATCTAGGTCAGAGAGTAAACTGTGTATAACTTTGGCAATGTATATAATTCAGTAGACATTACATACACACTCATCATTACCGAGGCAGCTCCTTTTTCTAAAGGATGTCTTTGTTAAATAAATGTGTCCTCATAACTGCCTTTGAGAAGGAGACATATGCTGATCCTACAACACTCCACACCTTCTTTGAAACCCTTAAATACTTCACTTCAAAAGCATGTCCTATTTTAATTATATCGTCCTGGTACATGAGAGATAAGGTGATTTCTCTACTTCCTGAATCAAAAGGAACAGCAGGATTAGACAGAAACAGCATGTCAACTATCATTTTAGCTGTCTCAAGATTACAACATTTGAGCATTTTGTTTCCATGCTACACCTTCCTTTCAGTGTCTATGAGGAAGTTTCTGCACTTTGTTTGACCCGACTGAACTTTGTCACACTGCCTTCTCACCACCCTGTTGAAGCAAGCCACTAAATCTTACCAACTATCTCTTTGTTGTCTCTTGCACGTTCCCAGCCCCTCCTTCCAATCTTACCAAGCCAGTTAAGTTGCACTTTTCACCTTCTCTGTTGACACAAAATGAAGTAACTGCATTTATTTGGATATTGACTGCAATTTTATCAACATCTCAGATTTTATAAGTCAACTAGATTGTGTTTCAAGGCAAAGTCCTAAAATGTCACCGCTCATCTCCATTTGCTTGCTCAGCGCAAAGTAACGAAATGAAAAACCCAGAGCTCTAGAGAAAGTTTGTTTAGTCTTGTCATCATATAACTGAACTAAATTATTCCGCACCATGTTAAGTGTTTTAAAACATTGTATTATGGAAAAGGAAGCTATTAGTTTGTTAAAATATACTTAAATTTGATAGGCATTTAACCAATGTCTATGAAAGTATAGTGTGTAGGAACAAAAATTATTAGTGCACTGAATGTAATAAGAATTTGATGTTGTAGAAAAAGCTGATGCAGCTTTTTCTAGTAGTGTCTAGTAGCTTTTTTTCAGTAATGTCCACCTTCTAAATGAAATGTCAGGACTACAGGGCTCTGCTCTCCCACCTTCAGTTGTATTGGAAAACAAGGTATCTCTTGTTCACTTATAAGATAAAGAATTATTGTACTTGATGCCTGGAGACACGATTGCTGGAACTTCTAAAATATTTCATGGAATACATTATCTAACCATGTTAATATAAGACATGAGACTCAAGGCTATCTATATCTGAGTATCTGACTTTAGAACAAGACCCATTACTGTTCAAAATACTGTATGGAACCTACTAGTAGATATTGTTAGCTCTTTAACTAGGATCCTGAGTTTTACACAGAATCCCTCTGGTGACTTTACTCATTTCAAGGTAAAAATATGTTATTTAGCATCAATATAGAAACATACTATTAGCATCAATATAGAAACATACTATATGCACATAGATTATCTTTAAAACCCACACACTTTTTTTTTAGGCTTGGGAAACATTAACTGTCCAGTTTATATTTGGCCTCCTGAGCCAGTTCTTGTTCATAGTAAAGCTGAATTTTATAACCTACCCTGCCCCAGTATTTCCTCACATAAATGGGTGACAAAGAGGAGTTCCATTGCCATATTTTTAAGAGAAAATTATTTTAGATTAGAAATCTCCAAAATTCTGGATACACGGTTTCTACTACTGGTTACTACTCACTCATCCCATGAGCATTTTAAATTATGTACAATATGCCACTGAGCATTTAAAGCTGAGTAAGAAAATGTGTCTCCCTATAGGAATCAAGTGAGGAAGAAGAGAAGTAAGCAGGAGACTATTGTGCAGTATGGCAAGTATGTAAGACGGACGGATCCACAAAGTGTTTTGTGTGTCAGCAAAAGAAATATCTAAATCTATTTCAGGAGTCAAACAGACTTTTAAAAAGGGGATGAGCAGGTGGAATTTCATTTTTTTAGATGGTGTCTGCCTCTGTTGCACAGGCTGGAATGCAGTGGTGCGAATGCAGCTCACGGTAGCCTTAACATCCCAGACTCAAGTGGTCCTTCCACCTCAGCCTCTGGAGTAGCTGAGACTAAAAGTACCTGCCACTATGACCAGCTAATTTTTTAAATTTTTTGTAGAGATGGGGTCTCACTATGCTGCCTGGGCTGGTCTGGACCTCCTAGGTTCAAGTGATTCTCCAATTTTGGCCTCCCTAAGTGCTGGGATTTCAGGCATGAGCCACCATACCCAGCCTATAGGTAGAAATTTTTTTTTTTTTTTTTTTTTTGAGACGGAGTGTCGCTCTTGTTACCCAGGCTGGAGTGCAATGGCGCGATCTCGGCTCACCGCAACCTCCGCCTCCTGGGTTCAGGCAATTCTCCTGCCTCAGGCTCCTGAGTAGCTGGGATTACAGGCACACGCCACCATGCCCAGCTAATTTTTTGTATTTTTAGTAGAGACGGGGTTTCATCATGTTGACCAGGACGGTCTCGATCTCTTGACCTCGTGATCCACCCGCCTCGGCCTCCCAAAGTGCTGGCATTACAGGCGTGAGCCACCGTGCCTGGCCTAGGTAGAATTTTTAAGGGTGATTAGGAATTAACTGGACAAAGAAGAGAAAAGCCTTTGCTTTCTACAGGAAAGAATCTGCTTGGAGCTCAGATAAATATTATTTGAAAACATAATGACACCTAGTTCAAACTTGTCACTGAATTCACAGTAGAACTCATAGAAAAAACATAACATTAAATATAATATTTCCATCAGTCTATGCCTGAAAGACTAAAGAGAAAATAACAATCTTAATAAAATGGTAAGTTATACCCCTGACTCTTCAAACATCCGATTCTGTGGATATTTGCATGGATATCTGAAATGGTTAAGCAAAATAAATTTTCTTGTGCTTTTTAATAAAGGCCTAGAGCAATTCATATTTTTCTTCTTGATTTTGACCTTTTCCAAAACAGTAAAATAAATGTGATTTGTAGAAAAATATTTATTATTACCAAAATAAGTGACATTTTCATTTAAGTAATATCTTCCATTATAAAAAAAAATTTTTACTGAACTTCGATAATAAAGCTCTCATTTTATCCTCTTATGCATAGACCCTAAATTTATGTAAATACCTATTTCTATATATGTAGAAATTATATATATATATATTTTATAAGTAATAGAGCTATAGATGACAATTGTGGTGTTCAGTTACCTGTATATTTACAGCTAAAGTACAGGTAAATTTTAGTTCATGATGTTGATTATTATGCCACCATAACAACACAAATGTTACTACTTTTGCTTCTACTGATACCATCAATGATAATAACTACTACCCCACCCTGTTTGTTACGTTCTAGACATTGTACGAACCTCTTAACAGTACATTACATTTAATCCTTATACCACTACCACCAAGATATAGATATTAATCTCATTTTGCAAATGGGAAAACTGAGGCTCACAAAGGTTAAACCAATTGTCATTGGCCATACAGTTACTAAAGGGAAAAGGCAATCTAAATGTATTGTTACTTTAAGCTTCCAACTTTACCATTTACTGATTGTTTGGGTTTTGACTCTCTGAACCTAAGTTTTTCTTACCTAAAAATTGACAAGCATACCTACCTAATAGAGTGGTTTTGAATATGGACTCTAATGTTATATATTAAAATATATACATATATCTGTACACATATAGATATGTATATCTATACATGTGCATGATATACATACATGATAGATAATATACAACAGCCATAAAGGTATTAATTATCATCCCCATGAAAAGGCCATAAAGAGGATTTATATAATAAAAACTTGAAAACAATATATCTACAGAAATAACTTGCAGTAAAATAATAGAAGGCAGGAATCGCTTACTGTGAGTGTTTCTTATAGTTTCATAAGTATCATAACACACTGGAAGACTATAGAAATCTTAAACACATCATTTATTGTAAGTCCCACTTAAGATTGATCTCAAAATACATAGGATGAACCACATAAATTGACCCTACTATAAAAATTCAAAGAGCTTTCCAGATACATCTCTTTTTATTTTAATCTTTTAAAAGCATGTTTAGATTATATTCATTTGATTTTAGTGGAGCTTTTCTCTAGAATAAATTGCCTATACATGCACACACTAACACATGTGGAATTCCTTTTCTGTAATCCTCAAAGAGGCTTTTGATTCTTCTTCTGATTCTCCAAAAAACAGTCAGTGAGCAAGTGAGATTCATACTGGGATTTGGATGGCTCCAGAGTCACTGCATACATTTACATAGAAACCAGATGGCTGTGGAAAATGTTTCTTTTTTATTTAAAAAATGGATTGTTGAGGTGTTTCTATAGACTCTTGTCCTAAAATAGATAAAAAGTGCAAATCAAAGGCAAACTAAAGGAAAGTGGCATCCAAAATGCTGCAGCAGCTCATCACAGTTTAACTACATATCCCACAGGGGGAAACTCCTAAGAAAGTCACCTTACTAGGACACAGGACCTTGTCTTAGAGAGTCTGGGGGTTTTATTATTCAGGGAAAAGAAGAGAAGAAGGACAGGGGAAATCTTGCCCCAAAAAGTTGAAAGTCCTTGCCCTTTGAAGGGCTATTATTTTTTTCTCCCTGCAAAACTAACCACAAGTTTATAAGATGGGATGTTTAAGGGACTTCACTTTTTAATCTTGTAATATTAATTCTGCGAAGCTTTGAACTGACAGGAGGCCAATGTAAATGAGCCAGAACGAGAGTCAGAGCCAGAATATTTGTTGTACCATGACAAAAAAAAATGTGTTATTAGTGCTCAGTGATTAATGAGCATGCAAGAGGAAGGGATATAACATGTATAAAACTGTCTTGGTATGTACACGGTTTACACAATGTAAGAGCAAAATCCAATCAACTTTACTACATACTCATATATACACAGATACCCATATCTTACAGATGCATCTGTACCATATGGGACATTTCCTGTGAATTTGCATTCATACTTAGTATTTCAAAAAAACGATAAAAATCTGAATAGACATTTTACATTTGTGAAATGACACACACAGTAAAAAATGCTTATTCATTACTGCATTTATTAGTTACCTATACTTTAATTATATCTTGTCTTAAATAATTCAGATTCAGTACTTAGTGGTAAGTTAATTTCACTGGCAAAACAAATTAACCAAATCTATGGTAACTCATGCATGCAGTCACAGTGGATAAATTTAGTAAGGAATGCCATTATAATTCAAACAACTAGAGAAGAAATAAAAGCACAGCATTATAAAAAATAATTTTTAACAAAAAAGTTTTCTAGAAAAATATGATGTTCTAACAAAAATATAGCATTTCACTTTATGAAATTTAAATTAACAATATTCTTTTCCTTTATGTCTGACCACCAAAAATGTTCAGAAGAATATAAAGGTCCGCCTACAAATTATACATGTTTATAATGAAGCACATCTAGCATCAACTATTCATCAGGATTGGCTGAAGCCAAAAAAAGAGAAAGTTAGACGTGATGGGGAGGGGTGTAGAGGGACAAGAGATATAAAGGGGTGACTTGTCAACCCCATCAACTGCACCATGTCAAAGCTACAAACAGCTGTGATTGGCCAAGCTAGCAAGGAGAAAACAGCCACTGTATTTTAGGAATCAAATAAAATACAGGATAAATAAAAGGATGGCGACATCATAATTACCCACAATAAACATTAAGAAGATAGGTGAATTTTCGTTTGATCAGTTGCTTGGCTGACGCCCCTCCCCAATTTGATCTCTTCTTATTTTCAAGGCTGGATCCCAAAATTAAACACCAACACCACTACCCCAAACAATGAAAAGTAAATTATCAGTTGAATAAAAGCTTTAGATATGTTATTTTCTCATTATTTGTGTTACAAGTAAATACAAACTTTAATTTCTTAACTGTTTGATATTATGATAATATAATGTTTTAGCAATTATTGTAGCAGGTAAAGAAAACCTAACATCAATATAAAACAAACAAATATGAAAACAAATCATTTTTATTTGCACTGCTTAGGAAAAAGGAGTTCTACATAACAACTGTGGTTTCCACTTTTCTTTTCACTACTTTTTTGTCTTTTCTTCCCACCCTCCCTACATCCCCTCCTTCCTTCCTTCCTTCTTCCCCTCCTCCTTTCTTTGTCTTTAAAGCATAACAGCGAACGCTGAGGGTAGCAATTCCGTTTGCTCTTTTTGAGGCATCTCTCTGGACCTCCCTTCTGAGTGTTTTCCTTTCTTTTAGTAACACTTTCTTTAAAAAAAAAAAAAGAAAGAAAGAAACTTTCTAGAGAGAAGTGTGTAAATTTTGCTGGCTCCCTTCTGCTTTCTCATAGGATTAAATCTGTAAAGAATTAGTGTACTGGTTTTATTAACCCTCATTTATCCAGTCAATTTGCATAACTATTTCTAGCTACTCATTTGGATTTTCCTCCCTTACACAGCAATATCATTGCTCTGGAATCAATTCTGCTGCTCAAAAGGAAATTGTACAGAAAGATAAAATTAATAATTGTATTTTTATTGATGAACTAATAGGGTTCAAATTAACAGATATGCAAAATAAGGTAAAGCACTGGATATTATTAGCTCATTCCATATATAAGTATGGTTCTCAAAGTTAGAATCACCTGGAAAGCTTTATATGGTTCTGGTACATGGATCCCGTTGCCATATTTTAATTTGATTGTTCAGGATGGGCCTTGGGGACCAGAAGTTTTAAAACTCCTCAGGTGATTCTAAACTGCAAGAACCACAGAAGATGGAGAACGCTGGTTGATGAAAGGGAGAAAGTCATTCATTGCAAGAGAGAAATAGTTGAGGTCAGAGAAGACATTGATCCTGTATAATAAGTACACTGGGAAGACAATCAAATATTTCCAACTCATCTATGATTTTCAAAAACTGTTTGCTGAATTAATCAGGAAAAGAAGGAAATGGCAAATAAATAACTGCCATTTTACAGTGGCAAATAAACAATCACATGTATCCCTTTGGAGCCAGTGACCCCCCCGCCGCCCCACCCCCGAAGGTGGAGTCTAAGGAGAAAATGAGCCATGTAATGGAAAAGATGCAATTCTTCAGATAAAGCAGGTGAAACCATCATGGGGTCTATCTTTGGAATTTAATTACATAGTTACCAAGTTTATTTAGACTTCCCTTGCCTATCTGTACTCCCTCAATAGAGGTAACAGAGAGTTCAAAAGAGGAAAAATAGTGTTACAATTCTAAAAGGGCTCCAGTTCTGCTGGCCTGTGGCAAATAAGAAAGAAATGGCCCCCACTGGTTTATACAAAACACAGTCATTTTTTCAGGGGTCTGTCATTCCTATGCTTAGGTGGCTATCATTCTATTTTTCACTATGAACGTTGAGTTCTGCTTACTTCTGGCCTGAACAAGGAAGCAGAAGTTGGCCATAAGACAAAACTACTCATACACATCAGATAAGCCATATGAAAACAAAAGAGCAAAAACAGCTTCCAAGTAAACTGCGTTAGTAAGAAGCTTTGAACTATTTGCTGAGAGCTTAGCATTTGTGATGATGAAGACTGATTTAATTTAAAATTAGGAAAGAAGGAATTTTCTGTATTCTTTGTGCTACTTTTCCTCCAGCTCTTGCCTTTTTCCTGAAACTCTCACTGTTCCTTCAGTATGTCAAAAATTGAGATGAGCTCAGCATGCGCTTGAAGATCAGGGAAGAACTTTTACAAAACGGGCAAAGTTTCTTCCAGGGAAAGCAGAGAAGATATTTGAATATTCCATAAGTGCAATCCTCATTATAGGTATTTAAAAGTATAACTGTGATTCACACAGTAAAAGATGACTTCAGAACCCCACAGTTGATAGGACTTAAAATAGTTGAAACACCTCAGTTTTTGTTATAATATGTTATAATGTATTTTTATTATTTATGTTTCTTTTATTTGTTTTAACCCCAAATCATGTAAAATGATTTGGAAGATGAGTTTAACCGTCAGTTTGATGGGTTTCATGTTTGCATTTGATTCATTATTCTGATTGCATATCATATATCTGTGTATAATGAATTTATAAAAATAAAAGAAATCCATTTTACTAAACTACGATTTCATAATACTTTAATACATTTATAAAAAGGAAAATTAGTTTTGGTGTCCTTATATATTATTTATTATTTAATAATTTTAGAGAAATAAGGCAATAGCAGAATTTATGCAAACTATGTTTTAGAGAATTTGTGATTTTTTAGCGTTTGGTTTTGTTAGATTTCAAAATGACTTTCTGGATTCATGTTTGGTGTTACTGTTTCTAATATCTTTTTATATAAAATAGCAATTGTGACCCACCTGGACTCTTTATCCTGTTTGCAGAAATGTTAAAATTCCAGTGAAATCATACACTGTTCTATATAAGTCACAGGAAACCATCTTTTCAAAAAATATGACACAAAGTCTTGTAATAATATTTCCTGAGTACAATCTAGGGAGATTTCGGGGGGCCAAATGAAATCATAGAAGCAGAACCTCCTATAAAAAGTGAGAAATATTAATAAATACGGTATTTCTCTCTCATCAAATAAAGGCTCACCACAAAGGACGACTTTATGACCTACAGAAAAAAATTAATATTTTAAAGCATTCCAGTGAAAACATTAAAAGTTATACTTTTTTTTTTAACTGAGGGTGGTGTTAGATCTGAAGAAACTCAATATAATTCACTTATCAGTGCTTGAAATAAAATACACGTTTAATATGCACCAATTTCAGGCCATTTGTCTCATGCTTTTAAAAGGATTCTCCATTAAAACACTGTATTTCTTCCTTAAAAGTTTTGTGATAGGTTTCCAGCCATTTCCGTTTATTGCTACACAGAGGAGAATGACTGGGCAGGTGAATTACTTAAATAGATGGCTGCTAAATGAGAATGAACTTTGACTCATTTAAATTAACTCCAATATTTATTATTACAAGCTTGACAATGCTCTTGGAAATAATTAAGTATGACCACTAGAATAAATGAATTTAATGAAACGGACTGAAAAGTAACAGCATTTTATTTCAGAGATACAATGTTTATGTGAAAATCAAGGATTCATAAAAGGCTTGAGGTACACAGTACCACAGTGTAAAATTTGACAGAAACATTTCAGTAACTTTAGATAATTTTTCCTAGAGAAATTTAATGCAAGATACTCTGAAAGTGACTCGAATAGCTATCTTAAAAAAACAAAGTAGTTAAGTCTTATATGTAAATTTTAATGAAACAGGAAGTGATTCTGTCTTCATATGTGACTGCATCCATGAACAAGATTTATCGTCTATAGAAAATACCTATGCAAAATCACTGCTTAATTTTGAAATTATTTTAATTAGCCCACAAGTTAAATTATAGACTTAAGGGTCGGGTAGGGAGAGAGAAAGAACACCACCATTGCTAACATTTAATCTCTGTATACAATACATAAATTTTTTTCAGGAAGAAGAAAATTTAGTAAGATTTCCTTGCAACTGTAGGACATTTCTACACTTGTACATCCGAATGGCTATCTGTGATTTACACTAGAATGAGACCTCTCAGACCTGCAGTTCAAAAGCATAAGCTTGGAAGAGATTTCACTTTATTGATTCTCCACACACATCCTTTTGTCAGTTTCAAGAACACATTTGCTCTTATTCATACCAACCTCCATCTTTTTAGCTCAAAATGTCACTGTAATATGAAAAAAAAATAATTGATGGCCCTGATACAAACCCCTAGGGAGTAATCGTTGCCTGGGAATTAGTTTCCAGTTGCTGTTTACCTGTGTATGCCTTGCCTTAAAACCAGTGATGTACACATGCTTCATGGACAAAGTCCCTGGCTTCTAGACACCCTCCAGACTCTGAAGTCCCAGTCAAATACCGTGTACTCAGAAGGTCCCCAAGAAGTGTTCCTGGAACTGAATCCTTTAAAAGGGGCATTGTTAAAACAGGACACTGCCCCCTGCTTGACCTCCAGCCTTCTACACAAATAGATGTGAAAAGATGTGTCTGTGTGTCAAAGTATATTTTTCACATGGTGACTAATGTTTAATACAATCTATACTCAGTCATTACAGGAAAATAAAGATGATATCAGCAACCAACCCTAAATGATAGCCTATCTGTCCTTTGTGACTAATTTCATTACTGTTTACCAAAGGAAAATAGTTTTCAAAAGCCCATTCCCTTTATCAAGAATACAAGAGAATTCATAAATGCTGCATATTCACAAAACACATGTTTAAAACAGCACTTATTTGGTAGCAATATATCAGAGGGTGTTTGTGCTCAGCCACACTGAACTACTTGAATATCTGCAGCCTTACAGACTCCCTCAGGATCGGGGCTCTTAAACAAGCTGTTTCGACTGCCAGGAAGCTAGACCTCCTCAGTTCCTACCTCCCCTCCCTTGAACTTCTACTCATTCTTCAGGCACCAGCTGAGATTTCACTTCTCCAAGAAGTTTCCCCGGATGCCTAATAAACTGAGCTAGGTCTCATAGCACCTCTGCCTTACAGAGTGTAATAATTATCACCCTGTATCGTAACTGCCTGTTTGCTTGTAGGTCTCCCTGCCCTAGACTGTCAACTCTGGAGAGCTGGGGTGTGTCTTGGTCCCCACTGTGCCCCAAATGTCTGGAATGGTAGGCACCTTGCAGAAACCCACTGAACTGAAATGTTGTGAACTGGGGCTATCAGAAAACTGAAGTAATTTAGGCCAAAGAAACCTTTCTTATAGACAACACTTTTTTTCTGAATTATAGATATTTAGGAAGTGTATTTGTGTTAGGGGTGTGTGTGTGTGTGTGTGTGTGTTGGGAAGCATAGAAGCTGCAAGAAAAGGAGAGTAAAGGGATAGGGTGAGAAATGGATCTCATTCCTCGATGCAAGCCTGCACTTCGTCATACAGAATTTCATTCTGCTGTTATACTACACACTACCTTGTAGAATTCCTGCCTCTTGCATTAGATTATAAACTCCTAGAAGGTAGAGATTAGGTTTTTTTGTTTTGTTTTTGCTGTTTATCATTGCTCATAGTGTCTTAGCAGATCAGAGGAGGAGAGTAATAGTAAAGAGGGGCTTGGGGAAAAGGCTCTATTTTTACATTCTCAGAGTAGAAATTTGGAATCACAGAGAAAACAGGAAGAGAATTTTGGCTTTTTTGGCATTATGAGAATTTAGATCATTTTTTTCAGTGATTCCCACAAAATATTATATAGAGTAGATCCATAATCAGTATTGAATAAAAAGTAATTAGGTAAGACAAATGAGATAATGTAGGTTGTTAGCATCACACAATGCCTAAAACACAGTAGGCATTCAACAAATGCCAATTCCCCTCCTCTGTTTTACTATCTGTCCTATAACTTACCTCCTTGGCAGCATTATATATGGGCTCCAAGCGTCATGTGAATGTTAAATTAGGACTCCACACCAAGGATTTTTGAAAATGTGGTCATTTGGGAACTTTTTAGAAGTGTAAATTCTTGGGCTCACCCCAGACTTATTGAATCAGAAACTCAGGGATAGGGCACAGACATCTGTGTGTAACAAACTCTCCAAGTGGCTCTCTACTGCTAAGGTTTGAGAACCACTACTCTACACCAACGAGAAAAACACCCATTTTAAATACATGCAAATGATTTGGAGGGAAGACTGAAATATATGGAAATAACCACCTTACCTAGTGTCTTGTTGCTAAAAGTGTGATCCCTGGACCAGCATCCCTGGACCATCATTGCATCACCTGGATGCTTATTGAAACTGTTGGATTTCAGGCCCTGCCCAGACCTACTCCATCCATTAACAAGAATCCCAGCTGATGTGTGTGCATCTTAAGATGAGAAGTACTGGTCTAGTGAATATTTTCAGTAGTAGAAGATGAGCTATTGGAGGGGAGAAACAAAACAAGTAAAAATGACATTAAAAAAAAACTAAATTAAAATCTCCAACTCTGCTCTCATATGGATGGGTTATGTAGAAAGTAATGGGTGTTTTCTTTATCACATGTGATTTCTTTAATTAAATTTTATATTATCTAGATTAAGTCAAATATATGATGTGGGGGAAGTGAGAGGGCACCACATGTTAACTCTGCTTTCTGAAAAGAGAATAGGATGTAGGAGGAAGAACAAGTGGGCCACATTTGAAAGCCCAAGACATATGAAATGAATCTATTGTGTATTTGTAGCTGGAACACATAAACACTGCTGGTGAATTTTTAAATTCTTCATATTTTGTCCCACATTCTTACACAAATGCATTTTTCACATATTTAACAAGTAATAATTTTATCATCATGATTTTGCTATTGATTGCTTCTTTAATAACAAAATGCATCACAAACAAAAATGAATGAAGCTGTCTGAGGAGAAAATTCCATAGTAGCTTTACTGTCAATGCCCATCATAAATAACCATGACATCATAGGAGCCTTATCTACGGGTTGCCGCTACTGATCGATGGCATCACTCTAGTAGTGTAAATAGCTTCTAATGTCCCATCTTCCACCTTCAAATAGGCTCTGATTATTTATGATAGCTGTTAGGTTACAAGTCTGAGCTGTGGTTTGGATTTATTTTCTACTTATAGCTGCTGTGGATTTCAAGTTAGATAGGATTATTTTTTAGTTAAGATGATAAACTGAGATAGAACTGTCATCGAGCCTGGTACACCATCATCTCGTCTGGTCGGTGTCACCATTTGACTATGAATTCATAATGCCAGAATGCTTTTGATATTATGATCATCACCATAACAGTGTTAAAAGATGGCAGTTAATCACTGAATTTTACAACATGGAAAAGAAAAAAATGCACCAGATACAGCCTTCTACACAATTAAAATGTTTTAAAAATACATTTAGCCAATTGTTACTAAATCGTAAAGAGGTGTATCATCTGCATTGTGTGTATTTATGATGATGAAAATGTGTCAGCTCCAACGGGACAGCTCAAGATGATTTAGGGGGTAAAAAGGGAATCCATCAGCTTCTTGCAAGGTATTCTTCATAATCATAAAAGAGCCTGACAGGTAACTTGGACAAGAATATATTTTGCAGAAAGAAATAGATATGAGCTATGTCTACATGAAACAGGCAGGTGAAACATTAAAAAAATCTGTCAATTATTCAGATATTCTGCCAATATAATGACAAATATTTGAATCAGCCTGAACATTAGATAGACATGGTAAGTTATCAAAAATGTTTATGAACTAAACCAGGGTAATAGACTGTATTTTTCACATGTTCAGGATTTTTAAGCATTATATAAACAAAGGATTTTTCTAAAAGTCTCACTTTTAATAAGATTTTTACCAATTTATTATTCAAATGGTCTGTACTATCATTCATTTTCTTTGAGAAACTTAGGCTAAAAAATGTAAGTTCTCTATGTTGCAACAATATGGATAGAACTGGAGGTCATTATGTTAAGTGAAATAAGCCAGGCACAGAAAGACAAACATCACGTGTTTTCACTTATTTGTGGATCTAAAAATCAAAACAATTGAACTCATGAACATAGAGAGTAGAGGCTGGCAAGGGTAGTGATGGGGTTGGAAGGGAAGGTGGAGAGGGTTACTAGGTACCAAAAAAAGAGAAGGAAGAAATAAGACCTATTTGACAGCACAACAAGGCATCTATAATCGACAATAAATTATACATTTTGAAATAACCTAAAGAGTGTAATTGGATTGTTCGTAACTTAAAGGATAAATGCTTGAGGGGATGGATACCCTATTCTCCATGATGTGCTTATTTTACATTGCATGATTGTATCAAAAGATCTCATGTACCCCATAAATGTATATACCCACTATGTGCCCACAACAATTTAAAATACAAAAAAATTTTTAATAAGTTCTCAAAAAACAAGTTCTTACCACTCAAAATAGTATGTGATCAATAGGTATAAGTATGTTCTCTATATACTTTTCAAGATAATGTTTAAAATAAATTCAGTAGTTATGATGCTCTTTAAAAATCTCAGATTTCAATACTGATGCTGCATATATTATAGTTCATCAATGAACCAAGCTTATAATGAAATATGTATAATATAAACTTCTGTTACAGTAAAAAATTTATTTCCTAAATTTGGAATAATTTTGTACAAATTTTATTTATATATAAAATATCTGTCGTATTTGGGATTTTCGAATGGTTTTTATCTATACATGAAATATCTGGAAAGCAGCTTACATCTTACGATATTTTACAAGCATATTAACAATAATAGCATATCTAAACTTAATCACTGCCAAGAAAAGTAAATGTTTATTTGAAAATGCCCTAACTCTACCAAATTATAAAAGTATTACTATAGCAATCTCTCTTTTCATATTATTTATAAAATTTTTACCTGATCAATTTCACATTGCTCTTATAAAGTTATTTTAAGGACTACTCTATATGTCAAACATCAAGAAAATGAAGACATGCCACTTTGAATGGTGATAAAGCAACTGCTTGATGATATATACAATGAAAATAGAAGGTTTCCTCTAATAATTGTTGCTCTTAGCTGAATACAATGATAATTATCTAACTCTCAGAGATTTCACCTTCTCATGGTAGTTATTTGAATATTTCCTTCCCAATATGCTTTGCACTACTAAGTCTCGAGTAAACGGAAAATCTCAGTAGACAGTGGGAATGTGGCCACTAGGAGCTGACAATAGCTGTTTTGTCACATCTAGGCCCTGGTACTTACTCAGGAAGTGGGGATTCGTCCAGCCAGCTGATGCCAGGGGAGGATGATTTATTGCCTGGTGTCCTCAGTGGCAATTGGACCCTTTCCCACTGTCACTCACAACTTGCAAAGATTGTGTCCTAAAGAAGAGGTTCCCCTCCGTTCTAAAGAGATTACAATGCTTGTCATAAAGTGTCTTTTAACCGAGGGAAACGGGTATGAAAATGGGCAAAGAAAGGAAACAATCAGAAGAGGAGGGAAGATGGATGTTCTGTAACCTTTTCTCAGAGACCCATTTCTTCTACTTTTTCTCCTGTCTTTAGCAGGTTTTTGTTTTGGCTGATGACAATGCGTAATAGCCTGATAAATTGATTTTGTGAGCCCTTTTTCTCATCTCTTGAGAAGACACTAACTCGTTGGGACTTCAGAGGGCTCACAGAGGCAGGAGACAACAATTAGTTTGTTGAAGATGTCACAAAGTAGCTTCAGAGTTTTGCCAGGAGAAATCCTTACTGACAGATCAGTGCTGACAATGTTGGCAGCTGCTTGAAAAGTGCAGTGAGCGGCTCCAGCATCTTAGGGTCCAAGGAAGAAGGCCACTGCTGCACATTAACTCTGCTCTGGCTCTGTCTTCAGAGCTAGGAATTCCTCCTGACTCACCAAAATTGAAAAAAGAATGTTGTACTTTTTTAAGAAAGGAAAAAGTCTAAAAGCTGTAGTCTACAAAACATTTTGCTAAATAGCTTCTTTAATAGCTAAACAAACAGAAAAATTGTCATAGTATTGCTGTTGATTTAAATTTAAATCACTGCCTAAATAAATCTCTATAACTGTTTTCAAAACCTTTTGTGGACTGCACAATTTCAATTTTACTTTTCCATCTGTAAAAATATACACTGTTTGGCACTCAACTCTACAGAACATATTAATTTCAATAAATCTTTTTAAAGAACCAAACTGACATGTTAAGGAGATAAAATGCTCATGGTTGGAATAGACTTAAATTAGTCAATTTTAGTCATTTTGCAGTACCATCCTTGAAATTATTAAGCATTGTTGACATTCAAAATGTCAACAAACTTTTGCTTTAAACTTACCAAAAGAGACACAAAGTATTGCTTTTCTAATACAAAATAACCTATTTTTCTAACTTGAAGACATCAAATTTGAAAGTTTTTTAAATTGTTGGAAATTATAAAAAATCTCATCGCATTTTTATCGATATTATAAATATTAGTATTTTCCTTTGGCATAAAAATAATTGATCTTTATAATTAATAATAGGAAAATATTACATTTTAGTAGCTTTGTAGCTATTTACTTTTTAAAGGAACATTAATTGAAATACTATACTGTGTGTGTATGGATGTGTGTCTATATCATGTAAATGACATATATGTGTTTTTGGTGTAAAATTATCACTTTAGGCATAGTGACCTGGAAGTTGTAATATAGTGAGGAGTTATTTATAGACAATCTTTCAGAATGTTTCCCAGATAAAGCTAAATGTAAACCTTCTCTATATTCTGAAAACAGCTACATCAACCACAGTGTGTTTCTCACATTTCTAACGAGAGTATAAAGTGCTCAAGCGGGACAAATAACAGGAGATGTAAATGGGATCATCTTCAATATTCTACAGTGAGGGGTCCCAGTGAAAGCCCTGAGTGTCAAGAAGTCTGAATTCGAGGCTTTGTTTTGCCACAAATGACCTTGAGCCTCTCTGGGCCCCACTTGCCTCATCAGTAAAATGAAGGGTTAAACAGGATGATCTCTCAAAGGAACCTTTTATAGTTATGCAGTCATTATCATCTGAAACTACTGACTAGGCATGGTGCACTCCACATAATCTATGAGTTTGGCTAGAATGAGGTTTCTAAAACAAAAACCACTGCATAGTGAATGGCCAAGGCCACTGTCTGAAATTTGAGGAGCAATTATGCAGATTTGGGGGCAACCAGATCTTTGATTTCTGGTCTACAGGCTTCCTGTCAACCTTTGGCCCCTTCACCTGTATTAAAGGACAGCCGGAGGAAGAGTAAGAGGTAAGAGACATCACATAGTTTGCTACTGATCTGCTACAAGATAAAAATTAGTGGAAACGAAGGGAGAATTTGAAACTAAACTGGGACTGAGAAGTTCTTCTAGATTTTATCCCTAGTACTACTGCTGCATATTATCACAGTATTAATATGACTGTTAGGGAATAAATGCATTTAACAGTTAATGTGAACTCCACAGAAATAAATTACATGGTCAAATTGTTCACTAAATGCATTAATCCAGTTGTAAGGGACCTGCATCACAGCAATAATTGCACTGTCATTTCAAAGCTTTTAAAAGGTAATCAATCCAAATTATATCAACTTGACTTATACCTTCCCAGCAGCAGTCCCTCAGTATCGCATAACAAATATACAATAAAAGACAGCTTCTGAGGTATTTGTAAAGCAGTGTAAAGCTTATGTATTTTTGGCTAAACTAAGACTTTCAGGGATAGGAAGAAAAGAGGGCAACATGGCTCTACAGGTTCGACCCAAGTTTTTCCCATTTTATGGGAAATGTTTGAGCCAAACTATGCCGTTAACTCACTTTACATGCATTCATAATATTTGCCACAAATATTGCTGCAACAGATAAAACCAGCACTTCAATCACAATAGTTAACAGAGTTCTACTAGGTAGCAAAAACTCCTCAGCACAACAGGAGACTTTTAAAATTCAAGCACTCTAAAACTTAGCAGCACCCCTGAGAGCCACAAATTGAGAGAGATTAATTCTGTGCTCCTGCACCCCTCATTACCAGGAGAGCTGAAGTAGGTCAAATGCAAGTTAATCTCCTAAATTCCACTTTTGCACATGCAAGCTAGGCCGGCCATTACTGTGTACGGGCTAATGTCTTTAAGCTATGTGCACACAAAATTAATAGGCGTTTTGCCCAGCCAATATGAAATATAAATAAAAGTACATGCCTTGAAGTGATTTTACACAACGACAAGGCACGATAAAGTAACTAAGGAAATATCTGCACACACCTCTGTACTATCAAGAGTCAACACTAATGAAAACAATGAAAGCCAATTATCGAAAATTCCTGAATTTTTCTCCAACAAACAATAACACACGGATGAAGAAATTTCATTTAATCCACCCATCTATTTTGAAACATCTAGCAGAAAAAAAAAACTGCAAATATGATCTGCCTCCACCTCCCCCCACTTTTAAAAGAACAAGGCAAATTGCTCGTGCAGAGGGTGATGAAGTTTTAAGCGAAGCAAGACTGCCATCACTCTGTGAAGGTACAATGTTTTCCATTCTTTAGGGGAGGAAAAAAAACAAGGCATACATGTCAGCACGAAGCTAGTAAAATCAGGACTCTGCTTGTCCAGAAGGCTCCTAACAACCTAATTGCCTTACCTCTCTCAGACTGCAGCCAGGTCAAACTATTTATTCTATTTTCATTATGAACTGCTTATTTTCAAGGTGGTAAATCTTGCGATTTCTTTGTAAAATTAAATAATCCATCCTCATACATTCTGCAGGACTCTTTTTAGTTTTGAAAATGTTTTTTCACATTCTAACTTATTTCATATGATCCTGACAATAACCCAAGGTTG
The DNA here is from genome assembly GCF_049354715.1 of Callithrix jacchus. Taxonomy (NCBI): domain Eukaryota; kingdom Metazoa; phylum Chordata; class Mammalia; order Primates; family Cebidae; genus Callithrix; species Callithrix jacchus. The sequence continues at coordinate 17,690,200 of NC_133518.1, read as the reverse complement.
GGAGGATTCAAATGGTAGGAAATATTACTCTTATGTACTACAGTAAGAAATATTAAATTATTAAATTGATAACCCCAATAGCTGAATTCTAGTCCTGCCTCTGTCACTAGCTAGATATGTGACCATGGGTAAATCATTTTATGTCAACAAGCTACGGGGCGGCGGGGTGGGGGTGGAGGAACAAATGCACTTAAATGACAATTCAAAGAGTAAAGAAAAGTACAAATTGCCCTTAACCACATGAAAAGAAGTACTTAATCTCACTCTCATTATAAAAAAATACAAATTAAAAATACACTGAGACACTACTTTTTACCTGTGATCAGCAAAGGTTAAATGACTTAGTTGTCCCCCATGCTGGTCTGTAAGAGTAGGGAAATGGGCACTTACATGCTGCTCTCAGGAGGGTTGCTTAGTACAGCCATGGAAAATTGGCAAAACCTGAAATAGTTAAAAATGCATATGCGCTTTACTCCATGTACAGTTATTGATTTGGCATTGTTTGCAATGGCAAAAAAGAAATAAAAATAAAACCACCCAAATATTTAGTAATGGGGAAATCTTTAAACAAATTATGGTATATCCATTCAATGGAATTCTATACTATAATTGAAAAAGAATGAAGAGGTTCTCTACATGTGGATATGGAATTATCTGCAATATCAATGACATATGGAAAAAAGCAAATTGCTGAATGGTATATTTCGTGTATACTAATGTAAAAGAGAGAAACAACACATATGCATTTGCTTCTATATGCTTATCAAATATCTAGAAAGGTGATACACAGGAAAAACATTGGTTGTACTTCTGCGGGGTTAGGGTGGATGGAGACAGGTATGTTTAGTTAATTAAATAAATAAAATAATTAATTATATAAAGATGTCCAAAATATTGCTACAAAAATAAATCAAATAAGTGAATATATAGGTACACATTTGCAAGAAAAAGATTTTTGTCCGCATACACACAATGTCTGTGTGTACATGCGTTTTCATGTAAACTTTTTGGAATGACATGCAAGATATTGTTGAAACTATAGAGAGACATGGAGCGTCTTCTAGGGGAAAAAAGACTTCTGCACTGCTTGAATTTTACTATATGCATGTGTTTCTTTCATATCATATTATCCACAAATAAAAGACAAAAAATGGGGAGGAGGTAGAATTAACTGAAAGATATCTACAAGGGAAGTTATCTACCCTTATATGAATTGAAATGATTCATAACAAAAGCATTCAATTACTCTCACCTTCCCTTCTTCTAATTCAAATGTAGATGAGTTCACTTTGAAAAAGAAAATTTCTATTAGAAATTCTGTGTGGATGACAGGCCTCTGGGAATAGAAGAGCAAGAGCTCAGGGCATGGATTTGTCTGGTTCCCCACATAAACGCCCAATAAATACGTGTTGACTGACTGACAAGCCCAATTGCTAAGCATGCTACAGAATATGTGCAAAATAGCCTACTTGAGCAGTCTGCCATCCCATGAAGACATTCGATTCCAACAGGCTAGAACTTAATTGGAAAAATATGGGCAGAACAGGATGACAAGACCATTCTAACAAAGTCCTCTGAAAATGGGTGATTATTTCTCTGATTATCTACGGGGCATCTTCCCAGCAAGACATTGAGCTTTTAAAAAAAAAAATCATTTCTAGCAACTGAAATAACTCTATTCCATATGCGCTTGTCAACGTTCCCTGAGAAAGCAATGGTAGTTTGTGTGAGAGTGGAGAAAGATGTAAATATTGCAGGTTCTGTCTGTGTGTGCACACACGTGCATAAGGACCAGATGAGGTGAAGGCCCTTAGAAAAATTAGTATGTTTTTATTCACTGAAGTAAAAAGAGGCTGTTTCTGGGTGTGGAGTGTGAAAAACAATCTTACTACTTTATAGTCACACCTCATAACATAATCCTGTAACACCTACTGACCCAGGATCTCCAGGAAAGGGATAGTGTTAATTCTATTGCGCTTATGGGAAATTTGGGGAATACGTAGCCAAGATCTGCCAGCCCTGGGGTCCTGATTCATAGCCTTAACTATGATATTTCCCTCCTGATTTGAGGATGAGTAGAATATACTCACACCTTTTCATGGGATTCTACCTCATTCTTCTTCAGAAACTACAAAGCAATCCTTTTAAGACGAATGGTATTAACATTGTAATTACTATTTATTTCATAAGAGAAGTAAACATTTTATATGTAGACTTCCTTGCCAGACAGCTAATGTAAAAATGAGCATTTCAATTCTGAGTCAAAGATTAATAACTTTTACATATTTATTGCCATAGACTCTTTATTTGCAATCATTTCAAAAAATAGAATGTCTTTAAAACATTTTAGTCAAATAATTATGAAGAACAGAACAAAGACCTTAAAATGGCTGCATCTTCAGCAGTGTGATACATTACTGTTTAGGCCCACCTCCCACTGCCCTCATGTCATATTCGGGTACTTTTATTTTTCAAACATTGAGTTGTTTTACTGCCTGCTCAGTTAAGGCTATGATTGGTTGTTAACCACTTCTCTAAATACTTCAGGAGGCTGAGAACCAGAGTGGAGCTGCATTTTTTTACATCAACATAAAGTCATGTTCACCCCCATTGCCCTCCCTCTCATCCTCCCCTTTGCCCCCCTCCCCCAGTGTTTTTCTCCCTCACTTCTTAGACGCATTTGGTAACAATCAGGCTTTTATTTTAAGGAGCCCTAAGATAAGGTATCTGTGAGCTCCACACTTGGAGTAATTGATCACATTTGTTTCCTGTTCGTAGGTTAGACCCCTCCTTCTTGCTCTTTTTTTTGTTTTTTAACTTGGCATGTTTCTCATTACCCTCTGCCTTGTTAGCCTAGTAGAAATTTTCTACTGTGGAGAGTGAAAACAGGACGATACTATTACAAACCTCGTCTAGCTGGTGACAGCAGCCCCTGTCTTTCTCCAGGAGCATTGGGCCACTTCCCGATCTAGTGGGGGCTCTGCTATTGATATAGATATGCATGCCTGTAACTGAGGGAGGTTCTGTGGCATTCACTTGGTGCTCACATGTTTAATTTTCACAGAACTGTGCTGATTCATACTGTGACTGTTCTCCAGGATGACAACATTGTTATCATATGACTCAAATTGCCTCACCTCATTTCATTTGGGAATGTTAGCTCAGGTTCAATAACCGTCAGCTGCCAATTCTATAAAAGAAGACCAGTATCTTTCCTGTCTATGCTTTCTAGATAAATTGTAATCAGCAGCATTTTACTAACCCTGTCAGGTGGGGCTTAATTGCAGATATTGTCTAAGGAAAGAAAAATGCAGAAGTATGAACGATCTTTTCTTCTTTGAGTCTCTGTGGGCCAACGAATATGAGACGGAGACTCAGTCATTTTCCCATCAAGGCTTCAATCACAACAATCCAAGTTAAAAACTCCAGTAACTCTATGTAAAATGAAACACAAGCCCTGCCATTATTTTCCTGTTTGGGGCTGAGAGAGATAACAAAATGGTTTATAATGGCTACAATTAAATTAATATATCTACTTGTAATATCAATATTTATTTATAAAAATGATAGCGTCTAATTAAGTGATATGCAGTTTATGCCAGAATCTTAACGAATAATCCTTTACCTAAGTGGTATTTCTTCAACATTCAAAGTTTTAAGACTATCTGAACAATTCCCTAAAAATAAATTAAAATTCAGGAAGAGACTTGAAATCTGGTCTAAGCTCTACCCCGAAAGTAGTTGGGTGACCTTGGGCAAGTAACTGACCCTTCCTGACCTTCGGTGTCCTCATTTATAAAATAAGTAGACTGGGCCAGATGGCTCCACAGTGGCTTTCAGTGCTTCCTTCTCTGTTATAACTAACATTGAGCTGAATCACACTGCAGAAGATTGAGTCCTTAGGATTTTCTAAGACTATGTGGCATAGTAGCCAGTAGCCACAGGCAGCTACCAAGTGCTTGAAAAGTGGCTAGTCCAAATTATGAGGTGTTATAAGTGTGAAATACATACCAGATTTCAAAAGTTTTAGTACAAAAAAGGTATGTTTCAGTAATAACATTTTTTGCATTTACAAATAATATTTTGAATATTTTGGATCCTCTAGTTAGAGATATTATTAAAATTATACCTATTTCTTTTTAAATTTTTATAAAGGCAGCTAATAGAAAATTTTACTTACATGGCTCATGTTATAATCTCTATTAGATGGTAAAGTAATAAGAGGTTTATGGCTGTGTATGTACCACAAACGTAGAATTACAGTGGAAAGACTCTGAAATATTTTATTTACTGGGGGTCTTTAATAATAAAACAAAAATCTCTTGTTTTCTGGATAAAAATATCCAGGTCAAGGCCATCTCTGAGGCACCCATGCTACTCAATAAAAAACATTGAATGTTAAAAGTGTATTTCATAAAATTATAGTAATGGTAATCTGCATACAATCTAAAGAGCTTAAAAATTGCCCCAAATCTCATAATTTTCTCATCTAACTAATCCAATTTATGTTCCTGAACACCTGAATCATTCACTCATTATATTCTTTACAACATTTGTATTTAAAAAATTTAGAAAAACATTAATGAAAGATTATTGGTATAAATTATCTTTTGTTTCTTAATATAAATGTATCCACTTTATCCTGCTTAATTCCATTTCTAGAGAACTTCTGAAAGGCTGTGGCTAAAGATCAAATCTTAACATATTTTTGTCAATAAATACCTGGATAATTTAAATTATTAAGGAAAAAATCAAAGTTTTGTCTATAAAAAAAAGAATTGCACATCTATATGATAGGTATTTTAGTCAGTAATTACAATTTAGTGACTAAGATGATAAATCTACACAGTAATGTATAATGTGTCTTCCTAGTAGGTATTAATACAAGAGAACTATTCATTATACTAACAGTGAAATCTAATCCTCAAAAGAAGCATTATCTACTCCACATTAAAGTAAACCCAGTTAATACCTAAAATAAATGTTTTAAAGTACATAGAAAAATGAGTCAGCAAAAAATTATAATTACAAAGCTGATAACGGTCTTTTCCTTTTGTTAATAAAAATACATAATCTTATTTTTACTATCCTCTTTCTCGAGTATTTGCACCTTTGACCATCCCCAGAACCTGACACCTTGTCATCCTATTGCAGGTAAAAGCTTTTGAAGATCTACTACTACTCTTGTCCTAATAAGGTCACTGACCTTTCAGGCTCAGCTCCCACCACCCCCATCTTCATTTCCTCTCCTATCATTAGTCTGAAATGGCATCAACTACCTCTCAATTTTCCTTATCCCTTCGATGCCCCACCTCTTTAGTCCAAATTCGCCTAATTAGGAACTTAATTTCCTTTTTTCTCTGATTGAGGAATTGATAATAGATGGACCCTATTCATCTCTGATTCACGGAAAATTGCAACAATGACCTCTTATTTAGGAAGAATAAGCATTTATTCTAGAAATTGTTTTGTAGAGGCCAACTATAGAACTCAGTAAAAGTGATGTTTTTATTTTTTAGCTAAAACAAGGAAAGGAGAATCATTTAAATCTGATACGTTTTGTTTCTTTTACATTTCATTTTACATAGTCATAGTTACTAATATTTAAAACAAGTGGATTTTCCCGTAAGACAGCAAATAATTGAGTTCTACTAGACGATCACCGAGTTGTATTTAAACAAATATATTAAAGGAAGTTAATAATTTCTTAAAGCTGGTCATTTTTTACAATTTTATAAAAACAAGAAAAGACATATGCAGGCTAGATACCTACATTCAAGAAGTGAGAGTCACATATTAAAGGGACTATCTTAGTAATTAGCTAAATTTTCTATGTCATTATCTTCTTGACTCTGATGTGGTAGTTTAACTGTGGAGTTGTCTAACTTAACCACTCAAAGCACATAAATATTCCTTGCAATATTTTTTTTCTAAAACTTGTTGGGGGAAAAAATTATGGTTTAAGAGTTAGTGGGAGCAGAAAGACCAAACCAACAATTTTATTTCACCACTCAAATTTTTAATGTCTAATTTCATGTCCTATTCATTCAGGGAATGAAATAATCATAAACATCATGGAAAAGCTTGGAAGTGACAATCATAATAAACAGTAAAGACAAACCAACTTCATGTTGTCCAATAGGCATTTGAGCCCATACTCAGTGCATTCTCTAACAGGACTCCAGACCAATTCATTTCACCAACAGTTTTCTTGCAACAAAGCTACTCGGTGCAAAAAAGAATTAGGGAAATAGATGACCTAAGAAAAGAAGAGGATCTCTTTATTAAAAACTGCCCCTCTCAAGTACACAATCTTATCTCTCTCTACTCTCTTTGGTGGCCCATTTGAGCTGAATGAGGGTTAGAGCCTTGCCCTGTGGACCAAAACTATGCTAATGTGATTGAGAGCCTCTCCCTAAAAAGGCAGTTATGCTGTTGGTTTATCCCACGGGGCTACAAATTATTTTTATAAAAATAAAAATTCCCAAAACAGGTTGCTAAAACACTGCTCTTTTCCTCCTCGTTGAATAATTCATGCTACATAATATATATAGGCAAGTCTCAAGTTTCTTAAGCAAATCAAAGAATATTTGTTTAGTCCCTCCATAAGCCTAAGCATGGCCAAAAGATTTGACTGTTTATAAGAGATAGCTAACACTAAAATCAACTCAAACTCGGTTATCTGAAAAGAAGGAAAATCAAAGGATAATGAATCAGAAAGGAAGAAGAAAGCACTTTTAAAACACAAAAATAAGTGAATCAACTACTTCATCAATTTTTGAAAATAACATTGAAACTACTTTTGCTTAAAAATAAAATCACTTATACCAAAAAATCATTAATCATTAATAACAATTAAAATGGAGAATTCACTCTAGTTAAGACCAAGGAATTTAAATTCTCACTACCTTGGATCCCCACATAAAAATTTCCAAATGGGAGGACAATGAAATAAAAGATCAGTTTTATACAAGTTGCCATATTTTGCCTTCATCCCCTGATGCTACTCCAAGTTAACCCTAAATAAGTAATGTAAATGGCTAAGTAAAATTCAGAATATTTTCCAAAAGGCAGTAGTGCCTCAGGTATCTTTTACGAACTTGCATTTCCACAAGCCAATTATTGTCCTTATACAAAGCTTCATATATAACAATACATACTCTGTAAACCAACATGTTATGAAGCTAGGTTGGATTTATCACGAGACTACAAATTTCTTCTCAAATTATTTAAATAATATGGCATTTCCCCCCAGTTCTTTTGTTAATAAGCAGAATACACTTTTAAAAATATATATAGGCAAGTCTCAAGTTTCTTAAGCAAATCAAAGAATATTTGTTTAGTCCCTCCATAGTTAACCAGTAGATTCGCATAGCTGAAATATTTTATTGCTTCTTTTCTCTCTACTTCATAAACCTGCTTATAGTTATTACATAACAACCTGAATAATAGAGTCCTGAAGATTTTCCATTGAGAGTGGAATTAATCTCCATGTAAATCAAAGTTAAAAAAATAAAACTATTGTTGGAAAGCAATAAAAACAAGTTATGGCATTTTTAATCCTAACACCAAAAATCCCAAACCCAGTAAATAAATTCATATTCACAGCATATTTTTGATACTCACACTGACAATAATCCCAGAAAAATCTGCCATTCCCCTAGGCTACCCAAGAACATGTTAATTTTCAAAAACCTAATGCCTACCAGCTTTTCCCTGTATTCCAAACAACGATTGTTACAGCTGTTCCAAAGTTGCCAGAAATTCCTCAGTCCCCATAAAGCTTAATTTACTAGTTCATAATATTTCCATATTTACATATTAAGCTACTTTCATAGGACACAAAATGATATATTATTAAAAATTGGCAGTTTCTATTTCTCTTTTTTAGCTTGTTTGGTCATATTAACCATAGATTAAATTCTAGCCTAACTTTTAACTTGTATCCCAGAAATACCCCAATAGCTTGTACTTGAAGAAAATGTGTGCAAAGTTTAAAAGAATACATGTTTTATGACTAATCATAGAACGCTGAGGACAGGTAAAATGCAAGGAACGTTGCTAGAACCTCAGGATGACGAATCAAGTAAATGGATGCCGTGAAAATACAGCTGTATATGTTTGCATGAGCATATGTTTGTTCAGTTCCCCCCCTTCCTGAGCTGGGGCTTCAGCTTTAGGTCATTCTGCAAACAAGCCCCAGGAGACACACAATTACACTCCCCTGGAGACTGACCCCTTAGAGTGCCCACCTGTAGCCAAACACAGATAGCATCCCGGCGCAATGAATTAGCACTCTAAGCTGATTAGAGCAGCTCTGCACAACTCTATTTTATTGACACAATGAAGAGAGGACAGAAAAGGGCCTGAAATGAGAAAATCATTTCCATGCTGACTGAATTAAAAGAACAAAAGAGCTCCTTGCAGTTGCAGCATTCAATTTGTCGGGAAAAAAGGAAGCCACTTAATGGCTCACAATAGATCTGAGCAGACAGATGAAATTTAAAACTTCAGCATGAGTGCAGATTAGCAGCGAAACATATTCTAAATCATTTCCTCCATATGCATAATTTCGTTTGATTGTTTAGTTCTGTGTTTTACAAAAACACTGGGCTAGATGCTATCTTCAAAATGTCTTGACTTTTCATTTTTCAAAATCACAGAACAGTTTCTCATTGTATGTTAATGTCCTTGGTGACAATATAAATTGAACAAAACAAGTGTGGCTCATGTTTTCCTTTCACCTTTGGTTTTCAAAAGTGAATGTGTAAACAGAGGTTAATTTGTGGAAACTAGGATTGCAAAGTAATCTTCTAACAAACAACTTGTAATTCAAAATTAAATAGATTATAGACAACAGAAGCACTTTGACATGGGGTGAAAAACAACCAATTATTGCACCCAGAGGCTAAAATAAACTGCCACGTTAAAGTCAAATGTCATCACTGATGTCTTCTTTGGTTTAAAACGTAGCATTATTATAACTAAGAGCAACAGAGTTAAGACTGCAGTTTCCAAATGTATGTTCCTTTTAAATTTTTGCTCAATTAACTATTGTTTTACTTGTTGGGACTTATGAATTCCTGAGTTAAACTGAATTTGAAACTGACATAAAAAAATGATCATTTAATAAGCAAGCCTAACTTTTAGATATAAATACCTTATGGCTGTGAAGATTCTCTAGAATTTCCACTTTACTATTTTTTTTTTGTTTTCCAGTTTTATAAGAAAAACCTAAATGTCTAAACCATATATGGAAGACAGAATTGATTTTCATAAACGGATTGAAAGTTTTAGATGGGGAATTTTCTTCTGCCGATTTTAATTTTCAGTGCCTAAAAATAAAGAGTAAAAGCAAAGATCTTAGTTTTTAATTACTCTAAATTCACAGTTTCATTCTCCATGTCTAAACTTCTTTTAAGAAAGGTTTTTTGTTTAAAGTGGCCCTTCAGACTTTTAACCTCTCATCTTGACTCCTAATTTAAATGAAGAAAATTCACTCCTTCTGTTCTCGAAACATGCTTTGCCAAGTGTTGAGGTGCAATGTAAATTGAGCAAAAATTGTAGAACAAATCAAAAGAAAAACAATGACTGTGAGATACTTTGAGATGCAAGACTTGGGATACATTACTACTTAATTTGCTAAGTCTAATTTCCCCAGAGAAAAAACCCAAGGTATTCCAAGGATAAAAAAAGCACAAGTGATCTCCCCAACAGCTTCCATTTTCTTGACTAAATGAGGTAAGAGTTTTTTATATAAAAAGAAACTATAAAGCTTGTGGATGTTTTAACAAAATCAACGTAGTGTAACTTTGCTGACAGCTTGTCACATTTCACTGACTGTCTGTCTGGGGTACTGCGATAACATCTGCATTCACTCAGTATGAGAGCTGAACATAAGACAAAAAAGTGGGCCCTGCCATGGACGGCTCCATCAGTCTGTCAGTTCTGACATGTCATCTGAATTTTTTGAATCACTAAACACTTTTGAGACTCTGGTACTTATTATCTTTTCTTAGTTTCTATACTCGCTCAGCAATGCTGGAAAGTGTAAAGTCTGCAAGCAAGGTAGTGGACGTCCAAGGCTTTTTGTTGTCTAATCCGTAGGCCTTCATTCATGCTCACTGTTAATCTCTTAAGACATTATAAAACTGTTAGACAAAGAAATGTGAATACCTCTGCTTCTTTCGAGAATGGGAGGAAACCAAGGAAAATCGGGATCATGCTAAGCTATTCTTTTCACTATGAAAATGGTAACTTAAACCTGTTGCATCAAATTATCTGTAATTCCCCATGCTAAGGCAAATGTTTTTGAAGAATGAACAAGAGTAGTGTCACATAAAGAGAAAAATGATCACAGAATTTTCAAAATCTGCCAAATTTGATGTCAACAGAGCATTGAGATCCTTGTTGCCACATTTCTGTTTCTATTTTTTTACCCCATCGTACATGACATATGGTTAAGAGGCTTTCATAAAAGCTCATAAAAAAGCTTACCAATGCCCACTAGTAATCATTAAATAGTTTAGATAATTTTTCTCTTTATTGGAAATTCTGGGAACACTAACAGCTACATAACAATAGCCTTAAAATGTGGCTAACATTCATTAAAATGCTACACATCACAGATTTTAATGAGCAATTTTATCCTCAAAACTAGAAAACTTTACAGCATTTTTCCTACCAAGGTCAAATATAAGTAGACCCTCAGAGCTAGAGAGAATACTTACATGAACCACATAGTAGAGCCAAAGCTGTTTTCCTACCTCCTGTTTGCAGTCATTCAGGACATTAAATTAAAACTACATGCATTTGTTTTCCAAGAAACCAAGACATAGGAAAGAGAGAAAATAATACTAGATTAAGAGGCGGATTTTTTCCTGGACCTCAGATACCTAGTTCCTTTCTTCATAAGCACATGCTTAACACCTGCAAATAATTTCAGGTATAGACAAATGCCCTGCAAGGGACTAACTACAGGTGTGCTTCCCACATGCATCCTCAAAAATGACTAACTGTGCCTGAGATGGTCAAATCCCATGAATATTTGCTCTGAAGGAAGGTGACACATATATTAGATAGATAATTAATTTAACCAAAACCATTAGGTAAAGGGAGTTACACTGACATTTATTTGCCTAAGGAAAAGAACGGATAAACAAATGAAAACTAGAGACAATAAAGACAGAAAGAGGGAAGAAAGGAAGTGAAAAGGAAGAGGTGAGGAAAAGAAGTCTGTCATTTTTCACTGCTGTATTCTCTGGGGATTTTGTAAGAACACACAGTAGACACACAACACACGCTTTGAAGTTAATACATAAATTAACTAATAATGAACAAAAATAAGAATGAATTTTGGAATCGTGTTATTTTCTGCACTTCATCAGTGGCTTCTACAAATCCAAATTGAAAAACAATTTTGCACACAAACAAAACCTCCCTAATTATAAACATGGGTAAATACACTGGCACTGACAAATCCACTAGTGCAAACAGAAGACTGTGACTCTTTCTCACTTTTCTTCTTTTGGCATATTGTCGTCTTGTAATGCTCTCAAGAGCTTTGATGTAATGTCATTTGCTTGATGTTTAGTCTGTGCCTAAAATGTCAGCTGTTTATTATTTTTACATTTCAGTGCTAACACAATGGCACTTCAGAATAAAGGGCAGGGTTTCTGACACATCTCAATGACCAAAGGACTTATATTAAATAGAGGTTTCCATTCTTCCTGAAAATACTGGGGCACTCGTTTTTTAAAACTTAGATAGACCTGTTTTCATTACTACATCATTTTCTTGTGACATTTTTGTAATCTACCTGTGAGTGGCCTTCTTTTAAACACTGTATTGGGAGCCAGCTTATTACATCAAGAACTATATGCCTTCTTCAGAGCCATAGAAAATCACCTTTTCTTTTTATAGAACAGAAGACCAAGATGGTAGAAGGGTTTTGAGCCCTAGGACAAGCAGACAAAAAGAAAACTGTCCCAAAGGCAGTCTCTCCTTCCTACACTGCTAAGCTTAAGGGCCTCCTAGGGAGGAAGAATTTAGGGCCTACATGAAAATTAACAGGTACTATTTAATGCATGAGAGAGTAAATATAGATAAAGTTTTCCAGGATAATTGAATAAACTTATAAGAGTTATAATAAAGTTAAAAACATAAGTAGTTTTCAAAAGGATAACAGGCAAATCCACAGCTCTTGGTAAGGAACAGCTGATGGTAGAAATACTATCTCCTTTACGCTCAATCTTTAACCCTTACCAGTGTGGGTAATGAATTCTAACATCCTACTGTGGCAATTAGTACTTCTTTTTCATCTCTTTTTCTCAGCTGGAACTAACTAATCCTCCAGCCTCATATCAACTGTACTAACTCTATTCTACCAGAATTTGGTTTAAAAACAGTCATGTTCACTTATGTCTATAGCACATATCATAACATAATTTTTCCCTTCTTTACTTAAAAGTTTTAATATTTTAAGTGTCACCTTACCTGATCATAGTACCTTTCATCCTATTTCATGGACACTGAAGGTGAAATAACTCAGTTTTGTTTTCTCAACACAACTTAGAGGATTGTAATTGGCAATCAGCGCTCTGAGGTGCTTAGTTGGATTATATATAGAAACCAAAACTCTTCGGTTACGCTTTACAACTATATCTTAGATTCTCAATGAGATTCACAAGAGATTTGTGGAGCAGAAACTAAAGTCAATCAGAGATCTATGTTTCTATCTATCACTTGTGGTAGTTGAGTAAGAAATCAAGCATCAAATAAACACTTTTGAGTGAAGATCATGAAATGACGTTATATACCACATCACTATAGTACCTTTGGCAATGTGCCTGAAAAACCAACGTTCAGGGGTCCATATCAGAGCTCTATACTTTTAATCATAACAATTCATGATTTCATCAAGTACTTTCTGTATTTTTAACCTGGCTTATTTATAGTAAAACTCAACTATTCTTCAACCTTTATATTGCTGACAATATTCTATAGAATGAACATCTTCAAAGGAGAATTTCCATGCTTTGGAAGATACAAGGAAAGTGAAAATTCTCTTGTTAAAATTATATTCACATCTGGTTTTCTCAAGATTGATGCCTTTTCCAAGTTTAAAAAAAAAGGCTCTAACTTCTTATTAAACATTCCAATTAAATGCATTACTAAATCCACACTGTTCTCAATGGAAGCCCCTACATGAAGAGAGATCTTAGGATATAGCAGAGTTTGTGTAAGTAAAGAATCATAGCATGTGGTAGTTTTGTGACAATTTAGTTCACACTGCAGATGCTAGCAGACATTAACATTCAGTCTTAACGGTCAAGAGAACTGAAAGGAGAAAATGACATTCCAGGGGAGCCAGAGCCTCCTATAACCCAAGTTCTTCCTTGAGGAAGCCTCTACCCACATTCAGGCAAACTCAACTAGGGGTTACTGTTACTTTCAGCCATAAATCTTTAACCATATAATTCAAGTATACCCCTTCTAATATCCTGTGAGTTGGACAGCTTGCCCTCCATTTCCAGTGGCATATATTTTGGAATTTCTAAGAAGAAAACTCCCACAACTGTTCAAAGGCAATGAAGAACAGTACAGCCTCAGATGTGAGAAGCTGTAATAGACCTTCTGTAGAGTCTTAATCTATGAATCCCCAAATTTCTGCCCAGAAAGTTATAGGACTCACTGGACAACCAGGTACCACAATTAAAGAAAAATTTAAGAATAAATAAATGACAGTTTACAAAAAGATTAGATGTATTCCACTTATCTGAAATACTTCCATACACTTTATCGCAATATATTTAGTTATGATATTATTCTCAGTGACTCAGAGCCATTCCCACTTAATAGGCCATTGATGGAGAAGGTCCTGGGGGGGAAAAAAGCAAATTCACAAGGTGGCCAGGGTTGTTATTTCATGTGGAACAAGGTCAGCATCTTGTTAATGGGCAGAGTAGGCCTTATTCATTCAAGATTAGACTCTGATGCCTTGGGAAGATACTTGCTGTAATGAGGCATATTTGCTCTTAGGTTATTCTGAAACATACCATGTCGGTCCATACTGAAGAAGAGAATGAACCCGAATAAAAGCTTGTGGATCTTCCCCTAACTCTCTAAACCAGGTCACACTTCTCCCTGCTAGAGAAAACCAGCCCGATTATACTCTGGCTGAAGCCTGAAGAGGCAGGGTTTGCAAAACACAGGAGTTCTGGGGGCCAAAATAAGGGGTAGTAAAAAAGTAAAAGAAGAGGTAACCCTTAAAAGGCAGCTCCTGGAAGAGAGCTTTCTTTCATGCAGTTGGGGCTGAAGGAGAACCCTTTATGAAGGTTTAAATGTAGAGCTCTTACCTCTCTCAACCCCACTCCACCATACTACAGGAACATAAATTAATTAGAAACCAGGCCAAAATCCCTAGTCCTCCTCCTGTGCATGCTTTAGGGACACTTACTAAAGTGTTGAGTAAAAGAACCATTTAAACACTAATCAATGTTTCAAATATGTTAGGTCTAGTGAAGGCCACTTCCCAGTGGTATTCAGAAAGGGGACAATATTTAATTCTAGGTGTGCTGGCTCTGCCAACCCAAAGAGCTCTAGCCCAAAGACAATTCCACAATCCTCCCTTCACAAGGACAAAAAGAGCACCCTTGACTTTGGAAGAATGATGGTGATGATGATGATTAAAATCAGTTTGCTCTGAAGTGCTCAACCACTTACCAAACCCTGCTCTATGCTCTTCACAATACTTTACAATGAAATGTTCATATTTAATTTTCACAAAAATTCTATGAGGTAGAGGCTATTGTTAACACCATTTAAAGGATGAGGAAATTGAGGCAAGAAGTGGTTACATACTTGCTTAAAGTCACAAAGCTAGCCAGTGGTAGAGAATTTGAACACAGTCCATGAATCTCTGGACCACTTGCTCTTGGTCCCTCGTTATACTGCCTCTTTCCTTGTTGAGAAAAGCCCACTGCAGCCATGTTGAGACGACCAAATGCAATACTGAGGCTGAACTCAAGTCATGCCCGGAGAAAGAATACAGTTCCTACTCCTATCTTTTCAGAGATGGCTAGGAATAGAATTCTCTCTCTCTCTCTAAGCAATTAACTTTCTTCTCAAAGCAAAGCTTTGATCTTAAGCCACCTTCTCTGCTAATTATAAAATGCAGATGGAGATGCACCTATCAAAGGTGTTTTGATTTCAGGTTCACAAAACACAACTAGACACTAGTTTCACACAGGAGAAATGATAAAACAAGTATCTATTTTCTACATAATTCAGAGTTAACTTGTATTCTTCTCAGGGTGCAAAAACCACAACATGCCCCAATATATTAGGTTGGTGTAAAAGTAATCGTGGTTTCCCCATTAAAAGTAATGATTTTGGAGGTTTTGTTTATTATTGTTGTTGGGCTTTCTCAACAATAACGATAAATAAAACCTCCAAACCATGACAATGTAGAGCATGTCCATAACGGTGAAAAGAACTAAAGAACAAGTGTGAGGGACAGAATTCAAAGACTCAGAGAGTTACAGCCACAAGAAACTTCAGTCAAAGTCAAAGAAGGCAAAGTCAAATGACTTTTCCAAGGTCCCAGGTCTGACTTGGGTAAAATTCAAGGTTCCTGGCACCCAGCCCAGTGTTCATTCCAGTGTATCACACAGCCTCCCTGAAACACAAACCACTAGACATATGGCAAAGAAGCAAGTGAGGGAGCTAGGCCACATGAATGGCCAGATTGTTGAGGAAAGAGGGGTGGGGGCTAGCAGTAAAGGCCTGCAGGATACTACGGTTTTACAGAAATCTATTTGCAAGTAGATACTGCGGTTACCCATGTGGCTGCCCAAGAGAAAGAACAACTGACTGACAGCAAGAACAAAGGCATGGACAGTCTCACAAAGAGAGACACAAGAGTCACAGTGCTTCGTGTATATCACAAATACACTTCATCAAGTTGAGACCAAGAATAACAGTGAGGAAAAGCCCACCATACACAAGGGCCCCTTTATTCTTGGGGCTTTCCTGTTTCACACACACTTTACCTGATGAAACATTAGACCTTTTGCTTCCATTTCTGTGGGATCTTTTTGATTTTTCCGCATGTAACTAGCACATTTCATGACTATTTAGCGTTCCTATTTTTTGCAAATTAATGTGCTGTGTACACTGATGACATATTCAGAAGTTAATGAAATCAGATGAAAATCACTTAGATTAAAATTTCTCCATTTCTTCACCACCCTGTGTGCCACCTACTGTTTAGCCACAAAATACTGCAGCTCATGCATCAACAAAACTTCATATTAATATTCTCTGAGGTGGAAAGTCTCTATTAGCCATTTTTTTCCCTCCTGTCCTTTGCTTCCAACTGTGTTTAGCTTTGAAACTCTCTGACAAATGGCCATTATTCTCTGGGCTAGTAAAAAATTTCTAAACTTTAGGGGAAATGTAGTTGGTCCAAAGCCCAAGGGAATAGGCTTGTTGAATTAAATGATAAATATATGCATTTAAGGTCATTAGAGGCTTTATCTCCTGTGAAGGCTATATTTGTCAGATTGATATAATTTCCCTCAACTGAGTACTTAACTCCATCGGCCAACATTATTACAATTATTCCTTTCCCTTTAAGTGGGAGACTTCTGGCTAACAACACGTGTGCTCTTTCTGGTGCTGCTTCTGGAGCGATCAAGGCACACCTTTGTTTCATTTAGTATGCAATTTTCACCTCTGACCCAAGAAATGAGTCCTGGGCTTCCTGAACTTTATTGCCTGTTAATAGACTGCTGGCTCTCTTTTCAGCAGTAATAGAAATGGTGGAGAGGCATTTCATTTAAGAGGCTAGCAGACTGCAGCCTGAAAGACAATGTCAGAATTAAAAGTCAGCCTGGCCAAAAAACCATATAAAGAGCACAGCGACATGAAAGAGGAAGTTTTCCATATTCCACCCCCAGACTGAACACTTGGTGTGTAAATGGGAACAGCACCCCAAATCTCATTATTTTCCCACCGCACAATGGCAGACACTCTGAATGGTGCTAAGTGATTGATCTAGTAATTCATCTTCAACTTACACCTATCTACATATTTTGTTTCTCCTCATTAAACTGGAGACATCAGTGACAAACTTATGAAGTGGTGGTCTTTGGCTTCATAAAATCCACACAGATGCTCATCAGAGGCTCTTTCCTGCCTGCTTCTTAGTGACACGTGTTTATAATTTTGTCTGTATTGCGTTTGCTGTGGTTTACTCTTAAGTACATCTGTTCAATTAAAATGGGAACGTGTGACATGGCCTGTACTCAGCAACTTTTGAGCTTGTTAATGAAATGTTCTAAGGTTCCTGCCTTAGCTCTTTATTTGCAAAAGGGTTTCATTCCACAGAGTTCCAATGATTGAAAAGTATAAATAAAAATACCCTTTCAGACACATACAAAGAAGTCGACTGTTTTGTTAATAGTTAAGAAAGGACATTATTACTGCATAAGGACATTATTTTACATGAAAAGACATTATTAAAAATGATTTACTGCCTCATGTTTGGAAACTTACAGGAAAAGTCTGATAATATATTAAACTTGTTTATTACAGCTTCATATAATTTTGAATAATACTACTTTTTCCTTTGACAAGTGCAATAAACTCTGCTGGTATAGACATAGGTTGATTATCACGAGTCAACTGTGTTGCTTAAAGAAACATGCCTGAACAATCAGCTTTTGACGGCTGCATCTCCAGTTATTTACACTCGCCATCATGGTAATAACTCACCATTTCTATATTAATAAGGCAGTGAAATTTATTATGATGGTATTGAAAAGTTATTAAGTACTGCATCCCAAGTGACAAAGTACCACAGCACTGTCACTATCCAAAAGCAGTTGCCCATTCATCACCTGCCTTTCCAGATGGTCCTGCATCTTTATCGCTCCCAGGTTGGTGACATCACCTGTTCACCCACTCAAAATTGATGATGAAAGCAAACAGATCTATCTTACTTACATTTACCAAATCAATTTAATTTTTACAGGCCATGGCTTAGTGACATATTGACTGTTTTCCTTAATGGCATCTACTGTATTTAATGCAAGGATGTCATCTTTGATTCCTGGCTCGCATAATGTGTCATTTCATAATAAATTTTTATAACATATTTACTTAATGGAAAGAATTATGATTGCTTGTCAGTTTTCTTATTAAACATAATGATAATTCCTTTTCTTCTTGAGTATCATCCATTGGGCAACAAATCTATTTTTAGCTCTCCTCATCACTTAAAGGAGTTAATGATTTGGATATAAAGTAAGCTCTAGGCAAGTGTGAGGCACACAACTGACCCTTCCCAATCTTGGGGCTCAAAGGTAAGGGTTTTATCTTATTTATTTGTTACTATAGAAGAACTATATTCTTAAGGGATGCTCTAATTAATGTATCAGCAACAGCTAAAGACAAACATGAAATACCATTGCAAAAAGAATAACAGATGTAAAAATGATTTTAACAGTTCATATGATGTTTAATCTTTACTTCCCCATACCAGTATAGTCAATTCTCTTCAGCTAGTGACTCTAGATCAAATGCATTTTAAAATACGTATCTGCATTGTAAAAGTTAAGATGCAGGCACAGAGACTAGTCTACTGACTATCTGATACTCACATGTGACACCCCCTTTCCCCAAGTATGATTTATAGATCCCATCTGCTGCCCTTTGGAACAAATGTTCCTCTGACATGAGTCACCATGGCATTGTGGTACATTTGTATTACCTAAGGGAATTAGCACTTATATTTACTTTTGGAGATGAAGGCAAAATGGCATCAAGCTTCTGTATTTCTATTTAATATCCATACTATACGGGTGTGTTCTGGGCAATATCCCTGACTCATTCCTCACCAGTGCCTATATTCAAAGAGGTGCAGGAGTCCAGGGGGAAAATCACTATGTGGCCTCCCTGCCCCCTAAATACTGACCCATGCAAGTAAATGTGTGTGCAAGTAAAAACAACATCAAATAAACTCCAGGTGACACTCTAGAGAAAAAGTGGGAAAGGGTCTGCAACAAAGGAAAACTGAATAATCTCAGGTGTATCCATCTCTTTAGATATTTATCTATCAAGGATCTGTTTCTTCAGATGGCACGACCTAGCCGGAGAAGCCTTAGTGAGGTTAGGGAGAGAGAGGACAGGAAAAGGTTAGCTGGCTTCAGTCCTACACTGCTGATTTAGACTGACAGCAATTGCTTTCCTTCTCTAGCTCTCTGGTTCTCTCAAAAACAGTGTTACTTAAGCTAATCTCTCCCCACCCTTCACTAAGGCTAGATGAGGTCAGGAACAGCCTTCATGTTTACCGTGCCCTATAGTGGACTGGTTGGGTCCCAGGATTGGTGACTTCCCAGGGAGATTCCAGGAAGATGGAAGAACCCCACACAGGAGCACTCTCCATCTGTGCTCCTATTGTTTAGTCTCTATCAAATGAGCAGAAATTTATGTGGCAACAACAGCACTCTAGGATAGCTTTTATCCCTTTGAAAACCAGGTCCAGGATTTTCTACATCCCTATAATTGAAATAATACCACCTCAAACTAGGAAAAAAACCTTGAAATCAAAGCCAGGTAACCTGCTCCTATATATATAGCACATTCATGTAAGGAGACTCATACTCATCTGAAAAATCACTTCATGCTCATCTGCAATGAGTTTATCCTAATTCATTGGTTAGTCAGTCTTGCCCTTGGGTGAGGCTTCCAGGAAAACAGGGATTCAGGCCAGTAGTATTGCGAGACCAACAAGAAATACCTTTTTTTGAGGGCAGCTGGCCTCTGTGCCAGGGTGGAGATTCTATGCTGGCATCACACACCTGCTGAATTCCTACCAGAAGAATCTAAACAATAAAAAACAGAAAAAACAAATCATGCACACCTGTGGCTGCCAACCAGTTGAACGTTCACTGCCATTCCACGCACACCTGGGAAGCCTGTGGGGTCAGCTGCAGTGTCAGAGGAAAATAACAGTCGGCCAGTTGGTAGGAAGCCCAAAGCGTCCACCTCCCAGGGGTCTGTGACATGAGCTGTATATGCACACACATCTTCTATGAATAAGGAAAGCCCTAAGTATAGGCATGGCAAGAACAAAAGATATTTCAGAGCAGAGGTTAATTTAATCATTATCCTCTGCCCACTGTGCCCACAGAAGGAAGGAGTCTTCCTGAATCAACTCTTAGGTCCTCCTTCACTAGCCAAATCCAGATGCTGGGTAATCCAGAGACTAGAAAAAGGCTATATTGAGGGGAGGGACAGCCTGGGGAGAAATGCCAAATGTGGGTAAAGGGGAGGAAGGCAGCAAAACACACTGCCATGTGTGTACCTACGCAACTGTCTTGCATGTTCTGCACATGTACCCAAAACCTAAAATGCAATAAAAAAAGACTTTATTGAATAAATTTATCTGTATGACTGAAAAAATAGGCAGAGGGCTGGATTATGAGAAGAGTGAGAATTTTGAGAGGAGAGAGTCCGCAAGCAGCACCTGCTGGATGTGTGAGATACTGGAAGACTAAGAAAGTGAACTGCAGACGTATACAGGGAGAGAGATTTAAGTTTTGCATAACATTATACGTGGAATTCCCCCGTGCTGTTTCTGGAAAGATGTGGTTTGTTTTTTAAGTGTGTGTGGCGGTGGGGGGGCTGAAGTTGCTGGGTTTTAAACAAGTTTTCTGTGGTTACTGCCAAGGTATAACTGTAAAGCACCCAGATTTATATGCTTACCTAAAGAAAGCAGCAGGTATCAAGTACAGTACTGGTAGATTCTAAAATGATTAATATTTAAAAGCAAGAAAGCATGTGTATTTGCCTGTCTGTGTTGTAAGGGATGGTATACAAAATTGTACAGCGTGGGTTGCAGACACATTGTTTCTGTATCAGGTGACATTCTATGGCTGAGTTTCTTTGGTCAAGAAGTACAAAAGTTATTTTCTGTGTCTTCAGCAGCCTCTACTGCTGGAATGCAAGTCAGATCTGAAAGCTGTGGAATCAATGCTCACATGTGATGGGGCTGGATCTGCAAGTAGTCTATTGGCAGTGGGTGGCACGGCCAACACTAACACAATTGACTTTTAATTGTTCTGCACACTGTGTCTTGTTCCTGGGCATGTGTTTCCCTCTGAGAAGCTATCGCTGAGCTCTCCTTAGGTAGTGTGGACCCGGCTCACACTATACCGTGGAGCACCCCTGTGAGATAAGCTGTTTCTTTGTAATGTTTGCTTTATCGTCCACCAGTACAAGCAAATATCTTTTTTAAACAAAGGTACTGTCAAATTTCTCATGCTTTACGAATATACTTTATGAACATCAACTTTAAAGAGGCAGCTTTTTGTGTCCATTTGCACATATCTTTTTATATTATTCTTTGTCCTGAGAGTTGACCAATTCTTGCTGTTTGTGATTTTTTTAGTGTGACAATTCTACTAATGAATATGCCAAAAATAATCTTAAAAAGCACTCAATATTTTACCAACCTTCAGTTTCGGTTACATCATGAAAGACCAAAAAATGTTTTAGGGCAAAAGTGAGGATAGTATTTATTTACTGAATTTGCCTATAGCTGAAAGAGTAATTCATTTTAAAAATCACTACCTTGGACAGAATTATGTATAAAAAGAAGCATTTTATCAAAATGATTGTATGATTCTATCAATGTAAATAAACTTTGAGATGTTAAGATGCTACGTTAATAAAGATTTTTATTTATCATTCAGATGGAATAGTGTACAGTTTCCCTCCCATTCCCCATTTCTTCATCCCACCTACTTATTATTGGAACAAACTGAACAAACGAGGGAGCAAAGAAGCTGAAACAATGCCTAGCCTAAGATAGATTTGAATTGGTTATTTCCTGTTGCTTCTCACTGCTTCTTAATTTATCCTCAAGGAAAAGGCATAGAGAATAGAATATTCTGATGCAGTGGCTCAATCAAGTATTCTAGAATATTGAAGCATTATAAAGAATCTCTGTCCCTGGAAGTGCCAAATCCTAGAGCTAACTGTCAAAACTATTAAAAGATGTTCTTTGCTGAATATTTTATTGTAAGTTTTGCTATTGACTCACCGGCTAGAGAGGGAAGCAATAATTATGCTAGTATGGGGGTTAATAATAAGAAAGAAACTTCATTTGGGTTTATTTTGTAATAAATAATTTATATGAGGTTTCCTAACTGGAAGAAAATCACCTAACATTCCTTTGAAAACCGATGGATTCACATCAAATTCTGGTTGATCACCAAGGCAGACAGAACAAAACAGAAGAGGAATCTTTCTTAAATTCGGGTCTCAGACTTGCCCACATCACCAACTACACTTTGGAAGTTCCAGAGGTTGTTCAAACAGCCATAAGAGGAGTAGACATGCTGGATTTCTTTGACACCTTTCATAGAAGAAAGAATCAGGCGAGCAAGCCTCATGGTACTGACAGAGCAAATGTGAATGGAGGAAAGGGGACAGTTGACCTTTCCACAAGAAACAAGGTCCCTCCTGAGTCCAGGTCAAAACCCGAGATAGTCCATGGTGCTTCTGGAGGAGAAATGTCTATAAACTAGATTGCAGCCCCACCCCCCTTTTTTTTTTTTTTTTTTTTTTTTTGAGACAGGGTCTTTCTCTGTTGTCCAGGCTGGAATGCAGTAGTATGAATATGGGTCACTGCATCCTTGACCTCCTGGGTTCAAGCAATCTTCCTGCCTTGTTTCCCAAGTAACTGGGGCTACATGTATGTGCCACTATGCAGGCTAATTTTTGTAATGTTTTTTTAAAAGATGGGGTCTCACTATGTCACCCAGGCTGGTCTCAAACTCTTGGGCTCAATTGATTCTCCCACCTCAGCCACCCAAAGTGCTAGAATTACAGGCATGAGCCACTTCACTCAGCCCTCTTTTTTGATTTCATTATATTCTAAGAGAATCTATAATATTTCCTTGGGCACAAATGACAATCAAACTTAGGGGTCCCATTAATTAATCCTCACTTCTCTTGACATTTTATCTGTTTTTAATTCCTCACAAGCTAAAATTGAATATCCACACTATATTTACTATTTTTAAAATATTGCAAAAACTTAATAAATACTTCATAATGTAGGCTTTTATAGTAATACACATTTATTATTATATTACATTTCTCTTTCTTAACTACACATCAAAGACAACCCTTTGGATAACTGGTACTGTTTGTTCTCTTTAGGAATTAACTCATTTTAAAATTAGTAAGACAAAGGTCTTCACCTCTTAGTTATCTAGCTCTAAGAGCATGCAATTTGTCAAGCGCACTTGCTTTCTTGTAAATAAACTAAATGTTTTCCCTGAAATCAATGCCACACCAGTCAAAATTCATTTTGTGCCCAAGCAGACCTAAAGAGACCCAGGGGAGAAATATTGTTATTCAAAGACATCTAGTACAACTGGCATAAAAACATACACATAGACCAATGGAACAGAAAAGAAAGCTGAGAGATAAACCCACACATATACAACCAACTAATCCTCAAGAAAGGTGCCAACAGCACACTATGGGGAAAAGATAGTCTCTTCCATAAATGGTGCTAAGAAAACTGGATATCTAACTCCAAAAAATAAAATTGTATTCTTATCATACAACATACAAAAAAAAAACTCAAACTGGACTAAAGATGTAAACATACAACCTGAAACCATAAAACTTATAGAGAAAAATACAGGAGAAAGACTCCATGACATTGGTCTTGGCAATAATATTTTTTAAATATGACCCCAAAAGCACAGGCAACAAAAGCAAAAATAAACAAGTGGGACTACATCTAACTAAAAAGTTTCTGCAAAGCAAAGGAAACAATCAACAAAAGAAAAAGAAAGCCTACGGAATGGGAGAAAATATTTGCAAACCATATATCTGCTAAGGAACCAATTTCCAAAAATATATAAGGAACTCATACAACTCAATAGCAAAAAACATTAATAATAAAATAACTCAATTTTAAAATGGACAAAGGACCTGAATATATGTTTTTTTCAAAGAAGACATACAATAGCTAACAAGTATATGAAATGATGCCAAATATCACTAATCATCATGGAAATGCAAATTCAAAAAACCACAATGAGATAACACCTCTCACCTGTTACAATGACTGTTTTCAAACAGTCAAAAAATAAAAAGTATTGACAAAGATGTGGAGACAAGGGGCTATTTATACACTGTTGGTAGGAATTTAAACTGGTATAGCCATTAGGGAATACAGTATAGAGAGTTCTCAGATAATTAAAAATACAACTACCTTATGATCCAGCAATCACACTTCTGTGTATATTTCAAAAGTAAATAAAATCACCATCTCAAAGAGACATCTGCACTCACATGGTCATTGATTGCAACACTATCAACAATGGCCAAAATGCAGAAACAACCTGAGTGTGATGGATAGATGATTTTAAAATGTGATATACACACAATGGAACATGATTTAGCCTTTTAAGAGAAGAAAATCCTGCCATTTGAGACAATGTGGACAAACCTGGAGGATACTATGCTAAGCGAAATAAGCCAAACACAAAAAGAAAACACCGCATGATTGCACTTATATGTGGAATCTAAAGTAAAAACTGACAGAAACAGAGTAGAATGGCTGTTCCCAAGGACCAGGAGGTAGGGGAAATGGGAGGTGCTGCTTAAAGGGTACAAATTGGCACTTATCAGATGAATCAATTCTGGAGATCTAATGTACAGCATTGTGATTATAGTTAATAATAATGTATTGTATACACTAAATTTGCTAAAGGAGTAGTAGATCTTAAGTGTTTCACTACACACACACACACACACACACACACACAAAGGTAACTAAGGTAACTACCGAGGTAATGGATATCTTAATTAGCTTGATTGTGGTAATTATTTTACAATGTATAGGTATATCAAAACATCACATTGTCCACCTTGAATGTATACAATTATTATTTTCCAGTTATACCTCAATGAAGCCAAAAAATAAAAACTAAAACAAACACAAAAATTCTGTCACATATCTCTAAAATCTCAAATGATTTCATTCTTCTTCGTTGCCAAGCACACCTTATATGTCAGCCTCCTGACTGACCACAGTTGTTAGGTATCTTTAAAGGGCAACGTTGTTGTTTCTGTCATTTTAACGACTATTCATGTCTTAGTTAACATAGATTGCCTGTTTGAATATGTAAGGTGTTACTGGAGAATCCAAAATCAAACTTAGAAGTATGACAAATATTTATTTTTAAAATATACAAGGAAGCATATCTTCATTGTAATATCACATTTTAGGATTACATTACTGGAACATAATGTATTGCCCAAGCATTGCTTCAAAATTATTTAATGAATTTCTGACTCCAGTATAATCTCTTTCCACCATTCCTTTCTACCTATTTGACATAACATAAGAGAAATTCACTCTCTACTCATGTCATTATTTTCTATGTGTACGTGTATATATGTTTGAAAGAAGAAAAGCTAAGTTCACATCTGGTATTTTAGCTGATTAAACTAATGTGGAGCAATTCTGGGTGAAATGAGCACAGTGCTGGGTCTGGCACATAATGGGTGCATCATCAGCTGACTTTTACTTGCAGAGTTTTGCAATGGCGAATGATAACGAAGATAGGCAAAGAAAATGTGCTACATGGCAATATTTTAAAGAAGTAAAACGTCTTCCTTTTTTCAATGGCCTATCTCAGACTATTAAAAACTACGCCACCTAAATTGTTCTTTGGTGTAAAAGAAGCTTGTGATCTCTCCTGAATCCTCATTTTCATTGTTAGTTAGGAAAGAGTCAGTGCTTCCATTTCAAACAAACCCAGAGTCAAATAATTAGACCATCCAGAGATAACCAAATTTCGAGGAAACAAGAAATTGGAGAAGGAGCAATAATTTATTAAAATCAATCAATAAAATGTAATGATTGGCATTTTCCCTATCTAGTAACCCTATGCGAGACCTGCATTTTAGCCAAGCTGCTGCTGCTGCTGTCTTGTTAACATTTATTGGGTTCTTCTACCACCACTGTGCTAAGCTCCTAACACACAAGGTCACATTTTACCCTTACAACAACTCTAATTGGTTGGATACAATTATTATTCCTATGTGAAATGTAAATAAACAGGGGGCAGATAATTAAGTAAAATTTTCCAAATAACTCAAGCCCACAGGAGCCCTGAGGAGGATCTGAACCCAGGAAGTCTCACTCCAGAAAAAGCCTGCTTCTCACTGCTCCGCATGCAGTTACCATGTTATTACACTGTGGCCATCTTTAGAAGGAAACGTGAGAAAAACCTTGTCTTGAACCAACAGAATTTTTAAAAAGTATTTTCCACTCAGTAATTCTGAATCAGTAATTCTAAAGTTCATAACCTAAGAAAAAGCTTTCTATCACTAATTATTCCCAAGTCCTTTAGACAAGCACACTCCAAGTCTTTAAAGATCTTTTTGTTGGAGAGAAGAAGTCACGTGCATTGTGAGGTAGCAATTGCTGCCAAACTCTAATATTATTTTTAAAGTTTCTCTTTGTTGGATAAATACTGGCTTCAGAGAAAATCATACAAGTGATGCTTCTGGTATCGATAGCTTATGTTTACCAAACCATATATTTTGATATGTAAATTTTATTTTCAAAAGCATCCTATTTCTCTAACATATTAACAAAGAATTTCTCAAAGTACCATACTTGGGAAATACGTCAAATTATTTAATTACTTAAATGAAGTTCAGAAGGATAGCCTCTACTTCCAATGTTACCTTTGATCTTTCTCTTTTACCTTCTTTGAAGAGACTACCATATTTCTCTACTCAATTCTGATTATATAACAACTAATGATGTGGCACGGTTTTCTTAAGTTTTTATTTTTGTAGGTACAGAGTAGGCATAAATATTCATGTGTTATTTTGCTAGAGGGACAGAATGCATAAAAATCATATCATGGAAAACAGGGTATCATGAGGCAGTTATTATTGATCCATTGACCAAATAAAAGCAGGGACCAATCAGTTTGAGTAGTTTCCCTAGAATCATACAGTTAATGACAGAGGCAAGACTGGATTACACATGTCTAAATTTCAGATTCTAGATTTTTCCATGGACTACTTCAGCTCTCATTCCTTGTCTCCTCTTTCAGAGTTGCTTAATCCTATATTCATCCATTCATTCTTTCATTTATCTAATCATTCATTCATTCATTTATTGAACAATTATTTGTTAAATGTTGTTATAGACTGAATGTGTGTGTCCTCCTAAAATCGACATGTTGAAGCCCTAATCCCCATTAGGACTACATTTGGAGATAAGGCCATTAGGATGTAATTAAGGTTAAATAAGGTCACAAGAGTGGGTCCCCAATCCAATAGGATTAGTGCCCTTATATTAATAAGGAGAGATACCAGAAGCTTGTTCTCTCTTTCTCCCTCCCTCCCTGCCTCTCTCTCTCCCTCTCTCTCTCTTTCTCTCCCCCCTCCCCCCACCCACCTCAACCCTCTCTCTGCTTATGAACACCAAAGAAAGGCTATATGAGTATGCAATGAGAAGACAGCTGTCTGCAAGCCTAGAGGAGGGCTCTCACCAGAAACTAAAGCAGCTGGAACCTTGATCTTGGACCTCTAGCCTTCAGAATTGTGTGAATATAAGTTCTACTGCTTAAGCCACCCAGTTTATGGTATTTTGTTATGGCAGCCCAAGCTGACTAATACAGTCTGCTTATTTCAATTAATGGTTCTATTTTCAGAATAGTGTCACAGGGATTAAAAAAATGTATAAAACATAATCAAGACATTGCACTAGAAGAATATAGCTTTGCAAGCTCTCAAGAACTCTTGCCTTGATAGAGAAGCTACATAAATAATCTGGATACTACACAATGTTTCAGTGTTTTCAGCCCAGGAAGTTCACTCCAGAAGCCTGCTTTCCACTGCTCTGTGTGCAGTTCCCATGTTGTCACATAATGGCCATCTTTAGAAGAAAACCCTCATCTTTAGTAAGTGGAGCAATCTTTCTTGGCAAGACAAAATTTAGGTAGTACTAAATTCTAATTAGAAAGAACATGGGACTGGGCATAATGGCTCACACTTGTCATCCCAGCACGTTGGGAAGCCAAGGTAGGAGGATCACTTGAGGAAAGGAGTTTGAGATCAGATTTGCATTTATGTAATGACCAGTGGAATGTATCTCAAAATAATAAGAGCTGTTTCTGACATACCCACAGCCAATATCATACTGAATGAGCAAAAACTGGAAGCATTCCCTTTGAAAACTGGTGCAAGACAAGGATGCCCTCTCTCACCACTCCTATTCAACACAGTACTGGAAGTTCTGGCCAGGGCAATCAATCAAGAGAAAGAAATAAAGTGCATTCAAATAGGAAAAGAGGAAGTCAAATGGTCTCTGTTTGCAGATGACATGATTGTATATGTAGAAAACCCCATTGTCTCAGCCCAAAGTCTCCTTAAGCTGATAAGCAACTTCAGCAAATTCTCAGGATACAAAATCAATGTGCAAAAATCACAAGCATTCCTATACACCAATAATAGACAAAGAGAGAACCAAATCATGAGTAAACTCCCATTCACAATTGCTACAAAGAAAATAAATATCTAGGAATACAATTTGTAAGGGATGTGAAGGACCTCTTCAAAAAGAACTACAGGCCGGGTGCGGTGGCTCAAGCCTATAATCCCAGCCCTTTGGGAGGCCGAGGCAGGTGGATCACGAGGTCAAGAGATCAAGACCATCCTCTGGTCAACATGGTGAAACCCTGTCTCTACTAAAAATACAAAAATTAGCTGGGCATGGTGGCGCGCGCCTGTAATCCCAGGCACTCAGGAGGCTGGGGCAGGAGAATTGCTTGAGCTCAGGAGGCGGAGGTTGCAGTGAGCCAAGATCGCACCATTTCACTCCAGCCTGGGTAACAAGAGCGAAACTCTGTCTCAAAAAAAAAAAACTACAAACACCGCTGGAGGAAATAAGAGAGGGCGTAAACAAATGGAAAAATATTTCATGCTCATGGATAGGAAGAATTAATATCATGAAAATGCAAATCTAAACCCCAATGAGATGCCATCTCACACCAGTTAGAATACAATCCTTAAAAAGTCAAGAAACAACAGATGCTGGAGAGAATGTGAAGAAACAGGAATGCCTTTACACTATTGGTGGGACTGTAAATTAGTTCAACCATTGTGCAAGACAGTGTGGTGAATCCTCAAGGATCTAGAACCATAAATACCATTTGACCCAGCAATCCCGCTTACTGCAGCACAATATTCACAATAGTGAAGACTTAGAACCAACCCAAATGCCCATCAATGATAGACCAGATTAAAAAAATGTGGCACATATACACTATGGAATACTATGCAGCCACAAAAAAGGATGAGATCATGTCCTTTGCAAGGACATGGATGAAGCTGGAAACCATCATTCTCAGCAAATTAACACAGGAACAGAAAGCCAAACAATACATGTTCTCACCCATAAGTGGGAATTGAATTATGAGAACACATGGACACAGGGAGGGGAACGTTATACACTGGTGCCTGTCTGAGCATGGGTGGCTAGGGGAGGCACAGCATGAGGAGAAATACCTAATGTAGATGATAGGCTGATGGGTGCAGCAAACCACCATGGCATGTATATACCTATGTACCAAACCTACATGTTCTGCACATGTATCCTAGAACTTAAAGTGTAAGAAAAAATAAAAGAAAGAAAGAGGAGGGAAGGAAGGAAGGAAGGAAGGAAGGAAGGGAGGGAGGGAGGGAGGGAGGGAGGGAGGGAAAGAGAGAAAGAAAGAGAGCATATATAAGATTGGGGGCTTGGCCGGGTGCGGTGGCTCACGCCTGTAATCCCAGCACTTTGGGAGACCGAGGAGGGTGGATCACGAGGTCAGAAGATGGAGACCATCCTGGCCAACAGGGTGAAACCCTGTCTTTACTAAAAATACAAAAAATTAGCTGGGCGTGGCAGCACATACCTGTAGTTTCAACTACTCGGGAGGCTGAGGCAAGAGAATTGCTTGAATCCAGGAGGCACACATTGCAGTGAGCTGAGATTGCGCCACTGCACTCCAGCCTGGGTGACAGAGCGAGACTCCATCTCAAAACAAAACAAAACAAAACAAAAAATGGGGGCTTAATAGAATATGGAAACCATAAATTAGGCATAGTTGAATGGTTGATATGGGAGAGAGATGTGTCAAGATGACATATTTTTTGGCCTGAACAACTGGATAGATGGCAATGGAATTTATTACAACAGGAAATATACAAGAAGGGGAGCTTTGCAGGAAGAAAAGAGCAAGGGTCCTACTAGAGACAGCAATCATTTGTTCAGTTATGATAGGTTGAGTTTCTGTTGGGGGAACATTTAGTGCAGAATCTGATGCACGATAGTCCCTCAGTAATTGTTGGCTAACATGGATTTTCTCTATGTGTATTTATTTGGAAAGATGCCTAAGAGGTTTTTTCTTTTTTCCCAAAATGAAGGCATATCAAAAGGAGAGGTCACACTAGTTAATCACAATTATCTCTAATCAAATAGGAAAACCAGCTAGAATTGAGAAAAGATGACATGGGAACAATTGAAAGTCGACCTGCAGGGGTGTGGTGAGATGCCATTGAGAAAGTGCCTTTGCTAATCATGATTGGGTTTTGTATTAACTAGGTAAGATTTGGGGGAAAAAAAGAAAAAGAAAAAGGCTAGGAAGAATCAAGAACTCAACTGCTCCTCTACGGAAAACAAGTTGGCTGAAATTACGAAAAGTCATTTCTTGTGGTTTTGTTCATAATACCTAAAGAGTAGAAAAGCCACATTCTCAAAAGGAAGGGTAATCATTAAAATGATGGGAAAAAAACTACTGAATTGGCCATCAACTGAATTCTTGAAGGAGAAAGAGGAGAAAGGGAATACGTGATCTTCAGCCAAAAAGTCAGGAACTATTTTATAAAGGTGTCTTGAATTCCAAGCAATAAAAACAACTCAGTTCTGAAATAATGAAAAGAATCATTTTACATTTCTCAAGGTAAATATTTGCCAGTGTATATGTTGAAGACATTTTACTCCAAGGAGAAAAAAATAATTAATTTTAAAT
Organism: Callithrix jacchus; assembly: GCF_049354715.1. Classification (NCBI taxonomy): domain Eukaryota; kingdom Metazoa; phylum Chordata; class Mammalia; order Primates; family Cebidae; genus Callithrix; species Callithrix jacchus. Next base: position 17,659,067 of record NC_133518.1, on the reverse strand, counting down.
TTCCTCCAAATGCAGAATTTTCCTCAGTTTCATCCCCCTATCCATAGGTATTATGTTTAAAGAGGCACAGTCCTGCATGTAACAAGCCTGTAATTGCAAAATGATTCCATTATTAAGCTGTGGTTTATTCCAAGGCTTCTGGATAATCTTGATGAGTACTGTACTTGTTGTTTAACTCTCGAGATTTTGTAATAAAAGTTTAATGAGTTACTTATTATTAGAATGTTTATAGCCATTATTTTAAGGTGAACAATAATGACGTAAAGTTTGTGCGCATTTGGTTTAAAATGTATTCAACTCACATATCAGTTAATGCTACAGTGATTTTTAAAAACTCTCTTATCAGTACACGTGTCTCAAGGCAATGCAGCTAAACCTCAGCTTTACTGGGGCTACGGTTAATAATGAAACTAAGGAAGGATTTCTCACTTGAATCATGTCAAAGCCAGATCCTAACTTCTTGCATTTCAGAATTTGAACAAGAATTGCTTTTATTATAGCATTTTGAACAGATTTCACAAGAGCATACTTATAAAGCAAGAGGACAAAAAGTTGAAATTAAGTCCTGAAGGCACTGAATATTCATTTCTATTTAAAGCTAACCAGATATTCTATTAATGATCATAAATATTAAGGGAACATACCAAAATAAATCTAGTTTATCTGATTTCTGTCTACTGAAATGCTATGAAACCAAAGGTCAATCACATCTCCAAAAAATGTTTTACCCCTGCGGAAACTGTCTACAAGTTTTTCAGATAGAGACGAGATTTTCTAGAAATTATAATGATTCAAGCACAAAAATTTTCAAGTTACAGCAATCAATGGAAAGTGTGCATATCTACTGAACCTGTATAAAACTTACACTCAGAAGTGTAAGATAGTTGTCTTTCTTGAAATAAGATTAATTTAGATTTTTAAAATCAGACTAAAACTTTTAATTATTAGATGTTGCCAAATGGATTTTATGAAAAATACGGCTGAAATGAGTGACTAATTTCATAACCATTTTGTGCCACTGTTTTAACGCACAAATTACTCATTAAATCATTTGAATATAAAGAACCATAACATAATTCAGTGATGAGTACAGTGCTGACATCCTGGAAGCATGTATAATTAAAGCAGGTCATCAAAAGAGAGGCAAAATATATTAGAAGAACATAGCACAAAATGAAAATAAAACCAATTTAACTCATAGTCACAAAATAGGAAAAACAAATGTTTTCCTCCAATCCTCCAACTCCCACCCCCCAAAAAAGATAAAATACAATAAACATGTCATATGATTATGTCTATCTGATAATCCCACATGCTCCATATGGTCACAGCCAATGCTTCCAAGCATTAACTATAAAATCATATCTTCTTCCTTTAGTAGTTTTTCAAGTCAATACTATTCTTTGACCAAAATATTAGGTTGGGTTCCCTCCTATCATGCCATACCTTTAATCAATATATTGTTTCCATTGAGAAGTGAGATTGTAAAGGAAGTTTATTCTTAAAGACTCTATTGAAAACATATTGTAACAAATAGAATTTGCTTATTTTTTGGCTGCTTAAACAATTAATCTCTTCTTACACAGCTGCAATATATAAATGTGTTAACTCAAAATATGTTCTTACCTCCCATCCATAACTAGGATCTTTCAGGTTTGATCTCTGCTCTCCCACATAAGGCCCAAACTTTTCACCTACTTCGATCTTCCTTTTGGTCCATATTCCTAGTCCTGCTCCAGGCATATTTGACTCTCGAAGTTCAAACTCAGCAGGAATTGGGATATCATCAGGGATGTAGATGGGGGCTTTGTAAGGAGAGCCCTCCTTTGGAGTGAAGGCTTCACTGGATGTGGCAGGTGAGCATGGCTCTTGAATATTGAGGGAGGGAGTGCTGGCTACTCCGTCTGCATCTGGCATTTCTTCCAAAGGTATTTCAGGGTAGATGGCATATACACACTCATTATCTGTGAATAAATAAGAATTTCATAAATTTCTTTGATATTAAAGAGACAAAATTCCACATGGGTAGCCACCTTATTATGTTGTTGTTCTTTGAAGGCTAAATAGGTGCCTTCATTAAAATCTTCATTATTCACAGGCCAGGGAGAGGCTAGAGATTATGGCCTCTGTGGTTTATCTGTGGTGAATCCATAAATCAAATGAACTAATCCTCAATTGTCAATACTTGCATGGACTAGTTCAATTCATTATCCATCTGGAAAACAATCAGCAACTTCATTATTGTTCTGACTGAAGTACAGACAAGAAGTAAGCATGTGTGTAACTATAAGCCCCAAACCACCCCAAATTGGGAGCTGACAGGATTCCAAAATTTATTGGAAAGTTGTGTCATGCAATGTTATCTTAGAATAATGGTAGGAAAATCATCAAAGATTCCAAAGGCTGCCATGTGCAACAAGGCTTAAATGTGTGTGGCAGAGTTATTTATTAGAATATTAATTCGTGTGTCTTCCTTCTCTGTTTTTCCTTTCCAATTTTGAACACGTCCCCAAGCCCTTGGTATTTCCTTGCGTTGGTAACTTCTGCAGAGCAGAAAGTTAAAGTTACCTGAAGCCAGTAAAAGGATATTTTACTGGATATTTGTAAAAGCTAAAATTGTTAAAGAAATTAGGTAAATTTTCCAGAGGGAAAAGGGAGAGGAGGGGTGCCCTGAGGTGCACCAGAAAGACAGAGAATTTCCTCCAGACTGAGACACAATGGAGATCAGAAACCCTTTGTATGGGGCACTGCCCATCTTTACGAAGCAGCACCTGGGGAGGTGGGCAAGACCTTTGGGGGATAGCAGGGTTGAGTAGGAATCCAGGCACTGAGCCCTGAGGCCCTAAGGACCCCCAGAGCAGCACAGCCCCACACTTGAAGTAAACAAGTGGACCATGTGAGACCTTAAGACCTCTATGACACTTGTATGGGGATTGTACGAAACCAGCCAAGGGGGATTTCGTTTGTCTTAAAGTCAATGAATACATGTTTCTTGTCTGCTAGGATTACAAATGGAAAGTCATACCCAATTTGTTTGATTCATAGAACTGCAAGGAAAGCACTAAGAAAATCAGGTGAAAATTACAAAGATATTTCAATCAGAGGTAGTCAAAGGTTAAGAATTTGAAAAATTAGCTGAGTATGGTGGTGTGCACCTGTTATCCCAGCCTCTTGGGAGGCTGAGGGGGAGGACTGCTTGAGCTCTAGAAGGCTGCAACGAGTTATGATTGTGTCACTGCACTCTACGCTGGCAACAGAGTGAAAGCTGCCCTCAAAAAAAGAAGGTAAATGGGTTGCCTCCAGTTCCATGATCATCGTTCTACTACAGCCTGGATACCCACGAGTTAAGGATGATGTGGACGCATTTCAGCACCAAGTTGTTGATTAAACTATGTGACCTTTAAGATCCTACCAACCCTGCAGTGCTATGAATTAAAGTCCTCTAGAAGCTTATTGGGCTAGAAGGTAGAAGACCTGACTTCCAGGCCTAAATCCTTCTCATATTCATCATTGTAACAAACTATAACACTCAATAGCAATTGCCCATCAAGTAATGATTCCTGTCTCTTAAAATTCTGTGAAGTGTAAAGTGATAGTACATGCAAAGGTATTGTTTAATGAGGTGCTTGGTTCCTGGTCAAACATTGATATAATGCCATTTAAACCAAGCATGTACCTGAACTCCAGAACCCAACCTTATACCTATGGGACGTCGGTTCTCAACACACGAGCTCATTATCGTTCAAGTTCAGCATGTCCAAAATCTTGTACGTTATCATCTGCCCTCAAATTGATTCTCTTGTTCACTTTCCTCTTTCTACTATGAATACTATCTTTCCCATAATTATCTATGTTTGAGGCTTTAAAATAACTTAGTCATCTTCTCTCCTTCGTCTTCCAAACTGTTCAGTCACTAAATACTATACATTCTTGCAAGATTCTAACCTTCATCCAACTCTTTCAATCCACATTTTCACATCTAAATATTTTCATAGTCCTTTAAATGGGTCTCAACCTTCAGTTTCTTTCCACTATCCATCAACCCTGAGCCTGTTTAACACTGAGTTTACCTTCCTGGGAGACCTATTTTCCTGTTTGAAAGCCTTCAATAACTGCCAGTGTCTGCAGGTAAATTATAAACCTCTTAGGCTTGGATTAAAATCTCTATCATTTTGAAACCATTCTTGCTTTCCATATGATTCGCAACACTCCTCTGAAGGAACCCCCGACCTAGAGTATGCTTATTATTCTCTTCTGAGCTCAGTGAGCATTTCTTCTTCAGTTCTTCCTGCCTGGCACTCCTCTCTCTGCTCCTCTGCCCAACAAACTTCTAGTCATCCTCCTGGGTCAACTTCCAGCTGGTCCCATCACCATCCCATTTAATACCAGTATCCCCTTTCTTGAATTATTACATAGTTTTGTCCCTCAGTTTGGCAATCAGATACCATGTATTGCTGCTTAGGGTTTATTGTGTATGTTTTATTTCCAACTAGGAAACAGGCCCATGATAGGAGACATTAGGACTCTCGCTTTTCCAGAATTATCTAAGTGATCTGCATATAGGTGTTTAATGCACACTTGTTAAATATATAAGTAATCTAACATATAATTTTATTAAACTATGAATCCAAGTCAATACATTTTTACCAAATATAGGAAACTTTGGATCCTAAAAAGTGCTTTCAAACCTATAGAAATAGAACATGATGAATTACCAACTTTTCTCCAACTGAACATCAAAGGAAACAATTTTAATAATTATTCAAATAAAGATTACCAGAGAAGTATACTTTAAGGTCCAAAAATTAAAGTCCATCTAATTTTGTCTTTCAGGGAGATTTTACACTCTAACCTAATATTTAAAAGCTCACTAATGGTCTTAGTATAGGTCAAAACCTATAAAAGAATCTCTTCAGAACTGTAACAATTGACTACTGCAAATGCAAAGTTATTTTACACATTCTCAAAGAGATTCCTCCCCCATTGCTAGAATTTTGTTTTTCTTGAGAAATATAAATTGAAAAACATTGTGTACTCTATAAATGTGTCCATGTAAGCAGTAGGAAAACAAAAGGCACTGAAATAAATAGAACAACATTCCTCCAGCAATTATCTATTAAAGGTCAGTTACATTTCTCCCACTTCCTCAAAGAGTCAAATCCATCACACTTTCAGTTCCCTGAAAGTGATCTGTACAACAGAATAGAGGCTGGGCGTGGTGGTTCATGCCTGTAATCCTAGCACCTTGGGAGGCCAAGGCAGGCAGACTGTCTGAGCTTAAGAGTTTGAGACCAGCCTGGGCAACACGACAAAACCCATCTCTACTAAAAATACAAAAAATTAGCTAGGCATGGTAGTGCATGCCTGTAGTTCCAGCCACTCTGGAGGCTGAGACACGAGAATTGCTTGAGCCTGGGAGGCAGAGGTTGCAGTGAGCCAAGGTCATGCTATCGCACTCCAGCCTGAGTGACAGAGTGAGATTCTGTCTCCAAAAAAAAAAAAAAAAGATCGAGACAAACCCATCTGTGCCCTCCCACTGGCATAGCTTATCCCATGACCTCTGAGTTACCCGCAAACTCTCCCAATGCATAATCCTAAATGAGTGCATTTAGATTTCAGTTCCTGTGGAGACAAAATACACATGTGTGCCCAGGCTGCTGCACAGAAGAATTTGAATTTAAAGTCTGAATGCAATTCTGCTTACAATGAAAAAACATGTATAATTAAACCTAAAGAACAACTTATCTAGCTTAAGCGAATCCACAAGAAAAACTCATGGTCCTATTCATCCATATGCAAGCACTAAACATATAAGCAAGTGCAGGTGATTTGTTTTCAAGCCACTTTTAATTTAGTATCATCCTAATTAAATATAAAAAAAGCAGTGGTGACAAAAGTGCCAATGTTAAACTGCTGAGTTTTACATGTCAAAACATGCAACAATATTTCAATGTAATCTAGCATTATGAAATTTTCAACAGCAAATGCAGTTTATCATACCACATTGAATATTTGCATAAACCAAAATAGACTAATGCCTCCATATACCTTACTCAAGAACTATACAAAAAGCTGCTAAAACATTTCATCTAAATGACAAATTACTTCAATTATCATATCCCCATTAAATCTCTGTTATTGGGGGAAAATTGGTAGATCCTTTCCATCGGCTATAACTATAGTTAATTAAAGCATTTCTCAGATATCACATTGACAGACTGGGCACATTTACAATAGGTAAGCATCAGGTAAGAAGTGCCATATATATCAGTGGTCCCATAAAGATAAATAACCCTTGTAACTTGTTGGAGCTGAGCTGTCTGCTACTGTAATTTGCTCCATGCATCCTTTAGGCATGTCATTAACTGAGGGAGGAAAGAAAGACAAGCATATTGTTGGATTTGAGACACATGACTTGGGATATTGCTCATGGAAATCAACCTCTTCAATTCAAGTTTTAAGTATTCTAATTTCCTCAGAGACCCACACTTTGATTAGATTATATGTATTTATATGTGTCTTCGAATAACTACCATAGGCTTCCACTTGAGAAGTATTCTTCCATTTTGAAAACATATCAGAATATTCAAAGAGAATTGCAGAAACAATACCAATAATAGTAACTTCCATAGATGTATCCCCATTTTCTCCTTTTAATGCTCACAACAATCCAGTGAGAAAATGATGATAAGAATAAGCTTCCAATTTACAGATGTAGGACCTCATAGTCAATATATCCAAAGTCAGCTGAGACTAGCTGGGTGTCCAAAACCAGTCCTCCCTTTGACTCTTAGACAACTTGCTTTTTGATCTTTAAAGATATGTTTTAAAGTTTCTTTATCAAAATTGTAGCTACACAATTTTGTAGCTATGGCTTTTTTATATAGCTATACTGTGCGAATAGTTTGGTTTTTGGCTTTTTCACTTGATTATAGTTTACTATGAACAATCCTTTACTATTTTCTAAAACCACATTTAATTGCTGCATAATATTCCATTACATGAATCCACAATATCCAAACTACTTCCATGAAATGTATGTTGCTTCTAATTTTCTGATAGCATAAATATCATGAAAATGAACATTCCTTAATATAAATTTTTATTTTCATCCATTTCAATTTCCTTAGGTTAGATTCCTATAAGAAAACTTAGTGGGTACTGACAGATTGCTTTTCAGAAAGTGTATAGCTTTACACTTCTACCAATTATACTGCTATTTATTACTATGCCTTTCCCCCCTGACAACAGTTTTGCTCTTTGTTACCCAGGCTGCAGTGCAATGGTGCAATCTCGGTTCACTGCAACCTCTGCCTCCTGAGTTCAAGCAATTCTCCTGTCTCAACCTCCCAAGTAACTGGGATTACAGACACCTGCCACCACACCTGGCTAATTTTTGTATTTTCAGTAGAGACAGGGTTTCACCACGTTGGCCAGGCTGCTCACAAACTCCTGACTTCAAGTGATCTGCCTGCCTCGGCCTCCCAAAGTGCTGGGATTACAGGTGTGAGCCACCACACCCAGCCTATGTCTTGTTTTTAATGAAGAAAATTATACATCTATTACTCCTTAATTCATCTCTCAGCTGATTACAGAAACGAAATATTCTTGTCATTCATATTTCTTTTTTTGCAAATTGTTCATTGTTTTTGCCCACTTTTAATTAGGCTTTTGTGTCTGTCTTATTAATGACAAAAAAAAATTAGCCCTTGGATATTGTATTTTAAACTTTCCTAGTACATAATTTGCTGTTTGGTATTTTGATTTTTTTTTTAATTTTTATGGAATGAAGTCTATATTTCTTTTGTGAGTTTTACATTTTTCTTAGAAAGTCCTTACCTACCGAAGGGGAAAAAATATTCTCTTTTATATTCTTTGAGTTTCATAGTTGCTTTTCTACAAACCTTGGATTACCAATGAATGATTTACAGCTGAGTGAAAAGCAGGAAAAAAAATTATTTCATTTATTTGAGCGTCTGTGAACGGCAGACTAGAAAAAAAAATGCCATTGCACTCATAATTCTTTGGTTCTTATTTGCAAGGCTGGTCTAAATGCCTACTCTTTTTGTGGGTTTTATATAACTCACCATTTGTTTCTTTTGGCCTTTCTGCCTAGTTTAACTGCAAATCTGGGCAGATGCCATTCAAAATCCTAAGTTTCACCAGTAATACCCATCATAATACTTATCACTCAGCATTATCATTAGTGATAGTAACATGAATAATTTTTCTCTCTACTCTTCACATTAGTTCATTGATAGAAAATATCCAGCAACTAAATAATTTAATATTTATTAAGAGCATATATACACAGTTTGACTCTAAAGTAAGACTGATTTCTATAGTTATTAAGAAGTTAGTTATACTCAACTGTACACACATATACATGTAATAGACATATCCATGTGTATTTGCAATGTGTGTGTAGGGGGGTGTGTGTGTAATAACTCCCTAATCTTAAAAATAGGCTGAGACAGAAACATGATTTGAGATCTCAGGCAGACTGGTTGAGATCATAACTACATGAAACAACTGCCAAGAGGAGCTCAACTAGGGAATTGAACAGATTAGGTAACTCAGAAATTTAGACATTTCCCCCCATTATGTTCCTCATTGCAGTTTTGTAATAAAAACATGAGCAAACTTCAAAGGAAGCACTGTAGTAAAGGTTAATTGCTACTAAAGAAGAGGGTGGGCCCAAGCGCCAGTACTTTGTGCCCAGCTTGCAAGCAGACAGGAAGGATTACACGTGGCTGAGAGCGGAGGATGTGCCCAGCTCTAGGAGGAGAGCAGACTCGGCCAAACCTCAAAGCCCCACCAGGGACCTTCTGGTAGGACGTGAGCACATGAGCACAAGTCCATGAGCTGATGCCTGCTAATAGTGCGGCAGGGAAGAGAGGGGGAAGACATCAATTTCCTCACAAAATTAAAACCGGACATGCTCTTCTTCCCTTGTTAGGACAATTCCAGAGCAGTTTCAGAGGCATGTTTGTAAGAAAGCAGAGGACTTCAGGAGTCAGCTCTTCTGCACCAGCAACACAGCGAGTAAACACATGCTGGGCTTGGGGAAAAGGGTGGGGCCCAACTAATGCCAGATGCACAGGCAGAACAAAGAAGGAGGCTATGAACTGGCCAGCAAAATCTTCTACGAGAATGGCCCCACGATCATGAAATTTAAGATCCCAACGAAATGAAGAAAGGAAACTAGTAAAAGTAGGGAAAGTGAATTTCCAGAAAACTGACTTAAACAAGTTGTGAAGGGCTAGGTAGCAAGAATGCAGAAGTACAGGCTTACAAAACAGAGACAGCGAATAGAATGGGCAGCTGCTGATGGACATAGTCTTCAGCATGTCCTGCACCAGAGAGGAGCAAGAAGAAAATAGACTTAAATGGAGTGTTTGGACACTGTACTGAATCTGTAGAACCCATGTCTCTAGAGACCATTATGTTTGGAAATAATCTATCAACATGGCTTGGCACTGGAATTTTTTAAATGACCTTCTAAGCTTCCTTGCACTTTCAGTATTTACTACTTCCTTGTACCATGCTATTCCATGTCTTCCTTATGGAACTTTCCCCCCAAGGGTTTCCTAAAAATATTTCATTTATGCACTGTCAAAAAGACTCAGAATGGAAGTCTTGGGAGGCAAGAGAGCAAGGGAGATGGCAAACAATGTGATCTGGATGGAAAAGAAGGGACTGAATCAATGAGCAAACTTCTTTTTCTCATAGTCTTGTGGCATACTGTTACATGTCCTGTGGCTTTTAAATCTGGTTAAGAGATTTTTCCATTCCCTTAGGAATTTCACAGGCATTTCACTAAATAAGTATAGTAGCTCCTAAGCTATTAAAGAAAGGGGGGCTTCACCTCTTCCAAAACTTTATCTTCAGAGATGGAACTAAGCTCTTGTCAAATGGTAATGGAAAGAATTTGCTCGAAAATTCATACATGAGGTACCAGTAAAGCCATTTGGTGTCTGGTTACTGAATCTAAAACAGCGAACACAAAGACATTCAAGTTCTGTGGGTACTATTCCAAGGGAAAACATGAGCTGGTTAATGTTTGGCTTATTCTGTTGTTAAGGAGCCACCGTCACCAATACCCGCTGGAATGACCAGGTAAGAACAGACTTATCACATACCAGATAGATAGTGTTTCTTGTACATTATAACTATGTGCCTCCATTTTCTTTTGCCAGTACACATTTTTAAGAGATTTTTGGCAACCTCTGATGGACCTGATGGGCTTTTTTCACAAGCTTTTTATATCCCCAAAGTGACTTTCCTTCAGATTCATTTAAAGTAAAGTAGAACCATCCTGAAATCATGCTGCAACAGACTGGGTGGCTACCCCTCAGGCAGTCTGAAATGACCAGAGTACAGCCTTTCAGTATTCAAGCCATATCTACAGTAATTATTTGCCAGCGTATCTAAAAGAAGGCAGGCATTTCCTGTTGCACACAAATGGGACATTCTTATCTAAATTACTGTTTAAACAGGTATTTAAGAAAAGACTATCACAGTCAGGAATTTACTGATGACGGAACACATTAGTTTAGGGCTGGACACATTAGTTGAGGACTAACCATTGTCAGGAAAGGAAGTATATCAGCATCAGGAAGGTATAGAGAATATTTTACAACTCCCATATGGGTCAGGATGGAAGATTGTAAACTATGCAATTTGCATTTGGAGAAAGCAGGAGGGTCACAAGCCCTGGCCTGGAGTTGGGCATGCGTCAATATGTCGCTGAACCCTGGAGTAACCTTGAGACCTTGAGATGCAGAGAGAACTTGAGAGTCGTAGCTGCTTGAGGTCTCTGTTTCCTTATCCATAAAATAAGTATGTTGGACAAGTTCATCCCCAGGTCCATTCCACTCAAGCGATCCCAGTTCTACATAGTAAAAATGTAGAAAAAATACCAGAAGGTGGTCAAAATTTGGTGTACCAAAAGCTTATATCATGTATTTCCTGGAAAGACACTGGGAATTGGTTTGGTCTCTCCTAACATGTAACCTAGGAGAGACTACTCTGGCTGCCTAACATTGCTCTAACCAGTGAAACTGGAATTTATTCCCAGTAGAGGCTTATAAAACTGGGCTGTTATTCTCACATTAAGTAGACTGCCCTCTGGTGAGGACTGTGGTTTATGTGTGGGCAGAACGTGTGGTTTACTACCTCTAATTTGTTTATGTTGTTGATGGTGGTTTCAGAAGAAAGGTACACCCCTTCACATGCTAAAGAGTGACCGGATTTACTTCCTTAAAAAAAAAGTGTTTAAGGGTAGGCAGAGACATGAGGGAGCATTAATGTGCCATTGCTAATGGAGGAGCAACTGGGATCCCTGTGACCACAGCTCTGCTTCACTCAGCTCTGCATGTGAAATGAGAGCCCCAACTTGTTTATTATAATTACCTAAGTGTGGCTTGGTGGCTTTTGGCAGTGATCCTTCTTGCCTCCAAAGGAGAGACCAAAACTTAGGAGCTACAGGCTAAGGGAAAGAGGGTGGTGTGCATTCTGTAGCAAGGAGGCTATCATTCTAATATATTCTGGATGAAAATATTCAAAACAACCCCCAAAAGATGTAGATCAAAAAGTAAGTGAGATTGAGATCTACCTTCTACAGTACGGTAAACAAAGACAGGCATGCAGGAGAACTGGATAAATAATGTAAATGTAAGTTCAAATTCATTCTCACAGCTGACTTGATGCAGACCCTTCCTTATTACCACAAGACAGAAGAGCATTCTTACAGCCAGGAGTCTTACATAAAGAAAAGAAAATAATTATGCATGTCTGGCAGAAGAGGGAGTTGTGGCAATGGCTTCCGGGTAAAAAGGAATAGGAACGAGCAATAGAACACTAACTTAACCACACTCTTGGTTTGATAAGAAGCAGAGAGTGCCCAAAAGAATGAAATTTTTTTAGGGTCTCAAAATGTTTTATTTGAAAATGAGCAATGGCCCCTGTTCTCACAAGGTTTGGTAACTAAAAGACAACAATAATTTCTCATCTTAAAGTGATTCTGTGGGAAAAATTCCTTGATTTAGCTAATGTTAGCTTGAACTCTACCCTATTGCAAACACGGTATCTTCAGTGTTAAGTTTAGATGTTGCTAAGGAGTGCAATTTTCTGCCCCCATTATAAGCTCTAAAGGTCCCCATATTGAGTTTCCCAATACCACATCATATTAAATGTAAAATCATTCTAAACCACAGAGATGAAGAGAATGTCATTGAAAAACATAAAGGAAGGTTTTTTTGCTTTTTCTTTAAGTATGAGAGAACATTGTATATTTTGATTAAAAATGTTTGCAGAAAAATATGAACAGATGTGCTATGTATATGTGTATACATACACCAAATAGCACTTATAATTTGAGAGAGGGTAATTTCAACATTGCTAAGTGGTAACACAAGCTAGGTATTTAAGGGAATGATATAATATGACAACTTCGTAGACTACCAAACTATGTATGGTCTCTGGAAATTGTCATTATCAACATGTACAATAACTAGTAGCATTAGGTGGTCTGTACAGTATCCTTCATGTCTAATTGAGTCACACAGTCAAAGACACTTGATGGGCACCAGGCACTGCCTTCTAATGGGAACTGACTTTTTAAAAAAAATGCATTCAGGACCTCTTCTATATAAATTACTATCGTTTGCAACAAGAGAGGATTATAAATGTTTGCTGGCAAAAACTAAATTTATTTACAAAATGGGTCTAATTTATTTACGGCTGCAGTACAATCGGCTTTGGTCGAAATATTTATGTTATCTGTACTTCTGCCTCACTAAACTCTTCCACAACCATAAACACTGTGGAAAAATTATTTGCAGTTAGCAGGATTTAAGCTACCCATTATATCACCAGCTAGTGCCAGTAAACTTTTGCACTGGTTGATAAAGTTTCCTCCGTGGAATAAATATACATTTGACTTTCAAAATCTTTGGTGGGCTCCATACTACGAAAAATGAAGGATTAAACAGATGTCCCAGACTTTACTAGTTTTGTGTGAGCACTTCAATTGCACATTCAAACTGAAATGTGGATAGACTAGAAAAGCACACAGATTTAAAACTTTTTCTAGCATTAAAAGAGGAATTCGATGATTAAAGTGTTGAGGTGGTAATCTTTGACAAAGATGCTACTGCTCAGACTTGAATTCATTTACCCATTCCAAAACAGTCATTCAATAAATACCGCATTGTGCCTGGAGCTGTGCAAGTTGCTAAAGACAGAGACAGAGTTGAGTAAGATAAAATGTCTGCCCTCAAGTAGTTTAAAGTTCAGTGGTGAAGACAGGATGGTAACGTACGTAACAATGCAATACAATAAGGCCTGAAATGAGGTTAGGAAAAGTGACGAGTGTTAAGAGTGAGTATAAGTAATTCTGCAATTGGGCATGCCAGTCTTGTAAAACCTCTATCCCTGGGTTCGCTAGAACCATATATGTACTAAATCTTTAAAGAAATCTCCTATTTTGATTAGTGATAGAAATGCAGTTGATATTTACATTTATTTCTGAGTGTCACTAAGCTCTTCACAATAATGCAAGCATCAAAATATTTTGGGGAGATTATTTACCCTCACCAATGCTTCTAAATAACTCGTAAAATGATGGAACATTACAACAGGTTCTAAAACGGCATGCCCACATTTCCATTACAAAGTAAGCCAAGAGAAAACAGCATAGAGAAGTGGGTAGTTCCCATGTCAACTAAATATGTATTTCTGCTTGATCTGCTTCACTGAAAAGAGCCCAGAATTTCTATTGTGAATCAGGTAGTACTGCTGTGATACCAGTGAAACTCCCACCAGCCTACAAATGAACCAAACCACAATATTTATCTTCCAGCTAGAATTGAAAGTTATTCCAAACTAACCAGAGATAGTCCTGGTGGATCTCAGGACGGTGATGTATTCAAATGAGAACTGGCCAGGGCACCCTGGAACCTCCAGTGGCACCAATCTCGAGTAGGAGTCGTTAAGGAAGTGTCAGTACTATTGCCTTCTGGTGTCTTACACTACCCACCAGATAATGGGTTTTTCCCAGATAATATCCACCTATGTCTACAATAGTGAAATTAACTTAACAAAAAGCCAAAGGAACAAAATTCATTTTGAGAGCTGTATTTATTTGGTAGGGGAAAAAAGATCTCAGAAAAGGAGATTTTCATTCATCAAGGTGCTTTGGAAAACGGAATACCTAAAACTCACATATTTGTAGCCTCATATTTAGTAGTATAATCATAAAATATTTTGCTGTCGATTTATAGCAACATAATATAAAATAACTCTTACTTAGATCCAGGTGTTATTTTCCAGAATCAACAATATCTCAGAGATTTTGTTTTGTGCTTTTGCTGATCATTTTATAAATTTATTCTGGTAAGTCTTCTTTAACTGCTTGTTCTAACAGACTATAGCTATGGTAATTAAGTTAAATAAAATCTTCTGGCATCATCTTGCTTAAACCTCAGGATAATCAATTGAACTATTTTAATAGCATTGGAGAATCACAGAGCTAAACAAAGCAAGAAAATTATCAGTTTATTCATGTAAACATGGAAAATTCTTGCTGACAAATATATTGTGGATAAAACCTTGTGAATCTATGTGGATCATGACTGCCCACGAGAAAAAATTAGAAATGTTTTAATTCTATCAAAAGTATATAATGTTAAGAAAATCCACTGAAGACAGGAAAGATACCTGATGTCTATAGTATACACAATAATCCAGCAGGCTTTTACTGTTGTTGCTTTGTTGCTGTTGTTGTATTAATATGTCTACTTCATTCAACTTTTTAATACTCATCACTATTAAATCTTAACAACTATGATCCAACATATGCCACAAAACATTAACCATTTAGTCAACAAGACTTCTGCATGGGAATCAGCATGAGGGGGTCACAAAGAAGAATAAAGTGAAATCGCTGATTCCAAAGGACTTACAATCTTGTTGGGAAGATAAGGCGAATACCCAGGAAGATTTAACTCATGTAACATAAGGCTGCATTAAATAGAGTCAAGGAACACAGAAATCACCTCAATGATCAACTCTAAAAGTGATATTCCATTTTTTTAAGAGAAAGCTGAAGTGGATGCTGGCTAGAAATTCTACTTGTGAAAAAGACAGATAATCGAGAGGATTGTAAAACAAAGGGGTATAGACTGTGGCCAAGCCTTGGAGAGGTAATGACTTTTAATTGGATTGAGTTTATCATATTTGCAGAGGTACAGCAGACATAGAAGAAAGGATTAGAGTGATTTCCACTTTCTATTATTTGACATAATGAGAAAACAGAGGGTGGTCCACATCTCTGGTACATATTATGAGCCATAGGAGATGCTTAACATGTCAGGTTTTGGTAGCATTGAACTCTTCTAAATAAACATATTTATTTGGACATAGTCAAGTCAAAACAAGTCACCTGGAAAAAAGGTTACAGGTCATTAATTTGCATAGTACAAAGGATTTATGAATTTTTAAATTAACCCTCCTAGGTCTCGACACCATTTCAAACAGTAGGGCATATCTGCATTTGTCTTCAAAGTTTAGATAGCTTAAAGGGTCAAATGAAAATGCTTGGCTGATGAAAAACCAGCTGAGCAGATTTGCTTATTTCTAGATGGAAAAGAAGTGTATTATAAATTCTTCCAAGAAATAGCATTTTATACACATCAGGTCAAATATACATACAAAACGAATGAGCAAAGAAACAACTGCAACAAAGTCGCATGAATATTTGGTGAGTCACAAAAAGATCATGTACATGCCAAGTTCAAGAAAGCCCAAGTGGGAAAGATGATCAAAGCACACCTCCACCAAAGCTCCACTAGACTGTAAGGGGATGAGGGCAGGGAACATGGGTGCCTGATTCACTGCTGAATCCCCAGCATCCAGCAATATTTCTAGTTCATGACACTAATTCAATGTGATTTTGTTGACTTGAAAACATCAACCAAAGCAAGCCAATTTTACTGAAGTCGGCTGGTACCTTTTTCTCCTTCTCTAAATTGGGAAGTTCTAATATAATGTTCAAAAGGCATCACGCAAATTGTGTCCTTAGTTTGCTTAAGGGTACAGCAAAAATGCCCCACTGAAGAAAGGCAAAGTGACTACTGAATTTACACACACCCATACATGCACACATACACACACTCAAATGCTCAAGGCGCTGATAGATTAACAACCAAGCACAGTCAGTTCAGAGTTTAGATCATGCCCTGTTCACATTGCAACCTCTTCAAACAAATGTCTTCAAACAAACCTCTTCAGACAAATTTGTTCTTTAAGACAGGAATAAAAAACAGACAAAAATCTCCACATAGATAATCCATATTTATGTCATTTTCTCAAGATTTTTACCAAGTCCTCCAGGAGGAAGGGTAGGAAACCAATATCAAACATTATCAACTACATCTGCTTCCACCAACATTTGCCGTAGCACCTGCTGTGAACGAGCCATACCTTGTAGACTGTAAAACATAAGCTTCATGACAATAGGGACCCTGTGTGTTCTTCACTGGTGCCTTTGCAACACCAAGCAGTGTCTGGTACATAGTAAATGTTCAATAAACAAATAAATATAAAAATGGAAGAATATAGAAATGATGGTTAAGGAGTTCAGAAACTATAGAAGCTATCCCTAAACCAGGCCATGCCTCTGAATTCCATATGAAGATTATTTTTTAAAATACTAATTATATGGCATTTCTAGAACTAGTGATAAAGAATTCTTACTGACCTAATAGAATAATTTTTCATAGTATCTTCAGCTTCCTGTTCTATAGTATCAGTTTACAATATCACAAGAAATTCAAGTAATCTATAAACCATAGATCCAAGCCAATTCCTCGTTAAACCAGAAGAACATAATGGGTTCAAGTCCACCAATCTAGTTATATAACCCCAGAGAATTCCCTTAATGTATTTGAGCTTCAGTTTCTTTATCCGTATTCGATGCTGCCATATATGGTAGCCAGGAGTCACATGTGACAACGAAGCACATGGCACGTGGCTATGTCCGATTGAGATGTGCTGTAAGTTTTAAAAATACAAATCAGATTTCAAACGCTCGATATAAAAATAAAATATCTTATTGATAATTTTTGTCTATTGATTACATACTGAAATGATATAATTTTGGATATACTACATCAAATAAAACGTATTAGTAAAAGTATTTTTACCTCTTTTGTTTTACCTATTTTAATGTGACTACTAGAAAATTTAAAAATTACTGTGTGGCTTACATTTATATTTCTATAAGACAACAGTGGTTTTCAAAACATGACACCAAGTTGTATTAAGAATCAGAATAGGCCAGGCACAGTGGCTCACGCTTGTTATCCCAGCACTTTGGGAGGCTCAGGCAGACGGATCACTCAACGTCAGGAGTTTGAGACCAGCCTGATCAACATGGTGAAACCCTGTCACTACTTTAAAAAATATAAAAACTAGCTGGGAGTGGTGGTGCATGCCTGATATTACTATCAGCTACTTCAGGAGAATTACATGGACCTAAGAGGTGGATGTTGCAGTGAGCCAAGATCATGCCACTGCACTCCAGCCTGGATGATGCAGTGAGACTTCATCTCAAAAAACAAAAATCAGAATAATGCACTTGAGCATCTTTTGTAAGCTTCAGAGTAATATACAAATGTCAAAAGTTATTAAGTTAAGTGACAGATCTACAATGTCACCGTCTTTCAGGTCTACCTGCATTCAGATAGCAAAAGATTATGAAATGGTTCATGAACAATTCATTCTCCACCACTCCCCTATTAATAAATCTCTCAATAAACACTTGTTGAAATGAAATATAAAAGAAGACCAACATGGTCATTGACATTGTAGTAAAAGACCAGCTAATTCCACAACCTTCCCCTGCCATAGTTTCTGTGATGATACAGGAAATAGCCTGGGCTGAACAACGTTGGAGGAAGGTTTACATTTGAAAGAGGCATTATTGGCCAATGAACAATGAGCAATATTTGATGATAGAGAATGAAAACCTATTGCATTATTTCAGCCTGAAGTGCAGGATATGAGGACAGTCATAAGATTAACCTATTTCACTACCTCGTGGATAAGGCAGTTTAATTCCTCCCACGAATATCTCATTCCATCACTTCAAAAACAATGTGTGCTTTGAAACACCTGGCAAAGAAAAGAAGAACTTTCCTGATGCTCTTCCATTGCTATGGTGCAGGTGGTGAACCTCCAAGAACACCTCCTAAGTCTGAGCTGACGAACGAACATGAGACAGATATTCCCAGAGTGTGCAGACATGACATGACCTTGATAGCATTCTCAAGAGTTTTAAGTTCAGTTAGGTTCAGAGACAGGCAAACGCCACCTTGCAGTCTCCCAAAGTTCTACTATGTGAAAGAGAGGAGTAGAAAGGATTTCTTTGGGGTGGGGGGAAGGAATAGGCAGCTCATTCTGAGCTTTTACCAGGTCATGCCTCTAGACATTTTATGAATATTAATTGATGTATTACTGCAATGTAAGGCAGTTGCTAACCTAACATTCCAGCCTTTGTTCCAAGCCTCGTATCATTTTCTTCCAGGCTGTTGATTTTGGAGTGGCTGTGTAATCCTAGTAAACTGCTAGCAAAGAGTGATCAGTCAACACTTTGAAAGCTTCTGGTTCATCCCAATACCTGGGAGCTGCTTTGATAAATAATATTCTTGCGACTGTGTGAAATTTACATTGTAGGAGTACTTAAATGCATGTGGGAACATGGCAGGCTATTGTCTTTGTTATTTATTTATATTTAAACAAAATCTTCTGTTTTCTACAAATCCCCACTTGCTCCAGAATTATTCTGCAAACTCAAGTCACTAAAATTCTATGTGCATGAACATTAGGACTCTCTCTACGGATTTAAAGGTTGCCACTCATTTATACACATTTGGGGGTGTATAAATAATAATATAAATAGAAAAACATTCTACATCCCATTTTTAAAACCTGGATAAAGGGATTGAAGAACATATCACACACTTGTTCATGGATGAGAACTAAAGGTATATTATTCTCCCAATAAACTTTTATCCTGGGTCATCAAGATTGACATTCATTTTAGACAAATGTAGGAAGGTTAGAGTTCTTCAACCTTAGTCTCAAAAATCAGTCACATTTTTCTGAGGACCTCACAAAGTTCTTTGGTGACTGGTCACAGTCAATGTGCTCATCTCTTTTGTGTCCATAAATATCCTGTGGAATTTGGCTTCTCCGTGTTGTTTTTATTGTCAACCTTCTGATCTTCTCCATTTCTCTGCTCCTTGGTCAGGGCCTCCTCCTATTCTGAGAGCTATAGAGGGAGCAGTGAGCAAGACCAGCAATGCCCCTGCTCCGATGAACTTTGCTGCCTGATTGGTACAGGGGGAAACTAACCCAACACACACAGAGAGAACATCAGAAAGTCTTAGGTGCTCAGCAGAAAAAGCAGAGTGAGATGTGGGAGCGAGTGGCTACTTCAGGTAGGGAAGGCCTTGCTAAAGAGGCAGCATTGAGAATTTACACATTGAAACCCTTTTAGACCCCGTTTAAATGCCACCTAATCTGTTAAGCGTTCTCACTCTCCATGTTAACCATCTCCTCAAGCTCTGGAGTGAGTTCCTTGCTTCATGAATCACATAGTACATAAAATGCACCTCAAAACATATCTTTTTGTCATTTGCCTGGTACTGTTAGAGTTTTATTCATGTCCATCTCCTCGTTTTGATTTCTAGTGACTTTAGGGCAAGGGCTGTGTTTCATTTACCTTTGTATCTTCCCTTAAGTGCTGTAAATATACTAGATGCTCAAATTCAGATTGAGCCAACTTTTAAAATGTTAATTATTTTTGAAAGCCATACTTTGTGCCTCACTTAGCTCTGAATCTGACACAGATTTCAAAGGAAGCTCTCATTTACAAAAGCCATTGCCATTACTAGAAGAGATATTTTCTAGAATTGCAGACCACTGACCATTCAGAATGCTTGCCTAAGTAACATGTGTCCAGTTTTCTTCTAGAAGAGATTAAAGTTGGAAAACAATGATTTCTTCCAACAAACTTTAGATAATTACTCCTTGGTCCAAAAACAGGATTCTCAAGCTTGCTGTTTGCAAATGTGCCCCCAGAAGTGAGAATTTTCTAGTTGAAAAGAATCAGAAAGAGAAGCTTTTGATAAATAAACCAGAGTACTGAGCTAAACCTTGTACAACACAAGCTAGATTTCAAAACAGATGGTGAGCATAAGCCTAGAGTTTGAATATTCTACCAGAAAGTTTTGTTTTATGCTTCTGTGTGTTTTTCAAAGAAACATTTTCCTTTTTGGTTTTGGACTTAAAGATTGTGCTCAATACAGTTTTCCATTCTTTAAGTGACACCTATCAAAAGAGAAAAGTAAATTATTCAAAAAGAACTAATAAGACAAATAAATGCCCTTTTCTGAAGAATTCAAATGTTCTTACTTAGGATCTGATTATGAAATTCAAATTATAAATAAACTCCCAACCCCTTACCCAAAAGAAGGAATGTCTCCAAGTTTAGACTGAGGTAGGATAAATACTCCACCTTCTATTTCAAATACCAAGAACAAGGTAGATATTTTCCCTGCTGCTTCCCTATCCTGAAATTTGACATCCATTTTAACGATGCTTACTTTATTACTTGTCAGAAAAGTGAAATGGTCTGTCAATTTTATGGAGTTTCTCCTACCTTTTAAATGATTATATTACATTTTGAAATAAGTGGATAGCTCCCGCCTCCTTTTTTTAACCTAAATGGTTCATGTGTGAGTTTGGTACTTGGCTACGAGTGGAATGAAGTCATAATTTCAGGAGTCCAAGAGAATAGATCAAAATCATGCCAACACTTTCATGGATGGATATATGCGGCTAAATGGATGTTTACCTAGAAAAGTCATCATCTGGCATGCAGCATAGTGAATGTTTCTAAGCAGCTAACTCATGTATACTAAACAAATTTGGCTTGGCTGCTGTGAGAGCTGCCCTTTGGAAATTCTCAACATACATTTGTTTGATTGAGCCGTCATTCCCAGTTGATCTGCTGATGATCTGTGTCACTTTGTTTAAATGTCCTGGTGTGGTTTTTTTATATATATACAGTGAAAAGCCAGTATGTTTCTGTGATGGATTAAATAGAGGTGAAATTCTAGAGTGACTCCTGTTTTTGATTCCTGTGTTCTCAGACAGGTGGGTCTGGAATGATCAAGAATGTCACATTCAAACACAGGGGAAAATATGGAGCCCTTCTGATTTAAAACACATTACCATAAAGATATATTTGCTACTGTGTTCTCCTAGTACAAGAAGCAATTTAGGATTTCCCACCTAAACAAACACCATGTGGGTTAATTCTCAGCATCCTTTTCAAATGTCCGAAAACAAGGAACACAAAACTCACTGCTTGGAAATGCAGTCTAAGAGAAGCAGACAAGGCTCATTGCTGATGTATGGATTCAGAAATCAAATGCAAGGTCAGGCTAGAACTGAAGCTCCAGATCTCAAATATCCCAGTAATGGTTCAGATGGAAACCCAACACCACACTACCATACCATGTCTGAGGCACTAATCAAGTGACTGCCTGTTTGCTCCGTGGTTAAAGCACTTCCTGCAGCTAATCTTCCTAGATAGGCTCTCAGCTTGAATAACCTATGGGGTCTGCTGTTAAGTGCCGGGATCTGGGCACCATCAGTGTTGATGTCTCCATTCTGCCAAATCCCAGACAGCACGTGATGCACACATATCCCCTCCCCTTAGCTTCCACAGATGCTGTACACAAGGGCCTCCCTCCCTTAAGCCAGGTTCCCCAACTCAAAAAACATATAGCCCTGATCAACCTCGTATCATACCTGAAATTCCCCATCCCCAATTAGCATTATTTCTTTGGGTTAAGGTAAAATTGTTTCCAAGAGTTCTGACCATTATTCATTTATTCCTTCCCATTTCCATTAAAAAACCGACTATGGCCTAAACAGACACTGCATGTGCACTCTAGAAGTCAAAATACCTGGCCTCACAGAGCAACATTTCAGTAGAGAAGAAAGACATGCAAACAAAACACAATACACATGATCAGCAAGCTATGCCCAAGGTTCAGTGGAGGGAGGGAATTAATTCTGTCTTAGGGTAGAAATGGTTAGGGAGGGCTGTCAAGAAGTGGCCATACCTAAGAAGGGAAGAATAAGCAGAAGAAGAAAGATGGCTTTGAAGGCACTTCCCAGAGAAAAGACAAGGGAAAAAAAGATCATACTAGAAAGCAGAAAGGACATATGTAAAGGTATGAAAGTGTGGAATAGCTTAGCATGTGCATGAGACTAAGCATTCCTCAGTATTGTCTGACTCACAGTGGGAAAGAGAGTAGGTGGAGATCCAGAGAAAGAGGCAGTGAGGATCCAAACAATCCAAGGACTCATGCCATACCCTAGAGTTTGGCCTTGCTCCTATTGTCAATATGTTACTAGCGATAGTCTTAAGGAGGCAAATGGAAAGATCAGAACTGTTTATTAGCATGATCACTCTGATTCAAAGAAGAGGAGACATTTTAAAATGGCAGAAGGCAGATGGACCAGTCAGAGGCTATTTCAGTAACCCATGACAGAAATCATGAGAGCTTTAAAAAGGGGCTGTGATGCTGGAGGATGAAGAATGAGAGGGAGAGATTTAGGAAGTAAAGAGAGTCTGGTGAGGGAGTGGAGCAGGGATAAAATAAACTTCAATGAGCCTATACACTATGTCATGAGTTAATTTATCAGTGATCAGTAAAGTTGGCCACTACCAGGAACTGGGACACATATGGGGGCTGAGGACACAGATGGAGAGAAGGTTGGAATACTGAACAATAACGAAGCAGGAGCTCTGGGCCACCAGGAGGCAACCAGAGAGCCCTGGGCACCAAAACGGTAATAAGGCTGCAGAACCGACAGGCTTTGCCCTTGCTTGAAGACAACCTGGAGATCAGAAGATCAGCATGGGGATGGTAGAAAAAACAATGTCATTCTTACATGTAAAAATAGGAAAAATCATACAAAAATTAGCTGGGTGTGATGGCGCATGCCTGTAATCCCAGCTACTCAGGAGGCTGAGGCAGAAGAATTGCTTCAACCCTGGAGGCAGAGGTTACAGTGAGCTGAGATTGCACCATTGCACTCCAGCCTGGGCAACAGAATGAGACTCTACCTCGAAGAAAAAAAAAAAAAGGAAAAATACCAGTTAAGACATTAGAGGACACTTTCACTAGGTTCTGCAGACTCTTAAGAAATGCTGATTCCTTAACAAACCTCATGCCTTGAAATTGGTAACTGTGCCTTTATCCTAATCACCCTTATGTTTCTACGCTTTAAATTGTCCAGTATAGCTTGGCAATCCTAACTCAGGTGCTACTTCACAAAGTGCTGGCCAGATACACACCCCTTTCCTTGCTCAGTGTTACCTGAATTGGGATTCCTCAGGAAAGGCTCCAAAACCACCCCATACCTCAGTGGTTTTGATAGGCATTTATTAAGCAAAATTCGACCTATATGTTACTTGTTCCTACTGCTGAGACCTTTAGGAGAAAAAAAAGTAGCTTAATGTCAAGAAAAGTAATTTGTTAAGATCATTTAAAAAACTCATTTAGTGAATATAAAGGAAATCCTGCAAAATCAATATTCTTTATACAGTGTCCTTCCTTGCTTATCCTCCCATCCCAGAGCTCCAAATCCCCAGAGCACAGGACTGGGTGTCTCCCAGTCCACAGGTCCCTCAGCCCATGTGCCTTATTCCCCAAAGGAGATCTGATCCTTCCCCAAATTGATCTGTCTGGTATTATTTACTTGTGTATTTTCTTGGTGGAAAAAAAAAACAGAAAAGGGAAAACAGAGAGGGTAGAAGTTGGGTTTTATTTATTATGGTTTAACATTATTTATGATTATTGTAATTTAGGTCCAATATCCCAAGAGTCTCATTGCAATGGGTGCAACAGATACCAATAAAATAGCATCACAGGGCATGTACATATATTCCTCTACTTCCTTTTTTTACGAGTCATATTTTCTTTATGCAAACAAAGCAAACCCTGTCAAATTGCAATATACTTCTAGGCATTCTGTTTTGGATTTTCATTTTAAGAAATATAAAAGGAAGAATGAACTGCAAGACACTTATTTATTTTATAGACTTATTTGCACCATCCAAAAGAGAATGACAGTAAATCCCTTTTAGGGAGGGCATGTGTTTACCATTTGATAGCCATTGAAAGTAAATAAAATAATATAGAATAAAATAAAAAGAAGATGGCAGGGCCTCTATATTAATTTACATAAGCCCAATGATTAAAACACAGATCAAACAATAAGCTTCTTTTCTATTTCAGCTTTTGAAATTTAGTAATTCCATTAACCCTCTGAAACATAAAAAGACAAATTTTAAGTATATTTTCTTAACTGATGAGCATAATAAAATTTAGATTTGTAAGTTTGGTTATTATGTGCACATACACTTAGTTTTAACTCTGTCCCTGGTTTCCCGAGAAAACCCAAAGTGGAAGATAGATAAAAATTTACACATTTGGCTGCCAAATATTTTTGCTTGGGAACTGAGAGACCAAATCAGTCATTGCTGAGTAACCCAGCCTCACAGAGGACTCTCTGGCAGTCTGGCTCTGAGATCATCTTGTGATAAATGCTTTTCTAGAGAACTAGACCCTATTCTAATTCAAGAGTTTTAAAACTTTTTTAAATAATTAAGAACGAAATTTCTTCCTGGATTAAAAAAATACTTCAAAAAAAAGTTGCTAAGGAAATAAGAAATTTATAATGTGGGGTTTTTATTGGTTGCTCCCCTGCAAAATATGCACACACACACACATACACACACACACACACCACACTAGTCTTGCCTAATTTGAAACGACAAAGGCCAATCCTTCCCCCAGTGGAAATGCACACAGGGAGAAGGCCAAACAACAAAACAATTCAGTGAGTTAAAAAAATAATTGTTACGTCCTAACAACAAACAAAAAAACAAGCTCAAAATAAGTAAGAACTAAACTCCAAACAAACCCAGCCAAACATAAAGCAGAGGAAATCCAAAGCAAACAATCCAAAAATCTTTAAATGTATAGTACAGTGATCCCACACTGTTGCCTTTGGGGACTGCTGGAGGGAGAAGCCCCCCAAGTTCAGGCTGATCCAATGGGATGGGCCAGTTCCTCTGAAGCCTCTTCTACCCCTCCCACTGCCAGGCTTCCTGGAGTCCTGCCCTGCAGACCAGAGAGCTCCACGCAGAGAAGGCTCTGGCCACCCCGCCGGCCTGGTATTTGGCTCCCCAGTCACCCAGCACACAAGTATGATGGATGATGATGGATCGCAGCACCACCAAAACCGTGTGAATTTCCCAAGGCCTCTGATTATTCTAATCGAGCCCCCAGAAGAAGCACAGGGCTTCACAAAAGCCTCCAAGGAAACCTCCCATTCCCCTTGTCTGTCTGACACAGACTCCACTAAATAAAGCAACCAGGCCCTAATATGGCCTCCTTTCTTTGACATACAGATCCAGGCCTCCATGTTCATTGCTCAGTGATATGATTTAGCCTTGAATGAATTTTTAATAAACACCTAGAGTTACAGCACAGCGAAATGGCCACTCTGCCTTCTCCCAGGGGAAGATAACAGTTTATGAACACTTGCCAGTCACAGCTTTGCTTATGTTCTCTTGCTCTGGCAAAGAATACGGTCAAAATGGCTCCTTCTCTGTCATCTAGTCTCTCTTTCTCTCTGTCTCTCCCCACCACTGCCTGCTCTCTCTTTCCCTCTCTCCCTCCTTCTCTTCTCTCTCTCTGTCTCTCATAGGATTTTTCTTAAACCACTAAGAGTCTCTGAGAGATACAGCTGCATAAGATAAAGGCACAACTATAGAATTTGTTCAAAACAGATAAATAGTATCACAGCTAGACCCAGATATGCATAATGGAATTTTATATGTTGTAATAATTCGGGCTAAAAAAAAAAACAGTGTAGGACTATTTCATTTGAGTTCAGTGTCCCTGACTTATTGAGATCTTTTTTGCCATGTAAATTTGCAGCTTGTGCGATCCGGAGAAACTCAGGGCCTTGTGACTGCTGTTGGCTTCTTGGAATGTTCTAATCAATACAGACAGAGTTAATAGTACCATACAAGTCTATAAAACTCCACAAACTAGCCATGGTTAGAAATACAGCTGGTGTACTTACAGCAAACAATATGTCTATTTGGTACTTTGTAATACTCACTATCATCCAATTTCTAATACTTAGGTATTTCATTGTCCTCCTTGCCCTAAATGTACTACCTCTTGAATTCTTAAAATCTCTCAGAATCTATTCACATAGAAAAGGGTGGTTGTACCTCTCAGGAGTGGCCCCCAAATTTCTACGTCAGAGTAGCATATGGAAATGAATCTAATTGAACAAGGGTAAGGAGAGGGGGTTGAAGCTGGGTTTACAGAGCACTTTGCATAAGAATAAGAAAATGCCAATAGAATTAATCAAATAATTGAGAGAGGAGTGTGGAGATTGTTGAAGATGTTGCGTTAGCTTGGGAAGACTTCCCTAGCAATGCTTAGGTACCACCACCCATACTTCTACACTATAATCTTGTTTAGCCATTAATGACATCCAGTACATACACTTTGATTTTTCCCCAATTAGCCATGTAGCTTTACAGATTATATTTTGAAATAGTTCATCCTGACAAACAACTCAGGATATTCAACTATAATCTTTGTTTCCTAAACCACAAGGGTAGAAAAATAAGAACAATAGATTAGGCTTCTGGAAAACCAGATCCTGTTCCTGGCACTGCCACTAATTAACTAGGAAATTCTGAACAAGTCTTTTCATCTCTCTGGGAATCTATTTCCTCATCTGTAAAATTACTGAATGCAGAGAGCCCCCAGGGTCCTTTCCAGCTCATATTCTATGAGTCCATCAATCTCTGTGTGTTGTGGAAGTAAATTCCTTGAAAGAGCCACAAGTATAGCTGCTTTGTACCATAATCAGCAAAGTCCTATCTGTGTATAAATTGAAGAAAAGCTGATGAAGGCTTATGAAGATAGCATTTTTAGTTAGTGTTATGAAGCTGGCTTGGATAGGAGTGAGAAGATGGAAAGCAACAAAGTTTTGACTTTTACTGAATACTTACTATATGCCAGACTGACATTATCTTATGCGTTTTACATCATTATCTTATTTAATGTCACCCTAAAACAGATAGATTTTAAAAACTAAGATCAGAGAGTATATGTGTCTCACCTCATTAAAACCAGTCTGCTTGGGCCCACACATAATATTCTCATATTATTCTATTTCAAGGTTATTCTAATAGTTCCGTCACTCCCATTATTTACAGTACTCAAACTATCAAATGACAAATAAACTCATTAAAATTTGACAATAACGGCTATGTTCCTTTCTTTTCCAACAGAAGACTGCTTACTTCTTGGCTTCACTTTACTCCTCTCTATAAGGTTGGTCCAACCAACTCCAGCTACTTCTCTAACTTAAGATTTAGACATATATTTTATCAACATTGAAGGCTAACTTGTTAAAGCTGCAGGAGAATTTAGAGAAAAGCTAGTCATCATTGATGATCTACCAGTTCACAAAAACATTTTTGTAATTTATTATTACTGTAATAGAACACTTGTTATTAATTCAACCTGCTTATAAATGGGACCTGTAAGGAAAGTAAAAATCGAAATAAAACTACAACAACATGTACTCTTGACACGTTGGCAGTCTTCTCAAGAAGGGCATGCTACTTATATCTTAAACACCTCAAACTAATTGTAAAACATTTCCTCATACATAATCCAAAATAATAACTTCTGAGGACATTTCTACTTAGGGGTTTAGTCCAAAATTAGGAGAGGTTTCCATGCAGATAGATAGCCGAATTTTGTAATGTAGACAAATTTTGTCTATCTCTCTGTATGGAAACATTTACCTATCTATATTCTACAGATGCACTGACAAAGAACTGAGACATTAGGAGAGTCTTTATATTATTTTGTGTAATCAAATCACCGTTCCTCAGACTCTTCTCCATGGAATTCCATTTCTTGATAGTTCTCCAGAATACGGTGACATTGACATGCAAAATCCAAGTTTGGATGCATCTACTTATTGGCCTCAGAAATTGACCATGTTTGGGAAAATTCCAAGATTTAGAGATCTGCACCAACAGAGTTGTTAAAAATCAAAGAGCAGGCCATAGTGTGATTTCCACTGCTTCAGTCATAGTCTGTGAAATGCCAATATTCTGCATATCTTCAAAGAACAGAATCTCTCTCCAAAAACCGTACAAAATAGCCCACTACAAAGGAAAATCCTTCAAGATCTTTGCTGTTGAACAAGGACCAGAAATAAGAGGAAAGCCTCTGAGAACAGTGTAAAAATGACAGATATAAGAGGAGGCCAAGCATGCCATGAAATGAGAGACTTTTTACTGACAGATGAGCACCTTTGAACTCTAACCCAATAAAAGAATTAGCACTCCCAATGTATAATCAGTACAGCAAGCAAAATATGTCAACACATGATAGGCAGGATAATCAATCGGCATGCGAGGTAGGAAACAGCCAGACTAAATAGCAACCCGGTCCCACTGAGCCAGACAGGCCTTCCTGCTCCTTAAATTTCTCATACCACAGGGACTAGGAATTAATATGCAATAAAGGAAAACTCCTAGCAAGTGAAAAACAGAGCAAGAATGAAGAGTTTTCACTAAGAAGTGATCAGGATTCCCAAAACATGGTCTTGATGTCTTCATTTTTTTAGATGTATTCTTTAAAGAACTTTCTCCTGTCAGATAATAAAAACTTGTAAATTATCAACCACAGTACTACTATTTATTCTCCCTTCCCATGAAGACTAAAGAAATAATAAAAAGAGCAGATGGACATAAACAGAGCTAGCTTTTAATCCTGGTTGGCTGTATGCTAACCACTGACCTCACACAAGTAATTTAAGCAGGTGGGGCCTCATTTTTGTGTTAGTCTGTTAAAAACAGAAGAGTAACACTTTTTTAAAAGGAGATTTGTGACCATTAAAAAAAACAGAATAGATAAAATATCTTATTCAACAAACGCTTGGTGTTGACAATCCCAGTCTTCTCACACCTAGCATGGTGTTTTCGTCCCTGAGAGTGCTTAAGAAATGTGGTGATGCCCACATATATTTAATAATAAACTCAAAGACCACAACAGAGTAATGTAGTTTCAGACATGCCTAAGAAGGGGGGAAATTGACCTAGGTTAGAATGCCCTATTTACCATAGCTGTGCAACAGTGGGAGAGTCACCTAACCTCTCTGGGTCACAGTCAACTCATTTATAAAGTTGAGCAAATAATGTCTCACCAAGCTAGGGTCTGAGCTAAGAGTGACTCTCACAGTTCCTTTCAGCTTCAGATCACTCATTGCAAATTGTCCATTGCGAATTTATCTTATCTCATGTTCTAACTTGATAAAACCAAATAGAAATTGCTTCAATTCCTAAATCGACATCCCTTCAGAAATTCAAAAATGATTCTTTTGTTTTATTTTGCTTGTGTTTTTCATTTTCCCAAAGGAGAGTCACTAGTATTCTCTGCTTAAAATCACTTAGCAACTCTGTGGGATTTTCATGGTGTGGTTTGAACATGCTTTTTGATAGCAATTTGTTTTAAAATATTATCCTCAACCTGTCTAGCCCCAAACCACAGGTGAGTATATTTTGTAACATTTTACACTCATGCCATCTATAGTTCAAGATTCTGCCTGCTTTAAACCGAATACTTTTGTGCGATGCACTAATTTTTCACTTATTTTAAATGTTTGTTTTTCAAATAGATGCTTTGCAAGAATGACTTTCCAGCTATACATTTTGAAACACTCACAACTGTACTCCCATGACTTTAGCAGCACTTCAAAGGACAATTTTCTTCAGTGACCATAGCAAATACTCTTTGAATTAGCTAACCACTTTTATTTGGATTCGTGAGACAGAAGAGCATGCATCCATTGCAGCTAGGCTTATGATTATAATTTTAAAACTACTGAGAGGACAGTAACCTAAAGTCAGAGAAGAGGCAATATTGTGGGGTTTTCTAAACAACTGCTTAACCTTGTTTCTCTTTTCTGACAAGTGTGGATATAAACAAATTCAGATGTTCTAGTTCTTATCATTCCCCAATACTATAGCTACAGAAATGAAATCTGAGGCCTAATCTGCCTTATAATTCAGAAACTGAGGAGCTTTCAGACAGCAACAATAAGTCATTTTTCACGTTTATTTTCCATGCACATAAAGACACACCACTCTGCCATCAACATGTCAGGCGAAATCCAAAATGGTTTAGAACAAAAATTACCCAAAGAATGGCCATCAGAAAAAGATGGTGACAAAGCAACTATGCTAAAATTGTAGTTTAACTTGAATTATATTTGCATTCATTTGTTTCCTAATACTTTTGGAGAACTTTGTGGAGAAAAGACTGGGCTTTTTGTTTGGTAGTTTTTAAAATATCAAACGTTTTGTCCCTCAGCTATCCCTTCTTGGATGTGACAGTGTGATAGAATAAAGACCGACTTTTGTTTTGGAATCTCATTGACATGGCCTTCGGCAGCTTACGAGACCTGTCCTCCCTTATTGTGTCCTTTGTACCCTGATGCCTTCTTAGAAGCAAGGGCAATAAGAGAGGCTTATGACAATATCTCAACGTTTATCCCTGGAGACTGAGATCCCCTGGTTTTCGTAAAATACAGCATGAGTAATACTTGTTGTCAGAGAAGAGAAGAAAAGTGCTAGACAAATAAGAAACATCATC
This sequence comes from Callithrix jacchus, assembly GCF_049354715.1. Taxonomy (NCBI): domain Eukaryota; kingdom Metazoa; phylum Chordata; class Mammalia; order Primates; family Cebidae; genus Callithrix; species Callithrix jacchus. The sequence continues at coordinate 17,628,210 of NC_133518.1, read as the reverse complement.
TGACATTTCTCCTCCACATTTACAAAGTAAAGTGAGTTGTGGAATTGTGCCTACGAGGGAATAAATATCTCATCACAAACTAGACTCAACCACTCCTGCTCATTGACTCCTGTCAAAACACAGCCGCCCTTTTGCTTTCATTCTGTTTGGATTATTTAGATTTCTTTAAATGTTTTCAATAAACTCAAAGACTAGTTATTTCAGGACAAAATAATTGACAATGCAAACATTGCCATTATTTTATTATCTGCAGAGTTGTCAAATTATTAGCAAATATTAAAAGGATTTGCCCAGAGTCCATAAAAACACGAAATTCTTAGTCTTCTATTCATACAGAATCAGGGATAGAAATAAACTGTAAGCATAGTTCTTCCGCATTTTCCACTACTGAATTTAGTAATCTTGTCTATCTCCATATGAATATATGCATATACATATGTAGGTTTGTGTGCGTGTGTGTGTTTGTGTGTGTGTGTGTGTGTGTGTGTGTGTGTGTGTGTATCACCATTCCATAGTCTAAAAAATGTGGAAAGGTGCTTTACTCTCTTAGGATGTAACTATTAGACTACATATAAATATATGAAGACTTTGGTAAGAGAAATTGAGCCTTTCAATTTTCATTTTCCAGATGACATCATTGCCAGAAAAAGCGTTTATGTTTGGCAAAACTCTTTTCTTTCTAAGCATTAAGAAAAAGATGTTCATGAAACCAAAAGGAAAGAAAGAATCCAAACCCCAAACTAACCACAAGCAGAAATGTTTATAAAAATGACTTCCTTGAAACTCTGTTAGATATTTCGTGCTATAGAAAAATCCTTCTGTAAAGAACGTCACTTTATCATGGAGTCAGTCTGCAGGTTAAAACCCAAGGTTAGGGCCAGGCACGGTGGCTCAAGCCTGTAATCCCAGCACTTTGGGAGGCCGAGGTGGGTGGATCACGAGGTCAAGAGATCGAGACCATCCTGGTCAACATGGTGAAACCCCGTCTCTACTAAAAAAAAAAAAAAATACAAAAAATTAGCCAGGCACAGTGGTGCATGCCTGTAATCCCAGCTACTCAGGAGGCTGAGGCAGGAGAATTGCCTGAACCCAGGAGGCGGAGGTTGCGGTGAGCCGAGATCGCGCCATTGCACTCTAGCCTGGGTAACAAGAGCAAAACTCGGTCTCAAAAAAAAAAAAACAGGTTAGGCACTGCACCATGAATTTCCCTCCTAATGGTATGAAGAAGCTGTAGACATATATGCTTGGTTTCCTGACATCTGCACTATGAGAGGTTCATTTCTAATATAAGAACAATGACTTCTGCAAAAACACCAAAGAACCCAAAATTTGCAAGGCCAGATGTGCCATCCATACCTTCCATAAATATTTATGTTAAGGAATTTCTGACTGGGCGCAGTGACTCATGCCTGTAATCCCAGCACTTTGGGAGCCTAAGGTGGGAAGATCACTTAAGGTCAAGAGTTCCAGACCAGCCTGGCCAACATGGTGAGACCTTGTCTCTACTACAAATACAAAAAGTAGCCAGGCATGGCGATGCACACCTGCAATCCCAACTACTCAAGAGGCTGAGACACGATAATCGCTTGAACTTGGGAGGCGGAGGTTGGAGTGAGCTAAGATTGAGCCACTGCACTGAGACTCTGTATAAAAATAAAAATAAGGCTGGGCATGGTGGCTTATGCCTGTAATCCCAGCACTCTGGGAGGCTGAGGCAGGTGGATCACCTGAGATCAGGGGTTCGAGACCAGACTGACAAACATGGTGAAACCCAATCTCTACTAAAAATAGGTATGAACTAAACAGAAAAATTAGTTCGGTGTGATGGCACATACCTATAATGCCAGCTACTCAGGAGGCTGAGGCAGGAGGATCACTTGAACCCAGGAGGCAGAGTTTGCAGTGAGCTGAGATTGTGCTACTGCACTCCAGCCTGGGCAACACAGTGAGACTCTGTCTCAATAAAAATAAAAACAAAAATAAAAAAGATAAAAATAAATTAATTAAAAGTTTTAAAAGGATTTCTTTGGATTATTTTCACTACAATGATCTTACTCTTGAAAATCCATGCTGTTTTCCAGAAAATGAAAGTTGATGTTCCCTGTGTTTCTCATCTGGGTTATATGGCACTCCTTTGGCAATTCATGGGTATGCCATCAAAACCAAACCAGACAAATGCTCCCAAAAGCTGGGATCTATCAGTTTTCACAGAAGGATTTTCCCCCTACAGCTGACAAGGAAAATAAACATCTTCCAAAGAAAATTAAGGTAAATGCCAAAATGTCTCCTCACTTCCCAGTACAAATTCTTTAAAAATATTAATTATAATAATGTTTGACTTTAGAAGAAAGCCAAAAAGGAAAAGTTTGAGTCAGGTGTGAAGAACATTAGGAACATTATGATCTAAACAATGTATTATAACTGAAACATACAGGGATGTCACTAATCTTCATTTGACCATAAACTAACCACTGGCTTTTCAAAGGATTGGAACAATCTCTCATTTTGAGCCAGAGCTTTTCTCTTCAAAAGCTTAAACTGCTCAGTTCAGTGACTGTTGAATTTCAGCTCCTGAATTACTATCTACCATTGAGCATTTACATTTGTGTTTTATTCATAGTCAAGAAATACCGGCGACTTTAACAACCCCTGCACTTTTTCAAATTGTTTTAGAAAAGAAATAAAAGCAGAATTTCCTTTTAAAAACTTATAGTTAGGAGGATTCCCGGGCAAGATGGCTGAATAGGAACAGCTCTGATCCGCAGCTCCCAGCGAGACCAACACAGAAGGCGGGTGATTTCTGCATTTCCAACTGAGCTAACCAGTTTATCTCACTGGGACTAGTTAGACAGTGGGTACAGCCCATGGAGGGCAAACAGAAGCAGAGTAGGGTGTTGCCTCACCAGGAAAGTGCAAGGGGTTGGGGAACTCCCTCCCCTAGCCAAGGGAAGCCGTGAGAGACTGTGCCACAACGGACTGTGCTATCTGGCCCAGCTACAACATTTTTCCCATGATCTTCTCAACCCACAGACCAGGAGATTCCACTGGGTGCCTATACCACAAGGGCCCTGGGTTGCAAGTACAAAATTGGGGGGCCATTTGGGAAGACACCAAGCTAGCTGCAGGAGTTTTTTGTTTTGTTTTGCTTTGTTTTGCTTTTACTTTGTACCCCAGTGGTACCTGGAACTCCAGTGAGACAGAACCATATATCCCTAGGAAAAGGGGCTGAAGCCAGTGAGCCAAGTGGTCTTACTCAGTAGATCCCACCCCCATGGAGCACAGCAATCTAAGATCCACTGGCTTGAAATTTTCGCTGCCAGCACGGCAGTCTGAAGTCAACTTGGGACACTTGAGCTTGATGGAGGGAGGGGCATCCACCATTACTGAGTCTTGAGTAGGTGGTTTTCCCAACACAGTGTAAACAAAGCCACCAGGAAGTTCAAACTGGGTGCAGAGCCCACTGCAGCACCGCAAAGCCACTGTAGTAGACTGCCTCTCTAGACTCTTCCTCCCTGGGCAGGGCATTACTGAAAGAAAGGCAGCAGCCCCAGTCAGGGGCTTATAGATAAAACTCCCATCTCCCTGGGACAGAGCACCTTGGGGAAGGGACAGCTTTGGGCGCAGCTTCAGCACACTTAAACTTAACCACCTGGGGCTCTGAAGGGAGCCGTGGATCTCCCAGCACAACGCTCGAGCTCTGCTAAGGACAGACTGCCTCCACAAGTGGGTCTCTAACCCCCATGCCTCCTGATGGGGAGTTCCAGTCAACAGATACCTCATACGGGAGAGTTCTGACTGGCATCTGGCAGGTGCCTCTCTGGAACGAAGCTTACAGAGGAAGGAACAGGCAGCAATTTTTGCTGCTCTGCAGCCTCCGCTGGTGATACTCAGGCAAACAGGGTCTCGAATGGACCCCCAGCAAACTCCAAAAGACCTATAGAAGAGGGGCTTGACTGTTAGGAAAAAAACTAACAAACAGAAAGCAATAGCATCAACATCAATAAAAAGGATGAATATGCAAAAACTCCAACCAAAGGTCACCAACAGCAAAGACCAAAGGTAGATAAATCCATGAGTATGAGGAAAACCTAGCATAAAAAGGCTGAAAATTCCAACAACCAGAATGCCTCTTCTCCTCCAAATGATTGCAACTCCTCGCCAGCAGGGGAGCAAAACTGGATGAGAATGGGTTTGGCAAATTGACAGAAGTAGGCTTCAGAGCTAACGGAGCATGTTCTAACCCAATTCAAGAAAGCTAAAAACCTTGATAAAAGGGTAGAGGAATTGATAACTAGAATAACCAGTTTAGAAATAACATAAATGACCTGATGGCGCTGAAAAACACAGCACAATAACTTCATGAAGCATACACAATCAATATCCAAATCGATCAAGTGGAAGAAAGGATATTATAGATAGAATCAATATTGTGAAAACGGCCATACTGCCCAAAGTAATTTATAGGTTTAGTGCTATCCCCATCAAGCTACCATTGACTTTCTTCACAGAGTTAGAAAAAACTACTTTAAGTTTCATATGAAACCAATTAAGAGCCAAGTATAGCCAAGAAAATCCTAAGCAAAAAGAACAAAGCTGGAGGCATCACGCTATCTGACTTCAAACTATACTACAAGGCTACAGTAGTCAAAACAGCATGGTACTGGTACCAAAACAGATGTATAGATCAATGGAACAGATCAGAGTCCTCAGAAATGACACCACACATCTACAACCATCTGGTCTTTGACAAACCTAACAAAAACAAGCAATGGGGAAAGGATTCCCTATTTAATAAATGGTGTTGGGAAAACTGGCTAGCCATATGCAGAAAACTGAAACTGAACCCCTTCCTTGTATATGCAGCACATATACACCATGGAATACTATGCAGCCATAAAAAAGAATGAGATCATGTCCTTTGCAGAGACATGGATGAAGCTGGAAAACATCGCTCTCAGCAAACTAACACAGGAAGAGAAAACCAAACACCACATGTTCTCACTCATAAGTGGGAGTCGAACGATGAGAACATTTGGGCACAGGGAGGGGAACATCACACACTGGGGCCTGTTGGAGGAGGAATAGCATTAGGAGAAATACCTAATGTAGATGATGTGTTGATGGTTGCAGCAAACCACCGTGGCACATGTATACCTATGTAACAAACCTACACGTTCTGTACATGTATCCCAGAACTAAAGTATAATATAAATAAATAAATAAACAAGCAAACTTATAGTTAGAATGAAGTAATCGGACTAATAACAGGAAAATTGGTGACAACATTGAGAAAAGTCGGTTCTGAGCTCAGCAGCAGAGAACATGCCAAAGGTGATGAGTTTCAATGAGCAAGCCATAGAGCCCATGAGGTCTGGATGGCTACCACGGATTCCTATTTGTCAAGCAAGGTAGAGCTGCTGCCGTAGGCCACTGATATCAGGTGAAAGGAGATAATGGCAGAGCAATTTGGAAAATCCTAAGGCAATTTATCAGTGAGAAAAGGATTAAAAGCCTTCTTAAACAGTCATTTAGGTAACTCTCAAAAACATTTCATTAGTGTGCGGGTACTTCTGATTTCTGTAATTTACTTTTAACTCTGCCACTTGTACACAGAAAGTAGAAGCTGACCATTTATCAGTTGTTTTCTTAGTAAAGAATTGCAATTTTGTTAGGGGGAGAAAAAAACACACAAGGGAAAGGATGGTGCTTATTCTCCCACTCATCAATTTCAGGAATAGAAACATCCTAGTAATCACACCTTTTTTTTCTTTTTTTTCTTTTTTTTATTGCATTTTAGGTTTTGGGGTACATGTGAAGAACATGCAAGACAGTTGCATAGGTACACACGTGGCAGTGTGGTAATCACACCTTTTTTATTGCATTTTAGGTTTTGGGGTACATGTGAAGAACATGCAAGACAGTTGCATAGGTGCACACGTGGCAGTGTGGTAATCACACCTTTTTTTATTGCATTTTAGGTTGTGGGGTACATGTGAAGAACATGCAAGACAGTTGCATAGGTGCACAAGTGGCAGTGTGGTAATCACACCTTTTTTCTCCTTAAGCCACCTGAGATTTCGCTTGGCCCCATCTCTTTTAATCACAATATATCCCTAAGGAAACAAAATGAAGAGCTGAAAACGATCTACAGTATCATCAAATTTAGTCCTCTTCCCATAAGTGAAGCCAAAAATGATAAAGCTAAATTAGGTATCAAGTCTAGGTCTTCCACTTCCCAAGTTCAAGCTTCTTTCCACCAATCTACTGTTGGGCTAGATCAGCAGTTATCCCAGGCATAGCCAGAGAGATGTCCTAGAAAGAGCTCTGGCCCTCACAGCATGGAAGCGTGGGGTCTGGGTTGTGGCTCCAACCACTGCAGCAAACCCACCATGACCACATTTTTTAATTCCCATGGTAAGTTGAGCTGAGTGTTCTCTAAGGGTCCTTTCAAGACCAAGAACCTATGGATCTGAAATTTGAATTATGGGGAAATGTTGAAAATGAAGAAATACAGCAGTGGTTTCTTTTTACCTGAACAATGAGGTGAATAGCAAACCATTTTCTCATGGGAAGTTGGCCCACAGAAATAGGGAATGGCAGTTTCCTCCAAGGACACAGTCATAGGTAGTGAAAAGGGAGAAGAGAACCCTACTTACCTGGTTCAACTATGACTCATTTACAAGGAATAGGCTTGCCTCATGACTCAATTTTCAGTTCCAATTTCTCTAGAAAATGAAGAACTGAATTTTCAACCTCACGAACCAAGTCCATAATTCCTAAGAATATGATGTTTTAACATAGGATGGTCACTAAAGTGTTACTGAAGATGCATTATCTGAACAAGAACATGCACTTTGAAATAAAAATAGGTATGTATAAATGAACCTTGAAGATAACTAAAATAAAGTGTATTTCTTCCATGTTTCATTGAACATGACTTTATGGAGGGTATGTTTTCATCTCCTGTAAAGGATCCTCACCTTCCACAGAATATGATAGTAGGCACATTTGGTAAAGATGACAGTGTACAGTATTTTTCTTGTAACTACATCTCTGATGAAGTCACTGCAGTCATAACAAATTCCAGTCCCACTGGAGTGAGTTTCGGAGAACGTACTAAGAGGTATGGGCTAAGGGAAAGAGTTCTATCATCTGTCAAAACTGGGTAGAAAAGGAAGGTTTCTAGTTATTTGGAGGCTAAACTATTAGGTTCTGATGGCTTTTAAATGTTGAACATTTATTCTTATTATGAAAGATCATTTTACAATGTATTAAATTCTCGTCTATTCACTTTTGTGAACACAGTTGTACCCTGCTAGAATATAGCAGCTTCAGGACTCTGTTAAGGAATGTGGAGTTGTTTGTCATACAACAATATTTCTAGATTGCTGTGCTATTCTAAATGAAGTTTCTCCTTTCTCCCCATGAGGTCCATTGCCAGTCTCCATTGCCAGTCTCCATTGCCAGTTGGTCAGTGAACCATTGACTGCAGATCTAACTCTCGCCAGCTTTCCAGTGGATCTTTCACATAGTGCCATGTTTGCTCTTCTCCTTAATACTGCCTTCCTTCTTGCTTTCCTTCGATCTCTTTCTTCCTGCCTCCCTACTTCACTGTCCTGTTCTCATAGCCTAGGCTAACCAATGAGGACACTCCTTTTCTCTGGTTGGCAAACCAATTACTTATAGCATAAATATATACACATTTTTAAAATAAACTTGATTTCTTACTTCTTCATGTTTACAGTTCTTTTCTGCATTAAGATTGGAAGGTATCACTGCTTGAGCTCAGAAATTCTTAGATATTTCTAAGTTAGCAACTTTCCCAGAGGGTACAAGGCGAGAGCCTGAACAATAAATAGGTGGACATGATTAAACATCTCTTGTCTCTAACAGAGATTAGCTATAATAGTCCAGACGAAATCTGGGCTTCTAAAGAATAATTAGCACAAAATAAAGAATTAGGGCTTAACTTTTTGTAGAGAACCAGGACAATTTTAAGAGAAAGACTATTTATGCCTCACTATATAATCATCTATATTGTATAAACAAAAATTCTAAGTTTTATTTTTGCTTTTTATTGGTTTCCTTTTTTAAAAGATAGATGTTATCCTAGTTACCAGTAGAAGGCTCATTTGTACCAATAAACGCTCTCAATTAGATGTTTGAAAGTCAGAGTTCTAGCTGAGACTTTATTCATATCCCTTTGTTATTTCATTTGTTGCCTGAGTTGCTGTGTGTGTAATATTAAAACTTACCAGGAATTAGGGTAATAATGAGGAGAAAACTGATGGGTTCTGATAAGAGAAAATGAATGCCATGATCATTCACATTCCTTAATGGTGCTTAATCTAATCAAAGTCCAAGCCAAATAGCAAATACATAAAAATATTAATAATGCAACAGAGTTTACACCAGGAACAAACTATGTTATTCACACAATAAAGAAAATTACAAAAAATGAGTAAATTTTCTTTTCACATATACAAACCTTCATATTGGTTGTTTCTTTTCTTTCTTTTTTCTTTTCTTTTTTGTTTTTTCTTTACCTAGAACCTGAAAGCTTTTGTCTAACAGTCCAGATCACACTCATTTGAATGGAAAGGAATTTATGTCATTTAATGGAGTCAAGAAAGACAATTATTCACATTTTTAATAAAAAGAACACTAAAGTTTTCAAAAACTCATGAGCCTTAAAAATTAAATTTGGCCTTTGGCAGAGATTCACCTATCTAGATCCCCTGAACCATATGTATGAACTAGTGAAAATTTTATGGACTTCATAGTCAAAAAATATTCACTTTAAATCCAACCTCTGTTGCTCACAGCATGCAACCTTGGACAAGTTACTTTACCTTTCTGAATGTTTATACTTTTTATATGTAAAATAAAATATTACCAATTTTATGGAGCTTGAAAATAAGAGACATGGCACAGTGCAAAGAAGGTACACAATAAATTGTAACAACTGTCCTTATTTTTAAAAGAGTGGCTAGTAAGCAGAAAAAATAACTAAATTGGGGTCATGTGTCTACAATCTATATGCTCTACTAGTGCTTCTCAGACTGTAAGTGTACAGAAATTACCAGAGTTCTTGTTAAAATGCAAGCTCTGATTCAGTAGATCTAGGTGGACCCTGAGATTCTGCATTTCTAATAAGCTCTTTGGAGATTCTAATGCTGCTGGTCTATGGATCATACTTTGAGTAGCAAGACTCACTATGAAGCTAGACACTAAAAATCATTGCAATGTCACTAATTCACAAAAGGCAGAAGATTCTTAAAGGAAGATTTCACACACGGAGGTATGAATAGGAAAAGGAACAGAAAAAATAGCACTTTCCATAAGCCAATAACCTTTTGGTTTCAAGCAGGGCAGGGCTTGCCTAAAGTTCCTTTCTGTTAAAAAGTTTTATATTTCCATAGAGCTCGTAACCATACTTCTCTCAACTTCAAATTTTCTGATCATCTGGAAGGGGAAACTGATTATTTGTAAGGGGAAACTGTATAGAATTCCTTGCAGATATTAATAGCAGTGAACAGAAAATCCTCCTTATTTTGGAAAAAGATAAAGAACTATAGAAAAGGTCATCAAAACTAATCAGATTTATCACTGGATTAGAAATCTTGATAGGTATCTTTGACATTAGTGAAATTTTTGGGCATATTCCTAATAAGATGCGTTATTAATGGGAAACATGCAAGGATCACCAGACAATAACTCTATCCCACTTCTGATGAGGAAGCTGAGGTCCAGAGGAGACTCACACTTTGTCCACACTCACTAGAAGCTTCCAAGCAAAGACAAAGATTCAGTTCTCCTAAGTCCCACTTACGCTGCCTCCAGAGTTTTGAATAGTTATTTCCTGATATGAAATCCTCACTGTGTTTATTAATTAAGCCATCATTAATTGCCTAAGAGGTAATATGTAATCTAGAACCAAAACCAAGCTGGGATATAAGTAGAAGACAGATGTGCCCTGACACAGTCGGATGATATTTACTCAGTTTCCAATGGTCCCAGAGGTTTAGTCTGAGATGCAACAAGCCAAAAAAATGTAGCCTTCTTCCTCTGCCAGAATTTATAGTCAAATGCTTAAAGCTTCCATTAAGACCATGACATTTCATCATCTTCTCAACAGACCTGTAGTTATTCCAATTGAAATAAAGAAAAACTCAGTGTTCTGGGAGACCACCTCCTATATGCCTGGCTCAAGAGCTCAATTTCTTAGTCTGACCTTGAAAACTAAGACAAGCATCTTCAAGACTGCTGAGGTTTCGTCAAATTCCTACGATGCAAAGACCATGATGCTCTGGTTTAAAAGCTGAAAATAGCATCCTTTCAGTGGCACAGCTACACCCTGCAACTGGTTTTATGGTAGTAAAACTTTGGGGAAGCTTTCAAAGTTTTTCTAATCTGATTGGCAGTGCATTTCTCTAAGTCCACCACGACTTCCAGAATAAGTTGGCGGTCCATCTCCAGTTAGTCTAAAAAAGTCACGGCTCATGACCTCTCTGGATCAGAGACCTCGAAGACACAATTGCACAAGCCTCCATCTTGACCATGTTGTGAAAGACAACGGTTGTTCCTCTGAAGGGCACACAATGTGAAACATGACTGGCAAGTTTTCTCCATAAACAGAGCAAATCTCTTCCCTCACAGAGCTGCCTTTATTTGAGCAAGACATTTGCAAAGCTTAGAGTCTCCTTGAATCTATTAGAAACGCTTCCCTGAGTGAGGAAACAGACATTGTAAATGAACCATGACTCAGAAACCCCCTTGTACCAGAAAATATCCTACAGATTCCAGAGGCATTTTATGTTCTGTTTTCCTGACATACTAGTTCTAACTATCTGATTCATTTATTTTTTTGTTTAATGCTTTAACCAGTTTCTGTAGATTATTACAGTCAAACAAGTGATTTCTTTCAGGGCGAGTTTTTTTTTCTCCTTCTGACTTTGGAAGGGTTTCAGATTCAGTTGAAGGAAAGACTCTGTTACATGCTACAGAAACACTCAACACCATATAGTCAGCTTAGCTACAATAAGCCAGACTCAGATGTCCCAAGCTAAATCGAGGGAAAAGAGGAAAATTAAAATTTAGTGTTCATTTGCAGAAACTCCCCACTTGCATGTACCTCAGATAACCAGTTGGAATCAATGAAAATGTATAAGCTTACAGAATAAAAATCTAATTCTCCTGTCTCAGAGGACCTTGAAGCACTTTCAGTTTTTATGTACTACGCAGATGACTTCAATGGCACCAGATCACTTATCAATTGAGAGAGAAGAAATGTGTATGCCCATGCTCTTTGCACAAGAAAACAGAGCTATGATTAACAATCTCAAGTTGCCCATACAGCTGTATTTAACATGTAGGCATTCTCTCACATTCTGTCCTGATACGGCCATAGTGGTTAATACAAATCAAACCTTTTTTAAAATCTAACCTTTAATTCATAAATTCCATTTATAGAAATAAGATTATGCAATAACATGTATCTAATAAAGAAATAACTCTATGTAACATTTGTTGATTATGAACAGGGCCCTGTACTAAAACTTTCTATCTAGTGTCTTAGAGTCACCCTATGAGGTAGGTCCTACCACTACATCACTTTACAGCTGAAGAAACAAAGGTTTAGAAAAGGCATTTTGCTTGGTCAAACAGTAAGTGATAGGGCATATTTAAAAGCCCACACTCTTAGCCACTTTATTGTACTGGGTCTGAGTGTTAGGGCATTATTTGTAATAATGAAAAATCTTAGCAATCAAATGGCCAACAATAGAAGCTTTGAGAAAATAAACATAATGGAATTTAGTGCAGCCATATGCTGACGAAGAATAGTATTCTACAACATGAGAAAATGTTAGCAACAGTGAGTGAAAAAGCAAGTTTACAAAGCAGATAGCATAGAGCCTTTTGGTAATCAGGAGCTAAAGTGATCTACCCAGGGAAAAAAGTGAAAAGATAGAAGACACATCTATAAGACAGAAGGTGGTTATCTCTGAGGGTGAGCATGTGTATTATATTTTTCTTTGCTATGTTTTGCATTTTAACAATATTCTACAATCAACATTGCAGAAATACTTTTCCATCTGAAAAATTAATGAATAAAATGGCAGCCATTATATAGTAAAAATCCCCCCAAACAGTTCTCCCAACACAAAAATACAAATTTGACTGAATTTGTTCCATCCATTGTAACACAGATTTTTTTGTTTTTGCAAAAAGCCCATGTTTAAACTTCAGATAGAAAATTTTAACAATATTGTAAGAAGGAAATCATCAGCATTTTTTCAATGATTGTCAGGTGTGTGCTCCTTTGGGAAACCCTTGTGACACAGTTCAGTGGGAAAGTCACTTGATGTCTTGAGCACAACCCAAGATAAAAGTTATAGCACAACTTCAAGATGGTGGACACTCAGACAGGGAAGAGGAATCTCTGATGCTCAGGCATGTCACCAGGAGATTCGTAACTGGCATCACTGTGCTCATAGGAGACACCTAGAACTTCCAAAGCTCTAGGTGGTAGTGAATTAATGTGTGTCCTCCAACCTTCTCAGTTCACTTAACCTGAAAAGTGTTTTTCACCTTCTGAAATCCATCTGATTTAAAGTCAATGAATAGTTTTCTGCACTAATAGCATGAAACATATGAGAACCAGTTTACAGCAGTCACCAATTTAGTAATTGTTGAAGTAAAAGGGCTAGGAGAGTAATTGCAGTTAATATGAGATTAATTGAGCTGCACGTGGAGCTGAGAAGATTGTGTAACAGTCTTCATAATCCTTCCAAATGCAAAATCATAAAATGTTGGTTTCATGTAATCATCCAGTTAGTAACATAAGGCTAGCAGAGAATGTAAGAGGAAGAGACTGCATTTAATGAATGCCTACTATGTGCCAGATACTGTATGTATACAAGTTGAGTCTTTGTGACAACCCTAATGGTAGAAATTAATCAACTCCCAATTTACAACTGAGGACACTGAGAACCAGAGAAATCTACATTCAGAGCCTATATTCTTTCCACTAGATTACATTTTTTCAATAACAAGCATGCGTATACAACAGAAAGTTTCTCAAGACACGAATTCTTTTTTCAAGCCTCTTCTATCTTTTTAATTATCAATATTTCCTTTCCCTCACATGTCACAGAAATACTAATATGTAAACTTTTAAGCATTTCTAATTTGTTTTTTAGTAAAAATTATGATGTTTAAATGCATACGTTATCATTTAAAGTCACGGAGCTATGCTAGTCTCTGTATTCTTTATCTAGTGCTATTATTTTTAGCTCTTAATGTAGTATAATAGCTTTGTATTTTGTTGAGGTAAAGGATTTGCATTTCATTTAGGTGAGTCTGAGTAGCTAATTATGTTAATGAATGAGTTTTGAGTATACTATGGACAGATATTTTCACATAAATTAATTCTTGGTCTAAAATAAAAGGAAACCTCCTCAGCTATTCAAAAGAAAGTCATTGCCCTGAATATAAAAAATAATAAAGCTTTATCTTGTCAATCTGGTTACAAAAGGGAAGACGAACTTGTATTGACCAAAGGATTGCAGTGAACTTGATGTGGTGAAGCTAATGGAAATCTTCACTCAGATATGAGTTATGTCCAATTCTAAGATTTTTTTTTTTTTTTTTTTTTTTGCAGCAATGTCTTGTACAGAAGATGGTACAGCCAGGGAGAGAATGTTTATTAAAATAAAAATGTCCCATCACAGAGAGAGTTTAGAGATTATTGCTCTCTTTTCTTTTTTTTTTTTTTTTTTTTTTTTTGAGACGGAGTTTCGCTCTTGTTACCCAGGCTGGAGTGCAATGGCGTGATCTCGGCTCACCGCAACCTCCGCCCCCTGGGTTCAGGCAATTCTCCTGCCTCAGCCTCCTGAGTAGCTGGGATTACAGGCACGCGCCACCGTGCCCAGCTAATTTTTTGTAATTTTTAGTAGAGACGGGGTTTCACCATGTTGACCAGGATGGTCTCGATCTGTTGACCTCGTGATCCACCCGCCTCGGCCTCCCAAAGTGCTGGGATTACAGGCTTGAGCCACCGCGCCCAGCCTATTGCTCTCTTTTCTATCATTGTAGCTCCTTTTCAAGGCAAAATATGTGTGAGGGTAGCTAAGTGGTAACTAGAGACAAATAAATTAATAAAGAGGTGAGTTCAATTGCTATGGGCTGAATTGTATCTCCCCAAATTCATATGTTGAAATTGTAACCTCTAACACCTTAGAATGTGACCAGAAAGAGGTAGTCTTTAAAGTGGTAATTAAGTTAAAATGAAGTCACTAAGATAGGCCCTACTCCAATGTGACTGGTGTCCTTATAAGAGGAGATTAGAATGTAGTCAGTGCATGGGCACAGAGAAAAGGCCATGCCCTGGTGGCAGGCACCTGTAATCCCAGCTACTTGGGAGGCTGAGGCAGAAGAATTACCTGAACCCAGGAGGCAGAGGTTGCAGTGAGCCAACATCAAACCACTTCACTCCAGCCTGGGCGACAGAGCGAGAAGAAACCAACCCTGCTAAAACCTTGATCTTGGACTTGTAGATTTCAGAACTGTGAGAAAATAAACGTCTGTTGTTTAAGCCAGGGGTCCCCAACCTTTTGGGAACCAAGGACCCATTTCATGGAAGACAATCTTTTCATGGACTGTGGGGGGATGGTTTTGAAATGAAACTTCCACCTCAGATCATCAGGCATTAGATTCTCACAAAGAGCCTAGATCCTTCACATGTGCAGTTCACAATAGGATTCACTTGCCTATGAGAATCGAATGCTGCCAGTCATCTGACAGAGGCAGAGCTCAGGCAGTAGTGCTCACCTGCTGGCTGCTCACCTGCTGGCTACACCCTTCCTGCTGTGCCACCCAGTTCCTAACAGCCCACAGACCAGTACTGCAGGGTTGCAGACCCCTGGCTTAAGCCATTCAGTCTGTGGCATTTTGTTATGATGGTCCTAACAACCTGATATACAAATTGTAAAATTTTTTTTAATTTTATTTTATTTTACTTTAGGTGCTCGGGTACGTGTGCAGGTACCCCAGAACCTAGAGGCTGAAAATTCAGCCCTAGAAATATCCTAACTCATGCATGTCCAGTAGCTAGATGTAGTGATGGGTTTAATGGATTTAACATGAGAAGATTTGAGTTCCAGGCCCTTCCACACTTAACAGTTGCATACCTTGTACTGTGTCTAGTGACATCCCTCCTGGTCTCCATGTCATTATTGGCCAATGGAGTCAATGATATCAACGCTTCTCTATATCATTATATTGTTGTGAAGACTGAATAAGATATTACGCATAAAAAATCCTCAGCAATAAAGCAAGTAAAATGGTGTAAATACACAATCAGGTAATCTCCGTATTGTCGAGTCCCACTGTCTTACAGCTCAAAGTTCAAAGATACAGCTTGACTTGTATTTTTGAGATATTAAAAGGGCACTTAACTATAAAAGAAGAAAATAAACTTTGAAAAGTGATTAAGAATGGCATGAGTTTAGAGAAGTTGGAAGTAGAATGTTCATTGATGCCTTCTCTGGTAAGATTCTACTTTGAACAGTAAGTCCATTCCATTCGTACAACTAGCTAAAGGTAATTTGTTTTTCAATAAATCCTCATTTTCAATATTCTGGATGGCCTCTGGCAGAAAATGTTATATAGCTATAAAATGCAATCTTTCATCAGGGCCATTTTAAGACTTTTGCCTGTCCTAGCTACTTAATTTTGGAAGCTGCATCCTATGTTATATCAAAAATTAAAAGGTAACCACATGCTATATTTATTATAATTCAAATATTACTCTAGATGATTTGAATTATAGTTGACTGGATGACATACTACTATATTAATAAACATTTATTGTGATTTTACCATTTTCATTCATATTTTTAAGCCAGTAATTTTTTCAAGTCTAATATATATACATATATATGTATATATGTGTGTGTGTATGTGTGTGTGTGTGTGTGTGTGTGTGTGTGTGTGTGTGTGTTTTAGGTCCTTGGAAAACTAGTAGCTCTCAGGCTCTAGGCCTACAGTGGTAACAGATAAAACAGTTCCTGTCTTTTATAATTGTCTAATTAGTTACTTTGTATTATTGCACTGGATTTTGCATAAGAAGAAAAAGGCCTCACTCACTATTTCCTAGTAATCTATGTCCACAAGTATATTTTCCCCATCTGCTATGTTTGCCTAAGACTGGTCATTTGTTACCTGCTAGTTCCAATTGATTTCCTTTGCCTTTGCCTCCTTTAGCCATGAGTGCAAAGAACAGACCGTACGATTTATACCAGCCATCTAGTACCAATCATTAGATAACAAGACCCTTTACTGAAAGCATTTAGAGTAAAACAATACTTTAGGTTTACCTTTGCTTTCATTTCCTTCTTTATTACACTAGGTTCAAAGTGAGGCCAAAAATGGTATCACAAGGCCTATTTAGACATCCAAGCAAAGAATGCCAAGTCATTCTAAATAAATCCCCCAGCTCCAGTAGAATTTTACACATTTTCAAATGCAAGTTTCTAACAACATTTTTGGGCTTATTTTTTCCCTTGTCTGTTTCAGTCACTGTCTTTATATACAAGGGGAAATGAGTCATATTAAATTGCGCTCCAGCAAATGTCCTATAAAGACATATCTAAGCCATCCTGTTTGCTAATAAAAAGATAAGATTTGTCCTCTGAAAGAAGCAAGGTTGAACTATGCCAAAGAGCTTACAGCAGAGTTAGACAAACCCAAAGTCATTAGCTGGTGGGGAAATCTGAACTTGTGCCTTTCTTCAAGTGGGAGGAGTAGGAAGGGAGTAGCAGGGACCTGTCAGCCTTGGAAACCCAGGCTTGTGGCAGAGAGGCTGGGAACTTCCTGTGGTTAGTAACAGGCAGCAATACCTTGCACAGATGTCCAGATAATTGTTTTCTAAAGTTGGTACTGCCCACTGGCTTACTGTTCCTAGTAGAAAATTATCAAAACCAGGGCCTCTCAGAATTACAGGACTCAAAGACCTACACAGAAGAAATAAAGTTCTCTCCACCTGTTGCCAAATGGTACCACAAGAAAAAAAAAAAAAAAGCCCATATTTCAAACTCTGAGCTCGAGTTAACTTCCCTACTTTGTAATTCCCTGATGGATTTCCTGATTTACCCACCTGATTAGATTCAAAGTCACACAGACTAATTTCAGTATTTTCCAAGATAAATACAATTAGGTAGACTGGTCTGCCACAAATCCTAAAGCCAATACACATGGTTGTAAGATTTTTAGATTCTCCTGCTTTGGGTTCTCAGTTCAGTAGCATGAATTAGTACTTACATAGAAATGGGTAAGTGTCCAGCATAACAGGTAAATGAGATGTAAGGCAACAGGAGATGACACAGACCAAGAGTGGGGAGAGGCCTTGCTCCATCTAAAGGAGGGAGCTGCTATCAGGTCTGGCTCAGTGTTGCCATGGAGGAAACTGGTTTGATATGGCCACATAATCTGACACCTCAAGAGAACCAGAAATTTGGATTTTGGGGTGAGGTTTTACAATTTTTTTTAGCACATTGTGTTAGCCAAACTATGTATGTCTACAAACTGACTGTAGGCCAGGGAGACAACAATTTGAGACCTACTATGAATGTTGTTTAATTCTGTCCCTTTGGCATGAAGAAAAGTGATAGTCCTACTGTTTTTTTGTTTTGTTTTATTTTTGTTTTTTGAGATGGTGTCTCTGCTGCCCAGCCTGGAGTAGAGTGGCGCAGTCTCAGCTCACTGCAGCCTTCACCTCCCGGGCTCAAGTGATTCTCCTGCCTCAGCCTCCCAAGTAGCTGGGATTACAGGCATGAGCCACCATGCTGGGCTGTCATTCTTTTCTTCTCATTATTTAGCCTTAGCTGATCTCAAAAAATTACTTAAGAATATTCAACAATAAGCAGGTGTGTGGGGGGGAAGACTTATGAAATAGTAAAGCAGAGGTCAAAGTCCCTCTCTCACACATGTATACAGACATACACCTTCATTAAAAATTTTAGAAAATGTTTAAAATACGAAAGTTCATCACATGGATAAATTATTTCAACCTCATAGAGCACAAAAAGCCCTGTTAGGCTATACATCTATTTCATTTATTTTCTTTACTATTGAATTTTAAAATGTGTGCACAGTAAGGTGACCCTTATATCAAAGACTACAAACAGTGCTTAAAGATATGCAGCACCTTTTAAAGAAACACACATTCTTATAAGCACAGTTAAAAGGGGAAAGGTTAAAGGCTACGGTAGATTGTTCTATTCTGTGCCAAGATTCTGCTCCAGCTGCAACTAAATAGTGGTTCTCAGGCTTAATTAAATAAAGACCCGTGTAAATTCTAACTGTTTACTATGTGATTAGAACTTCTCTGGGCAAAAAAAAAAAAGCTCATATTTGATTTCCTTGCTGTCTGCACTTGCCCAAACCCTTTACCCACCAGGTATGTACTGAAGCTGTGTAAACTCAACATTTTTCTTTTGGAATCAAGGGTAAGATATAAACGTTTATAGAAACAGTGAAATCCAATTGTGGAAAATTCATTTTATGTAAATGGAAAAAAAACTTTTATATATTAGAACCAAAGTTGTCATGATGAAATTTCTTTGAATAGGCTGGGAGTGGTGGCTCACACCTGTAATCCCAGCACTTTGGGAGGCTGAGATGGGTGGATCACCTAAGGTCAGGAGTTCGAGACCAACCTGGCCAACATGGTGAAACCCCCGTCTCTACTGAAAATACAAAAGTTTGCTGGGCATGGTGGTACATGCCTGCAATCCCAGCTACTCGGGAGGCTGAGGTAGAAGAATCGCTTTATTCTGGGAGGTGAAGGTTGCAGTGAGCCGAGATCATGCCATTGCACTCCAGCCTGGATGACAAGAGCGAAACTCTATCTCAAGAAAAGGAAGGAAGGAAGGAAGGAAGGGAGGGAGGGAGGGAGGGAGGGAAGGGAAAGGAAAGAAAGAAAAGAAAGAAATTATTTATTTATTTATTTATTTATTTATTTGAATAACATTAAAAGCAGTAGTTTTTTACCTTTGTGAAAAAATCATCTAGGGTGCTTGTTAAAAATGCAAATACATAGGGCTTGTCCACAGAGATTTACTGTGACTGTAGGGTAAGACCTTTCAATTGATTTGAATGCAGGAGATTCAAAGACCTCGTTTGGAGAAGCACCAAACTAGAGAAAAATCCGACTTCCAAATTCAACAAAGGAGAGCTTTATCTGAATTCATCTGGGGCAAACAAAATGGGTTTATTCTTAATAAAGAGACAGAAATTGTCTCTTCAATGTTACCCATTCTCCAGTGTCTAAATGTAATTCATAATCAAAGTTATGTTCCTTTTAACATTTTTCAAATTTAGTTTAGATAATAAGTATTACGTGTCCTTTAATAATTCTCAAATTCAGTTAATTTAAAAATTGTATAAATCGATTCTGAGATAATATACAAATATACAGTCACATTTTTGATGTTTTCATTTGAACATTCTGGGGGAAATAAGCATACTTTAGAAGCAAGCATACATAAATGCATAATTCAGTTAGGATTTTTTGTTTTAATTTGTCCTTGGCATTGATGAAGAACAAATTAGCTACTCTCCTTGGGTGCCTACCAGAAATAATAGTAACAAGTTGAGCTTTTTTCCTCCTCAGTAATATGTTTCTTTGTAGATAAGCACTGTGGAGAGGTAAAACGATGTCTTTTAAAAGTTTACTGTTTTTTTCTTCTAAGATGTAAATGATAGGGGAAGGACTGGGAGCTATTTCAGAAATATTTATTCCATTGAGACAATGAATTTTGGTCATTAGAGGAAAGAATCATGGACTATCAAAATGAAACAAAAAGACAGCAGATTTAGTTTTATAGCAAGTGTATATACATGAAAAGCAGGCACACCGCACAACATTGTATATTTATTGTCTTACAAAATGAACTGGGGGCTTAGGTAGGTGTGGTAAGGAAAAAGCTTTAATGATGTGGGGCAAATTTTTAAGTGAGGAGATGTTTTTATTTTTAAAGAATTCAATATGATAGAGTTAACAATTGTTTTTGTTTTTTTTTTCTCTGAAAACTATTCGAACCACTTATTAATCTCCAGTCTGTTTCATCAGTCTTTTATGACGTGTTACAAGGAGTTTTTCAGATTTAGACTTCATTACATCATTTTAGTTATAATCCTTGGCCACTATAATGCTTGGTCCTAACTAGGCTATGAAAAGAGGAATGTATTCATTAGGCTAGTACAGTGCAGGAAGCCTGCAGTTTAACCAAGGTTAAAACAAATAAGATGCCAAAGTTCACAATTTTTAAGACTCTCAGGAACCTGAGAAAAATAATTTTAAAAAAACATAGAGCATTTCTATAGTTTGTCATTATTTCATCTCTTACAGAAATATGCAGCAATGATGGTCTTTTTCTATATCTAGAAAGGATACATAAGTGATTTTTAACAGTAAGAAGTTATTTGTGTTTGGATTTCCTTTGCCACAGCTTTCTTAACTAGCTCCTGGGTAGAATTCATTAATTTTTATTAACAGGGAAAACATTTGTTCCCGTGACAATATTTGCATTGCCTGAATGATTTTCACCTCTGCCACAAGGTGTACTATCGGCTCATACATCACCCGATTACTTGGAGAGCAGAAAGACCCTCAGTCATTAGTGAGTGAATTAAAGATGATCTTAAGAGCTATTAATCACAGTGACAAAAGCCTTAATGTTTCTGTGACCCTAGTGGAGCCTGGGGACTCAAAGGGAAGCAGAGGGAGAGAAAATGGAAACATATGTTTTCTCCAAAATAACCTACCTTAGGAGAACTGTCAAAAAGAGAGTCACATCAAACTAAGAAATTCTGCCAGCAACTGGCCTCTGGATTATGTGTCTATTTATCTTCTTGTAAACTCATATTTCCTTTTAAATATATATTTTTTCTTGCTGTAGACAATTAGAGGGCCAAAACTAGTGTCTTCTGTATCTATGATTTCTTAATGCAGTTTATTCAGAAGGACTTGTGCTTCTGCTAAACTGCATTTCTTGAAAAAATTCAACATAAATTGCTTTCAGTCTAATAACCACATAAATCAGGATAAACACAGGCAAACAATAGTAGTAAAGTGCCATTATAAACATTAATTCAAGCAGATACAATATTCCAATAATGGACCAAAATGGCAACATTATTAAGCACTACAGTGGGTTACAACACTTGATCATTCTTTAGCGTATCTGGCTGTATTCGTCTGGATGTTTACAAGATTATAATGGCATCAACTCCACTGTTAATAACATAGGCACTTGCTGGAATTTCAATTATCTTTCGCAATATGTTGACATAAAGAACAGACTACAACTGGCTATTTCTGAATATGGTAAGAAGATCCATATCCCCTATTTCCCCTTATTCATATGCATGTCTTTGTTTACATAGCTGAGGAAGAAATATTGCATTGTGCTTGTATTTTGCAATTGGTTCTGTGTCTACGATGCAAAAAAAAAGTAAAATTCTGGCAAAATGGCTTTTCTTTTTCTCTCTATTTTTTTTTTCCTGCGCAGGCTGGAGTGCAATGCTACAATCGTGGCTTACCACAACCTCTGCCTTCTGGTTCCAGCAATTCTCCTGCCTCAGCCTCCTGAGTAGCTGGGATTACAGGCATGGGCCACCATGCCCGGCTAATTTTGTATTTTTAGTAGGACAGGTTTCTCCATGTTGGTCAGGCTGGTCTGGAACTCCTGACCTCAGGTGATCCACCTGCCTCAGCCTCCCAAAGTACTGGGATTACTGGCATGAGCCACTGCACCCGACCCTAAATGGCTTTTCTACTGGTCGGTTTCTTTAATAAAATTTGGATTAGTAAAAATTATTGCTGAAATTATAGTTTTCTCTTTTGACATTGATACCACGCTGCCAAATAAAAAAAATCAACCACTTTTCAGTGCCTAATACAGTAATTAGTACATAATTAGGGCTTAATAACTATGTGTTAGACTGACTGAATGGGATAAATATTCAATATTATTTATATTGAAAAAAAATCACTCCAGATTAGCAATATTAAAAATTTTGGCAATTTTTTTATTCTCAATGAATTTTTATTTTGTTTTGACTAAAGAGTTCAAATGAATGCAACTGAAAATACTTGAGTGAACAACATAACAAGATTACTTTTTTCATTTAAAAATAATATTTTAAGGATAATTTTCTTTCTGGAATTATAGAGAAAAAAATTACAAAGAAGTTATTTTGCTATAGCAAAAAATAATTTCAGAGTACTTTAAAAGTCTCATTAGTAAAATAAAATCTTTTAGGAACTAATTAGAGTTTTGTATTTCACTTTACTATTCACACAGCTCTGTAAGTAGATTCTGTTATTTTTTCCCCCCGTCTGCCAAATAAGGAAACCAGTGTGTACAATATTCAACTAACATTCTCTACTGTCATAAAGCTAACTGGGAGTGGACAGTGCCAGATCTTCTGCCTTCAAGTCTAGTTCACTTGCCATTGAACTAAGCTGTGTCCCAAATACTTTGAAATGCAGGGAAAATATATTGGTTAACTAGAATCAATCTATTAACTTGGGTCTCTGATAAAGCCTAGTTTCTGTAGAGAAAGTTTTACTGTTAAAGGTATAGGAGACATCCAAATATTAATGTTTTTGCAATTATTAGTCATAAGAAGAGAAAAGTTGAGGGAACTTAAACTGGATCCACTAATAGGATATCCAAGGTTAGTTAACAAAATATTCATGAAAGCACCTTTTTTT
Organism: Callithrix jacchus; assembly: GCF_049354715.1. Classification (NCBI taxonomy): domain Eukaryota; kingdom Metazoa; phylum Chordata; class Mammalia; order Primates; family Cebidae; genus Callithrix; species Callithrix jacchus. Next base: position 17,605,427 of record NC_133518.1, on the reverse strand, counting down.
ATAACCATAAAGATTCCAATTATGACTCTCTCTTTTTAACAGAGTCAAACTTTGTGGAATGTAATTCTTGGGGACAAAAACCTTCTTTATATATTTCCCTCTTGTCCACCTGTAACAACCAGCAGATAAGGGTAAAGTCATGCTTGAGTTAAAGAAAAATGAAAAGTATAGATTTACAGAGAAATCTGTTTTCGTAAGGCATGTTTCCTTCTCTCTAAATGCTAAAGGGGGATCAATTATAGTCTCATAGTAGAGATGAACACTTAGATTAGAACTTTTTCCTTAAACCAATTAGAAAATTATTTTTGAATGGCTAGACCAGACTTCCTAAACTGTCAGCAGAACCCATTGCAATGTCATATCTAGAGTGACAAGAAATGGATAAAAAATGTATCACCCTAAAATGTATCAAGGGATGGCTCACAACCATGAGCCAAACCCTAGTTTTAGCACTCTGCATATATCAACTCATTTACTCCTCATGGTAGCCATGAGGTAGATATCACTGTCATCCCCATTTTACATGTAAGGAAATTGAAGCGGTAATATTAGAAAAAAGAATAAATAATGAAAAAAGCCATAATTCAAACCCTAATTGTCTAGCTCCAGAGCCCACACACTTCATCCCTAAACTATATAGCTTCTCACTCTGTACTTTACCCAGTAATAGCTGCCCAATTACACAATAACAATAAGAAGACTCTGCTTTTTAAAAACAAAAAATCATTCAATCCTAAATCATAAGTTTTCAAGTTTCAGAGTCAAATTTTGACATTCAAACATTTTTCATTGCACCAGCAGACTCTGAAACAATGGTTCAAGAGTACATAGTTTATTTCAGAGGTGGTCCCAGGGAATGTGGGTGAAGGGAATAGACAGCGAGACAGAGAAGGGCCAGAAGTCAACAAACGGTATGCTAGCAATCGAGTTAGTACTGGGGAACTCTAGATCAGCACAGCTGAGGTGAGTGATCTGGGGGTTTTATCCACAGATTCCCATTAGTCATTTGTTGAGAGCTTATCCCAGGGGATGTAATTCCTTGCGCTTCTGACCTGCCCCATGCTCAGGCTGGGTAGTCTCAGGCAAAGCATTTGGAAGTCATGCAAGTATGCACAGCAATGGTGAAGGGATATGAATGGGGTACTGGCCAGCCATAGAGCTGGCCACAGCCAGCATATGAAGAGATGTTTCAGGTACTATTGGACTTTCTTGTTCCAATATGCAGAGGTCAATCCAATCATTTAAAACCATGTGTGCTCGGCAAATTAAATATTTTTTTATTAATCTTCTGTTCATTATTTTTAGCCAAAATTTACCGTAATTGTGAATCTAGGTTGGGTGCTAGATTAAAGCACAAATTAAACACAATCTCAAGCAAGACCTGCAAATTACTAGCCATAAAAGCAAAGACTGATAAAATAGACTACATTAAAATAAGACCTGTTCATTTAGAAATAGCATAAGGTAAGGAAAGAAAAGACAAGCTACAAACTAGAAAAGATATTAGAAAAAATATATATAGTTAACTAAGGATTAGTATTCAGAATGTAAAAGAAACTTCTAAAACAAATAAGACTAAAGAAAAACCACGAACTGGAAAAAACCACCATGAACTTCATATGGAACCAAAAGAGAGCCCGCATAGCCAAGTCAATTCTAAGCAAAAAGAACACAGCGGGGGGCATCACACTACCGGATTTCAAACTATACTACAAGGCTACAGTAATCAAAACAGCATGGTACTGGTACCAAAACAGAGATATAGACCAATGGAACAAAACAGAGGCACCGGAGGCAACACAACATACATACAACTATACAATCTTTGATAAACCTGACAAAAACAAGCAATGGGGCAAGGATTCCATGTTTAACAAATGGTGTTGGGAAAACTGGCAGCCATGTGCAGAAAGCAGAAACTGGACCCCTTCCTGACACCTTACACTAAAATTAACTCCAGATGGATTAAAGACTTAAACATAAGACCTGGCACCATAAAAACCCTAGAAGGAAATCTAGGCAAAACTATCCAGGACATAGGAGTAGGCAAGGACTTCATGAACAAAACACCAAGAGCATTGGCAACAAAAGCCAAAATAGACAAATGGGACCTAATCAAACTCCACAGCTTCTGCACGGCAAAAGATACAGTCACTAGAGTGGATCGGCAACCAACAGAATGGGAAAAAATTTTCGCAGTCTACCCATCTGACAAAGGGCTGATATCCAGAATTTACAAACAACTCAAGCAGATTTACAGGAAAAAAACAAACAAGCCCATTCAAAAGTGGGCAAAGGATATGAACAGATACTTTACGAAAGAAGACATATATGAGGCCAACAATCATATGAAAAAATGCTCATCGTCACTGGTCATCAGAGAGATGCAAATCAAAACCACATTGAGATACCATCTCACGCCAGTTAGAATGGCGATCATTAAAAAATCTGGAGACAACAGATGCTGGAGAGGATGTGGAGAAAAAGGAACACTTTTACACTGTTGGTGGGAGTGTAAATTAGTTCAACCATTGTGGAAGACAGTGTGGCGACTCCTCAAGGCCTTAGAAATAGAAATTCCATTTGACCCAGCAATCCCATTACTGGGTATATATCCAAAAGACTATAAATCGTTCTACTATAAGGACACATGTACACGAATGTTCATTGCAGCACTGTTTACAATAGCAAAGACCTGGAATCAACCCAAATGCCCATTGATAATAGACTGGATTGGAAAAATGTGGCACATATACACCATGGAATATTATGCAGCAATCAGAAATGATGAGTTCGTGTCGTTTGTAGGGACATGGATGAATCTGGAAAACATCATCCTCAGCAAACTGACACAAGAACAGAAAATGAAACACCGCATATTCTCACTCATAGGTGGGTGATGAAAAATGAGAACACATGGACACAGAAAGGGGAGTACTAAACACTGGGGTCTATTGGGGGGGAAAGGGGAGGGCCAGTGGGAGGGGGAGGTGGGGAGGGATAGCCTGGGGAGAAATGCCAAATGTGGGTGAAGGGGAGAAGAAAAGCAAAGCACACTGCCATGTGTGTACCTACGCAACTGTCTTGCATGCTCTGCTCATGTACCCCAAAACCTATAATCCAATAAAAAATTAAAAAAAAAAAAAAAAAGAAAAACCACGTATTAAAATAGGCCATAGACATGAACAGGATTTCACTAAATAGGAAACACAAAAGGTCCACAAACATGTAAAATCAAATACAAATTAAGGCTATAATGAGACAGTATTTTACATCTTCAAGATTGGCAAATAGAATTATACCAAGTGATGTAAATATGTGAAGAAAGCAGAAGCTGTTGCACACTGCTGGTGTGTGTATAAATTGGCACAGTTACTTTCAGACAATACTGTATTATCTTCTGCTATATCCCTGACATGCCAATTCCAGCCTTGTATATACATACTAGAAGACATGTTTGAGGCTATTCTTGTCCACATTTTTTATGTGAAAAACTGCAGACCCAAAAGGCATGGCCACAAGTAAATGAATAAACAAAGTGTGGTATAGTCACAGAGTGAAATATTATACAACAGTGAAAATGAATAACATGGGTGAATCTTGAAAACAAAATGTTGCATGAAGAAAAGTAAGACCCAGGAAAAAATTTCTAACTCAAAAACAAGCAAAGCCAAGCAATATCTTGTTTGGTAATACATACCTAAGCAATAAAACCATTTATTAAAGTATAAGAATGATGAAAGTGAAGTTCAGAGGAGGGCTTACTACTAGAGTCAGGTAGAAGAATGAAATAGAAAAAGTGGACATAGATAAAACAATTTGGTCGTGTTCCACTTCCTGAGTTAGGTAGTGTGTTCACAGGTGTTCATTTTATTTTTATATTCCATTACTTCCATATATGTCACATATATTGTTTTCTATGTATAGATATTCTTTTTACTATAAAAAGAATTATTAAAGAATAATAATGAAGAAAATTAGGCTTGGCTGTACGCAGCTCACAATCCTGTTGGGAAGCCTTCTTGCTGACATGCCAAATGCTTTAATAGGCAGACAATCAAAACAGAGGGGCTGTGGAGCCCATGCTGTGGCCAAGGAAGGTTTCGTGGAGGAAGCCTTGAAAGATGACTAAAATTTGCCAAGTGGAGGTCCAATAAAGCATTCCAGGTAGGGGAAACCCAATGAGCAAGGGATTGAAGGAAGATGGAAGCCTGTTGGCATGTAAGGTGATGGAAGGGTTGGGGATGGGTTGGAAGGACAGAGTGGAGTTGGAGTTGGGGAAATGACACTGTACATAGTTTACAATTGAGTAAATTGACAAGTTTTGGCTTATTTTATGTCAAGGTACAATTGTCACACTTTTGTACCTGTTATCATTGCTCATCTTTTTAGAGATAAAACATATGCCCTCCAAAGCTTCTGAAAGAAACAACTTCTCTTTCCCCCCTCACATTGGTGATATTGGGATGGAGAGATGAGAAATTAAACACAACTAGTCCCTTCTCTCCACCAGTTTAGACAGCTCACCCCAGACCCAAGGGTCAAGTAATCACCTCTGGATATGAAGAGAGATTCATGCTGGGTGGTCCACCAAGGATTAAATGCCAGGATCATTGAGAAAATTTCATCTCACGAAAGCCTCAGAAGCCAGTCCCCCTGTCTGCAGTGCTGACCATACCTTAGGTACACAAGTAATTTCCCAAATAGTTTAAATAATCTAGAGGAGCAGAGACTGCACTGACATGAGGAAGACAGACAACAATGAATCGAATAATCCTGGACATTGCTCTGAGCAGCCTGGGAAGACACACGTGCAGCCATTTCCCAAACTGGCTGATATGACAGCTCAGCCTGAGCTGAGTCGACAGGCAGAGTCCATGTCTGTCCAGGAGAAATTCAAGGCATTGGTGCCTCGGACAGAACCTTCATCTCTAAAGAAGCGAAACCAAGATACTCATGTTTCTGTGCTGTATGACAAAGATTTTGTAACAAACGAAAAAATTTACAATAATAATAACATCTATGACCAAGCAATATTTTGAGTGTATATAGCAACTTAAATATTTGAATCAAGCCCATTAGCACATTCACTGACATATACTAGTGAGCATCTGTTCATTTCGCCAAGCCCAAGAATTCTATCTTTATCACAAAATAGAAAGACCTACAGGAGACAGAATGGTGTTCATTTTACGCCTCCTCAGCGAATCTGAGGTGTTGTATAACATCTCAAACCTCAGATAATGTCATGGTATTAGTCCATGCAGAAAAACGTTAATTGTTACAAGGGACTTGTCTGCAATTAAGTCAAGTATACAAATATACAAAAAAAAAATTGGCAGATGGGGATATCAGAAATAAAAGATGCTTTTTTAGCTGTGTTATACTTTTTCTTCTTTTTCTGCTTTTTTTTTTTTTTTTTTTTTAAACAGAGTCTTACTCTGTTGCCAGGCTGGAGTGCAGTGGCACAATCTCGGCACACTGCAACCTCCACCTCCTGGGTTCAAGCGATTCTTCTGCCTCAGCCTCCTGAGTAGCCGGGATTACAGGTGCCTGCCCCCACACCCAGCTAATTTGGCTCAATCTCAGCTCACTGCAACCTCTGCCTCTCAGGTTCAAGCGATTCTCCTACCTCAGCCTCCCAAGTAGCTGGGATTACAGGCATGTGCCACAACACCCAGCTAATTTTTGTATTTTTAATAGAGACAGGGTTTCACCATTTTGGCCAGGTTGGTCTCAAACTCCTGACCTCAGGTAATCCACCCACCTCAGCCTCCCAAAGTGCTAGGATTACAGGCATGAACCACCACACGCAGCCAATGTTTGTATTTTTAGTAGAGACAAGAGTTTCGCTATGTTGGACAGGCTGTAGTGCAGTGACCCTATCTTGGCTCACTCCAACCTCCACCTCCCGGGTTCATGCAATTCTCCTGCCTCAGCCTCCCAAGTACCTGGAACTACAGTGTGCCACCATGCCCAGCTAATTTTTGTATTTGTAGTAGAGATGGGGTTTCACTATGTTGGCCAGGCTGCTCTCGAACTCCTGATCTCAGATGATCTCCCCACCTCGGCCTCCCAAAGTGCTGGGATTACAGGTGTGAGCTACCTCACCCAGGCTTGTGTTACACTTCTTAAGAGTAACTTCTATATACCATTAAAGTATGAATCAGAGAGCTTTAATATTCTGCTTTTATTTTCTAGTAAGGACAAAAATGAAAAGTGGTAGTCAGTAACAAGATAAAAAATCCATAGTGACTAGGCAGGTAAGCATCCCAATTAGGTGGGAATACTAATGTAATCTCTCCCATGACAAGAAAGGAAGCTTCAGATGGTTCATGTTGAAGAATCACATATTAAGGAGATTGTAGACACAGTGACCACTAACTTTTAGTGGAAGAATAAAGACATCAAAAGAGCCAAACAGGCAGAACAAATAAATGAGAAGAGTTTTCTAAAAGTGAGGCTATTGCAGATGAAGGCACAGAAACAGTGTTTGTGGTCTCTTTTCCATTACTGGACTCAAGGTGCCCCATGACTTTGGAAACACCACCATGGATGAGGCTTTCACATGTTTTTCTGTTTACATTTTTGACCCTGAATACAGAATTGGTTCAATGGAGTACGTCTTCATGGCCCTAATATATTGCTTTGTATCACACTCATTTAAACGGAGGTCTGTATTCTTTCCAACAACTCCACGGAACCCAGTCCAGTGTCCAGCATTCAGGAGGTGCTCAGCAACAGTCTGCTGAATTTCAACGAATAAACCCCTGGAAAGAGTATTTATTCCACCATAGTGTTAAAAAACAAGCATTCACAATTAGTTTATAAAGATTTTTTTTCTACTCATAATATTTGAAAGTATCTACCAGAACTGGAATTTCTCTCCTTCCAATCTGCTTTGAAATGTCTTGGTATCCCATGGAAAAGAATATATTGCAAATGGAAATTCCAGTGGGGTCTCCTCCTTATGAGCAAGCCCCTTGACTCTTTTCCAAATGCCACCATCAAAGATTCCATTCATGGCCTTCACATTAGGTCCCTTCATACCCTCATTCAGTCATAACATATTTATGGAGTAACTATTGTGGTGTTCAAGGTGCTGCACTACTCTCTGTGGGAGGAGGGGAAGGGGGAAGAAAAAGAGCCCAATCCCCCCCTCAAACCTGTTGTGACCTATGAAATAGGTTTGCATTAAACACCCATGTTTATACTGTAATACCTTTGCCCATCTTAGGAACCGATCCCAATGTTACGAGGCAGGGAAATGAAACAAAACACAGAGTGCCTACTCTATCTGCTCTCGGATATTAAGGCTTAAACCTGTCTTCTGTTCTCATCATTCCAGGAGAAGCCCTTCTTTGACTCTGCTGACAGCCTCCATCTTATCCGGTCCCATGACATTTATTTTATTCTTCATTCTGTTTGAATAAGCTCATCTCCTCTCCATACTGTTCCGCCGTTTCCCACTGACAGTGATGGGTCTGCTGCTTTCCCTGCTCATCTGAAAACCCAGCAGAGCTCAATTTGGACTTTTATTTTAGCAATCCCTCCCTGGGGGGCAGAGGGAAAGGTCCAGCTACTCTGAAGAACCGTTTCCATTCTCTCTGAGGATAGAAGAGGACTGTCAGCACTAGATAGTTAGCTCCGGCTCCTCCACTCTATTGAGGTCTGTGAGCCCTTTTCACATTAAATCCCACTAAATAGAGAATTTCTTATAATCCCGTATTTTCATCCCCAAACTCACTCTTTTACAAGTTTCTCATAAGTGCATCACAGGGCTCTTTCTTTGTACTGACAGCCAATAACTTTGGAAACATGTTTAAGTTATCCTTTGCCCCATCTCCCTTACTGTCTACTTTTACATCCTTTTCAGACTTCCTGAAGCATAATTTTGATCTTGTCACTCTTACTATCAAATCTTATGAGGACTCTCAGTTCTCACATCAAGGAAGATAACCTGAAAGCCTTTGCCAGATGCGTCACAACACAGCCCATCCTTCTCTCCACAGATTTCAAGACATGCCCCATCAAACTTTCCTGAGCGACACTGATATGGTCTGGCTGTGTCCCTGCCCAAATTTCCACTTGAATTGTATCTCCCAGAATTCCCACGGGTTGTCGGAGAGACCCAGAGGGAGGTCATTGAATCATGAGGGCTGGTCTTTCCCATGCTATTCTCATGATAGTGAATAAGTCTTATGAGTTCTGATGGATTTATCAGGGATTTCTGCTTTTGTCTCTTCCTCATTTTCTCTTGCTGCCACCATGTAAGAAGAGCCTTTCATGCCCCATCATGATTCTGTGGCCTCCCCAGCAATGTGACACTGTAAGTCCAACTAAACCTCTTTTCTTCCCAGTCTCAGGTATGTGTTATCAGCAGCATGAAAACAAGTCAGTTGGTAGCAATAGGGTGGGGCATTGCTGAAAAGATACCCAATAATTTGGAGGTGAATTTGAAACAGGGTAACAGGCAGAGGTTGGAAAAGTGTGGAGGGCTGGGACGACAGGAAAATGTGGGAAAGCTTGGACCCTCCTCAAGACTTGTTGAATGACTTGACAAAAAAATGCTGATAGAGATATGAACAATAAGGTCTAGGATGAGGGGACTCAGATGGAGATGAAGAACTTGTTGGGAACTGGCGCAAAGGGGACTCTTGTTATGTTTTAGCAAACAGACTAGAGGCATTTTGCCCTTGCCCTAGAGATTTGTGGAACTTTGATCTTGAGAGAGATGATTTAGGGCATCTGGCCGAAAAAATTTCTAAGAAAAGCATTCAAGAGGTGACTTAGGTACTGTTAAAAGCATTCCATTTTAAAAGGGAAGCAGAGCATAAAAGTTCAGAAAATGTGCAGCCTGATGATGCAAAATAGAAAAACCCATTTTTTGAGAAGAAACTCAGCCAGCTGCAGAAATTAGCCTAAGTAGCAAAGAGCCTAATGTTAACCCCCCAAGACCATGGGGAAAACGTCTCCAGCATATGTTAGAAGTCTTCACGGCAGCCCCTCCCATCACAGGCCTGGAGGCCCAGGAGGAAAAAGTGGCTCTGTGGGCCAGGCCCAGGGTCCTCATGTCATGGGCAGCCTAGGAATTTAGTGCCTTGTGTCTCAGCCACTCCAAGCCATGGCTGAAAGGGACCAACATAGAGCTTGGGCTATGGCTTCAGAGGGTGAAAGCCCCAAGCCTTGGCAGCTTCCATGTAGCATTGAGCCTATGAATGCACAGAATTTAAGAACTGAGGTTTGGAAACCTCTGCCTAGATTTCAGATGTATGGAAATACGTGGATGCCCAGGCAAAAGTTTGCTGCAGGGGTGGGGCCCTCATGGAGAACCTCTACTAAGTCAGTGCAAGAGGGAAATATGGGATCAGAGTCCCCACACAGAGTCCCTACAATAGCACTGCCTAGTGGAGGTATGAGAAGAGGACCACCATCCTCCAGACCTCATAATGGTAGATCCCCTGATAGTTTGCACAATGCACCTGGAAAAGCTGCAGACACTCAGCACCAGCCCATGAAAGCAGTCAGGAGGGAGGCTCTACCCTGCTAAGCCACAGGGGCAGAGCTGTCCAAGAGCATGGGAACCCACCTCTTGCATCAGCATAACCTGGATGTGAGACCTGCAGTCAAAGAAGATCATTTTGGAACTTTAAATTTGACTGCCCCACTGGATTTTGGACTTGCATGGGCCCTGTAACACCTTTGTTTTGACCAATTTCTTCCATCTGGAATGGCTGTATTTACCTAATACCTGTACCCGCATTGTATCTAGGAAGCAACTAGGTTGTTTTTTTATTTTACAGTCTCATAGGCAGAAGGGACTTGCCTTGTTTCCGATGAAGTTTTGGATTTTGGACTTTCGAGTTAATGCTGGAATGAGTTAAGACATTGGGAGACTGTTGAGAAGGCATGATTGTTTTTGAAATGTGAGGACATGAGATTTGGAGGGGCCAGGGGTGGAATGATATGGTTTGGCTGTGCCCCCACCCACATCTCAACATGAATTGTATCTCCTAGAATTCCCATGTGTTGTGGGAGGGAGCCAGGGGTGTAACTGAATCATGGGGGCTGGTCTTTCCCATGCTTTTCTCATGGTAGTGATTAAGTCTCATGAGATCTAAGGGGTTTCCACTTTTGCTCCTTCCTCATTTTCTCTTGCCGTCGCCATGTAAGAAGTGCCTTTTGCCTCCTGCCATGATTCTGAGGCATCCCCAGCCATGTGAAACTGTGAGTCCAATTAAACCTTTTTTTCTTCCCAGTCTCAGGTATGTCTTTATCAGCAGCATTAAACCGAACTAATACAGACACTCTCTACTCTACACAAATAACCCTGGTCCTCCACAGAGCCACCTTACCCTGAGTTCACATCACAGAACTTGCTAGGCTACCTTCCCCTTCCTGATAATTAAATGGGTATTAGTTCTTCATGTTGTGCTTTATCTTTATCTACCTATATTATTTTAAATCCCACACCAGCACCCATTATGAGGTGAATATTACTGATTTTTCAGATAAGGAAATTAAGACTGAGAGAGCTTCTCATGATCATACACCTGATGTCAGAACCAGGATTTGAACCCAAGTCTTCCCATGCTCTTAATGACTATGCAGTGCTACTGTCCTCATCCCTATCAGGATGGCTGTTTCAGGAGTCCGCAAAGCTTTAGGTACTCCTTGCACATGCTTTCATGGTTCACTAAGTGGAAAATGAATTAACAGTGTTACTAAATTTCCAGTGGGTTTTTTTTTTCCAGTACAATTTTGTCAACCAATACATACTTAAAGGTCTAAGAATTTTTTTGTATTATGAAAGGAGTCTTCATTGTAAAATATTGAAATCCAGCTCCTTCATTTTACCTACAATCCAGAAGATTCCAGATTAGTCAAAGCCCTCCTCATCTTTGAGATGTAAATGAAATTGCTCTTAGCCACTCAGTTTCTCGACCCTGTGAAGATATCTACAATTCCCAAGGGTGGAAGAATTGGTGCCCTCTGCCACCCATACCCTAAAATTCTCCTGCTCCCCTCCATCTTCTCCTATGTTACCTTCCTATAAAATTCACCTTCTCATTCAGTAGCCAGAAGGCGCCTAGGAAAAGCAGACATTTCATAAATTTTAATTGACTGGGGGAGGAAACTGATGAATAATGCAGGGTGTGGGGCTCTGCAGGTTAAGATAGCAAGAATGAGTGGATGGTTATCTACTCTCTCCCCCTACTGAGAACTTTTCTGACTCTGAGTTTGAGATGTCCAAAGAAAGGCTGAATCACACCTTTCTCATTGATTCTGTTTACAAGTGCTTATAAAGCATGTACTGTGTTCCAGGTACCATGTTAATTTCTAGAAGTGAAAATGTTGACTCTGTCATTGTCCTCAAGGAACCCACAGGGGGAAGCAGAGCACACAAACAGATGTTTACAGCACAACATGATGAGTGGTTTATTGTACACAAAGTATTCAGGAAACAACCAAGAAGAAGAAACCATCCCAACCTGGAAAGATGAGAAAGGCTACACACCAGAGCTCAAATTTGAAATACATCTTGAATGAGGATTTGGCCATGCCAAGACGGCTGAGTGGAAGGAAGCACATTCTAGGCAAAGAAGAAGCACAAATGTGGCCTACGAATTGAAAGACTGGTGAATAGCTCTGCACAGCTGGAATATAGGCATAAAGGAGGAGGCCAGACATGATGCTGAAACGCTGTGTCAGAAGTATATTATTTAAACCCTTGTTTGTGGTGCTAAACGTCTAGGCAACTAGGAGTCGTGGCATTATCCAATCTGTAGTTTGAAAATATAACTGGAAACTGCTGTGTATGAGAGCTAGGAGAGGGGAGAAATTAGAAGCTATTACAGTGATGATGGTGACCAATAGCAAGGTGATCTTTAGGTCATCACTGGAACCTGACCTACAGTAGACATTCAAAAAATGTTTTCATGTAATTGAATTTGTCTCATGAGCCTCTTGATCTAATATACTGAACAACTAGCCTTGCTACCATATCTTGTGAAATGCCACTCACGTTACACACTTTGAGAATGCTTAGGTGTCTGACCAGGGTTTTAAGAAGATATAAAACTAACTTAGTATTTACTTATAGGTCACCCATCACATGCTAAGCATCTTCTAAACATTATCCTATTTGCACCACACAACAATCCTTCAAAAACACTGTTTTACCATTTTGCATAAGAGTAAAATGATGTTCACAGAAATTAATAGACAAATTTATCCAACTAGGGATAAAGCCAGATTTCTAAGTTGGTAGGCCTCTAACTTCAAAGGCACCTGCAAATTTGGGATATTATGGCAGGAGAGGTACTAGTGAAGCCACATTCTCTTTGATCAGATATTTCAGAATAGCATCCACAGGAGTGTGTATATGAGATCCCTGGCCTGGAAAGAGGAGTTTGCATCCTGGTTTTCTTTTTAACTACATATGGCAGCAAACCATGAGTCAGACATTGTCATAACACATTGCATAATTCCAATGAAGCATTCACATCTCAACTACTCTTGGTTATTTCCAATTCAGTAAGAAATGAAAAGGATCAACTGTTCGGTGGCTTCAGGAGGGTGGAAAATCATTTAACTCTTAAATACCATTAAATATGTAATACTATTATAAGGAGGTAATGTCATTTTCCATAATACATTTGGCTTCAGGTACACTGAAATCCAGACTTTGACATCTCCATACAATGATAAATTTTTGACCCTGAAATTTCATTTGAAATCACGTCTCCAAAATCTCCTTTAGCCAATCTACCAGGAGTAGTATCTGTCAACAGAGAGAACATCATATTTAGACCTTAAAGTTTTAAAAGCAAAGCTAAATGAAGCTCAATCACGAAAGGTCTTTTCTTTCTTTAAAGGTGAGAGATGGAGCATAAATGAAGCATACCATGGTAAATAGGAACTGTGCTCACTTGCAGTCATGCACTAGAGCCATTAAGCCTTAAGGTCTTAAGGTACTAAGCAATGCATATGATAAATTTCTCAAAAACATCCCAGCCATAACATAGTTCTTGCTGATTGCTCATTTACCCATAATGCATGCTGTCATAGCAAAGCCTGACAAATGACAGAGAAAGCTCAGGTTATTTTTTACACTGACTGCCAAGCCCCTCACCTCAGATTATTCATTTATTAGGGCAATCACTGAGGTCTGGGTACTTAATATTGTTTTCACCAAATATGAAAATGATCTACTTGCCTATTCTTCAGTTCCTCCTAGGGCAAGCCATTTATCATCAGCTCAGGATAAATGACTGCTTCATTATAGCTATAATTTATGAGGTGTTAGAAGTAAAGAGCCACGCCTAGAGACTTAAAGCTTTAATATAGATTAAAATAAGATAATCAATCAAGCTAATACAAATTTTTCCTCAGCATTAGTTCTTATTTTGAAATAGCTTAATAATTTGGCAGGGTGGTGTTAAGCTATGTTGAATATCTCATTATCCAACAACATGCATGTATGTCTGAGACAATGTGTAAAGAAATATAGGATGTGATACTATCAGAAAAAAAAAATAAAATTAGAAACTATCAGCTGTGATTGGCTGAAATCCTCATTTTCCTTAACGGTGTCAAACTGGAGGCCGAAGAGGTGCAAAGCAGGTATAAACGTGGGTAGCGTATTTCCTCTAATTTTTTCTGCCTCTGAGAATACTGTAGAAAGATTGCTGGTGTTTTCGTTTTTCTTATTTTCTCCACAACAAAACAACACTGGGGAGAAAAGTTATGTCCCAGTAACATTCAACAATTTTGCTTTCTTTTATGTCTGAAGGTTTCACAACTCATAATTTGGACAAGAGCAGCTTCTTACTCTGTCTAGGGAATAAAGAATATTTCCCTCAAAAATGGCATTACAGACTTTAAAGAAATTTTTTCTGGTTTGTATCTCAATTTTATAGTTATTAGGCTATGCCAGAACAAATATTATTTCTGAATTATGTGTCATGCTCAAGACACTAACATAAACCTATTTGACCCCTTGAGTACAAAGCTTTGAAGACTGTACGGGAAGTTCACGATTTAAGGCTTTAAACACACAGCACCAGGAAGAAAATCACCACAAGAATTAACAGATAAGCGGTCTAAAGCCAAAGACACTAAGGTGCTAATTTAAAAAGCTTCCAAAAGTTCTTGTTATTTTTCTTTAAGGCCATGTTCCTTGCAGGTGAGACGAATAGGCCCCCGCTGCCTCCGGGCAAATCTTGAAGGAAACTTCCAGCAAAGCCTGGTGACTGGAAACCACTCAGCCTTGAAATTAACATCCCTAGGAAAAACCTTTTCCTCTCCCTCTAGACAACAGCAGCTTACATCTTCAGGACAAAATGAAAAAAAAAATGATGACAAAAAAGAGGCCAGAGAAGACAGTTGGAGTAGTCATGCTGTGTTCTCTTGAAGGGGCTTCATTTTTTACCTCAGAGAGAGCATGAAAACACACAGATCCTGACAATGGATTTAGTCAATGTGGCCAATCTCTCCACTTCCTTACACACACATACCACTGAGTTTACCTTAAAAGAGTAAAAGGGGAGACTTTCACAAAAGCTCTGCATCAGGAGCTGTTATTACAAATGAAGCCAAGACTGCATAAGAAGAAAAGGATCTTTCACAAGTTCATGACAGGAACTGAATGCAAAAGCCATATAATTATAATCTAGAGTATGGCAACCTATGATATAAAATATTTCCATTTAGTGTAACTGTTTTCCATTCAATATTATTTCCAGCAATAAAAGCCTCTGGAATATCACTCAGACTGGTTCAAGTTAAATTCCAATCTAGGTCTTTGTTAGCTAAAGGGCATGTTTTTAATCCAGTCATCTTTCTCCACCCTACATATAATTCAACAACAGTGCTTCAAGAGGGATAAAACAATTTAAGCTCCGAAGTTTTCTATGCATGTGTGTGTGAGCTTTTTATGTTCTATGTATTTGGACTGAAAATACTTTCTCTCGCGCGCTCTCACTCTCTCTCTCTCTCTCACTCTCTCTCTCTCTCATTTAGACCTTAGCTGAGATAGTGGGAAAAAATAGTACAAGATGTGATATTTACAAATGCACAGCATCTTACTTCCAACTGAAAAAGTATTCTGAAAAAAAAAAGGCAAAAGAGAACTCGTAAAAATTATTGGGAACATGTACTATGAAAATATTAACCATCGTAGCTGTGAACAGGTTCCAGTGGTTATAGAGAAAAGGGAAAGCAGATAGGAAGCTCTGGCTTGGCTGTTGCGGCTTTGGTTTGTTTGCTACATGTTTACCTGTTTGTTTAATGCTGCATATATCTCCAGGTAGTCCACCTACAATGTCATCAACTATGGAAACTTTTCTCATTCTTTCTCATGCCTATTTCTAACAAGTCCCAGATAGCGGAAAAATATTCTAGGTCTTAGTGAGCAATGTTATCAAGTATATTTTGTATGCTATACTTTAGAGAGATGTCTTTAGTATATTATATCAGCGATTATTCTTGTGATTTTTATTTCTATGTTAAATACAGTTAGCACAAAATTTCTATCACTTAGTGAAACATCCATAATTACATAAAATTAGAGTTACAGCAGACATTAAAAATATTTTCATAATAGTTATGGAGAAAAGCTATCCTGTGAGCATGTTTAAATAGACATGGTTTGCCTTAAAGTGAGACATGAAGCCCCACCGCTAACTGATAATTTAAAGCACAAAGATGGGGAACTATTTTTACCCTTACTTCTGCTGGTCTGTTTATGTGATAAAATGTTCAAGTAATTCCTCCTCTCAAAGCACTACTGTCTCTAGTAATGCCTTCTTATATATGCGATCCCTCAAGGTAGTCATTCCCAAATAATAGCCATCAATTTAAAATAACTCTGAATGGATCAAATCTTTCCATACACATCAATCAATATTAGCAGATGCTTTGGTAAGCCAGGTCATCACTACTCATAGCCATGTGCCCAACTACGGCCTGGTAGACTGCAAAGCAGATGTTTTTGAAAGGCCAAGTGATAGAGGTAAAGTTTGAGCCTGCTTAGGAAACACAGGCCTTTTCCTCATGTGTAGGACAAAAATGATGGTTAAAATTTTTACAATTAAATAAGTTAACATTTTAAAAATTAAGTTAACATATGGGAAATCTATTGGTAAACTGAAATGCATTACATAAATCTACGATGGACCATTGTTGATATTATTTCTGTTTAATTATATCATGCATCTTCCTTCATGAGTCAATCAGAATTTAGAAGATATTCACATTGTATTCGAATTTGTTGACTTGGGTCTAGGAATACAAACTCAGCATCTACCATGTAAAGGAACACAGTGCTAGACACAAAAGGGATGTGTATTACGGATGTCGAGTCCCTGCTTTCTAGTAGCTCACAGTTTCCAACAACTAAAATGCAGCTCTGCACTGGCTTCAGAGGGGCCAGGTTTCCCACAAGACCTAGAATGACCAATAGCTGACCATGCATACTTGCCATATATTTCTTGAATGAATGAGTGAATGAATTAATACCTAATTTGGCTAACCCTGGGTATCAACCTTATTTTCATTATTTACTAAAAATTAGATTTGAATATTTCTATTTTTCTGTAAGGTTTAAAAATAACAAAAAATAAAATTATTTTTAATAAGCTAGGCATGAGAAAAGCAATCACAGCTACATATTTTTCCATAGTTTTCATTCCTAATCACTTCTTGCATAGTTATATCCCCTTAAATGCTGGCTTTTTAGGAGAAATTTCTCAAATGCAAACCAATATATTTCACCAAATAAAATCCTGACATGAATGGAATGAGAAATAGTAACTTAGATGTAAACTGCTAAGTTACCAATTAGCTTCTTAAAACAATTGAAAGTCACAGAGAGCCCTCAATATACAGAGGCGGTTAATTAATTAACATTAGATGTGATTAATAATGAGTCTCATTTAATAGCAAATATCTGCCTGCAATGGCTGCATGACAGAACAAAAAGCCTTCAGAGAGCAAGCAACTATATTTATCCTGATTGTGTTTGGGATTTTAACATGTTTTGTGCAGGCTGACAAATGGCCTATTAATTATCTAATGTTGTCTGACAACAACAGCTTGATAAAGATGTATGTTTTTGAATCGCTGGATGGAAACTGCTGGAGAAGAGCCCCAGAGGGGCCTTGCTGTCCTAAAACTGGGCTCCTAGCCACAGTGACAGGCAAGACAAAGCCCTATCTCCCGCCACAGCCTTCGCAGATAAAATATGGCTTGGCATTAGAGACATTTTTTTTCTTTCAGAAAACTGCTTCTGCAATATCTGATTAGGAAAAGGAGGAGTAGGTCTTTACTAAATTGGGGTTAAGGCATAATCAATATCATATATGGAGTGTCTGGCCTATTCTGCATAAATACAGGCACTTCATATTATTAAGGAGTCTATAATGCCGAGGAAGCATATGGCAGGACACTGCAGCTCTCTCTATTCTTTTTATTTAGAAGTTTATCTTCCAACCTGTTTGACAGCTGCTCCTAAGTGGTTTCACAGTGCCAAACTATTTTTATGATTGTTTGATGTTTTATTCTCCCATTTCAGTTAATGAGATAGGATCCCACAATGGCCATAATTCAGGGCTGTCAGAACTAAAAAGCATGCTTGTGGCAAGAGAGCCTGATGGTAAATAAGGCTAAAAGCAATGGATAATAAAAAAAAACTCTGTTATCAGAGTCGCCTTTGCAATCAAAACTTGTTGGGGTCAGAGCTTTCCTTTCTTTGTGTGGCTTCTGGATATTCCCAGCCTTGTGCAAGGTCCCTGTCCCCGCTACTCCATCACCCATTTCGACTCCACAAAACCAGTCCTCATTTCTTTGGAAAAGCGCATGAGGAATAATATTAACTAAGAAATGTTAGAAGGTCTTAAAGATATCGAGTGCTATATTCTAATTAAAGGGCTTGTGCATCATTTACAGTGCCAAGCGAGTAATTTGTCATACACTGCTAGAGAGAAATTGTTCAACAAATAACCTTTACAAGAGTCTTGAGAACAGCTTCATAATTGAAATCCCTAATGGTTTTGCTGAGAACTTTCATTAAGGTTTGGAGGATTTTTTTCTTTTCCTCTCCCTTAAGAGTGTATAGAAACTTATGGTGGTAATGTAGCAACTTCCTTTCAGGGAAAAAAAAAAGCCCTTTCTTGGTTGTATTTACAAATGCCGTAAGTATTAACAAGGCCATTTCTGCTAATAATCAAAAGTACAGTGTTTTCCAGAAGAAAATGTGAGGCTTGTTTTGTGTCTTTATTTTGTTTTTATTATTCCTAGTAGAGAAAGCTTTAAGACAGATGAAGATATTTAAATTTAGAATTATTTCTATCTTACACTAAAGTTCATGATCTTTATTTTGGTGTAACACTATCCTTGAAAATGTAATTTAAAAAAATTAAAAGTCACTACTAGATTGAGTCTGTAATATACATTATTATTCAAAAGTTTAAAAACTGAAAAGTGACCCCTTTCTCAAACAATATTTCTTTCTTCATATTACACATTTAAAATAATGGTCCTTCATAGGAAGAAAATAGCATGGTTAAAAACTCAAATAGTAATAAGACCCATAACTAATTATAAAGCCTGACATGCCCCATGCAGAAACACTCCCTGATGACTACCAAAGATTGGCTGCTTGATAAATATTTAATGCTTGCCAGTAACCCCAGTTTTCATCTCACATCTAAGCCTAAACCATTTGTCTCCTCTTACAATCAGCCGCGTCTATGTGGTGTCATCATGTCTGAGCAAGTTTGACTTACTACATGTTTTCCAGGATATAAAATTCAGGACATGACACATCTTCATGTGAATGGAACAATTACACAATCTAAGAAGGATGGGGAAAAAAAGAATTTAAATAGGCTAAGTGTCATTATAAGGTTAGCTCCAGAGAACTCAGGTCAGAAAAACTGAACATCAGAAAATGATGGATAGGTATGGACGTATTGTGAACAACTACTGAAGAAGCAGCTCTTATAATAATCTTCTGTGACCCTTAATTCTTTTCTGCAACCAAATAAAGATATACAAAGAAAGTGCACACCCTAATTTAGGGATATTTATGTCCATGTAAAATAATGTATATCTCCAAATTTATGCTATGCCACCTCTGAGGAAAAGTGTAGTAGTCTCTAATCAGGGCTGGTAATGGAACTTTCTCTTGAGTCAAGAGAAAAACTTTGACAATTGGACAAGTGGTTCCTATTACAAGAATTACAGAAGTTAAAATGTAAAGATTATTACTCTTCAACTGATGAGTTATCACATCCTTTGTATTATGCTATAAACCCCAGTATCTCTATGAGAATGACTCTGATGATTCTAGAACATTTGACAGGCGAGTATAGTCACCTCAAAAACCAGAAACATGTTTCACAACTTCCAGAACACTAAGCATGTGAACAAACCCAACTACAACCGGTGCATGGAGAAAATACCTTTGACGGAGCTCATATAAGCTGCCAACACTCAATGCACAGCCCCTTCTACCTATCTCACAGATGAAACTCAGTATTGTCCAGAGTTCTGAGACACCAACCACTTCCATACCACCACTGGGATCGGTTTGGTTTGTCCATCATGAATGTTGCTCTTACTGGCGTGACATGGCTGCTGTTTGTGAATGTAGTTCTTAAGTGTTTGCTGGTAGAAAGCTTTTGAGCCTAGTCCAAGCCAGAGGCTGCAACCATGAGCAGTCTTTGGCCTGAAAAAGTCTATTATTTCATTATCAGTGTTTCTTTTCCTTTAAAAAAATTATTTTTACTTGTCAACACTTAAACATGAGAAGATTTTTACATTAATTTAAAAAATCAGATTTCTAGCTTCTTGGAAATTTATAAGGTCTGGCAACATGGGATCCACACCCTGAGAAGAAAAAAAAGCGCTAGAGCCCTAAAGACATTATATCTATTCTTGGATTCCTTGTGAGCCATCACTACATGAGTCTTTTCCTTCATTCACACCTGGGTCCTGCTCTTGCTTTTAAATAACACCCAAATTCTAGGCCACACCTGCTCCCTGCATTGCACAATACAGAGATGAGGGGACTTCAGTGAGAGTGGTTATTGTCATGAAATTCATTTGCAGCAGAAGTGGGTTTAGATTTCAGACCTCCTAGTTGACAAATCAAGGCAATTAATCATTATATATTCATCAAGTCAGTAATAGCATATTTTCAAGGGGCTTGGAACTTGGTGGGAGATAAGGGATGCTTTTGCAAATGACTATAATAGGGTAAATGGCTGAAAAGTAGCTCTTGCCATAAGAAAAGAAAATATAAAGTGCCATGGACTCTCAGCATCCATATCACCTGGGAGCTGATTGCAAATGCATAATTCCAAACCCATCACAGACCTGCTGAATCAGAGTCCGCATTTTAATAAGCCCACTCCATGATTCAAATTCCCTGTCCTAGGAGAAGGACTTTGCACCATTCCAGAGGTGTTTTTCGTCATCCCCTCCATAAGGGTGGGACCACATGGCTGCATGGTTGTCTGTGACCCCTGTACCCAAACAAACTACTAAATTAGGATTCTTCCTTCGATGCATAGGAGGAGGAGCACACATGTGTTCTCTCTGGGTATGCTTTTCTAATGTGTAAACCAAGGACTGAAACCAGAAGAACCACTGGAAACAGGCAGGAGGCCCTGATGTGAGGCAGGTCAGTGGCAGGATGTCTAAGAGGATGTCTAAGAGGAAAGAACCAGAAGCAGCTCCCCTGCTGGGGCCCTGCCAGGGGTAGGACAACCCTTAGGAGAGGCTACTGCTTGTTGGGATACCCAAGAGGATTTTTTTTTCTCTTTAGGAACTCACAGGGCTTAATTTTGAGCTACAATTGTTTGGTTGAGTTCTCTGTCCAGAAACTCAGCCAAAGGATTAAGCACTAGTTCCAAGGCATGCAGATAAAATAATTAAGTAAAGTAGTAGAGTACTTAGAGGAAGAAGAGACATCCTTAAAAATATAAAGGGGAGGAGAAGACAGTCACCTGAAAACTACTCACTCTTCTTATCTGATCATATCAGGCCAAGTTTTATGTGTGCTAAGATGCAGAACATGCATAAAAGAATAACAGAAGAAAAAATGAACCATAGTCTTCTTTTAAGGCCCATAACTATATTTTGAGGATAAAAATGAGACTATCAACTTGAACACAGTATCTGATGTTCATGTTTGAATAATAGATGTTCCCAATTATTACTAAAAATGTCATCTCTGAAATATGAGGGCCACATACCTGTGATGCCATCAGTCTTCCACGCCCTCACTGAGGATTTGGGTTTCTTTTTTCTTTCCCCCTCATCTTTTCTTCCCCTTGGAATAGGAGCAAATGTCTCTGTATTGTTCAAAAGCATACGCAAAAATGTGATGTAATCTCAGCTAGGTTTTCAGGTGTTCCTTTTTCTAAGCAAGAGGAAAGAAAATAGATGACACCACAGGTTTAATACTAATTGATTTATCACCTGCCTACGCAAATCCCAAGCTGCAGGATGGCAGGCTAGGACTTAAAGCAAATGATTTACAAGATAATGTTTGACTCTGGGAAAGGGTAATCAGATCCAGATACAATGGATGATAGGATAATTGAGAAGAAATAAAAGAGGATAAATTGCCATGTGCTAATGAGTTTACAGGCCTTAATGGGAAGGACATCAGTTTTAACACTCAGGTTATGAGCTAGGAGCAAGTCTTTTTCTTTTCCACCCCCGCCTTCAAACTGCTGAAGATGTAGTGCCGAAACAAACCAAGATTAATGGTATCCCACTCATTTACTTAACCATTCTTTACACCTCAGAAAGCTTCCCGCATTAAGCATATAGAGCTGTGGTGTCCTGTATTAAGCACAGAGAGCTACGGTGCTTATTTTTTAAAACCAACTTTACTCCAAGCAGTTCCTGTCAGCAGATGCCACTTATCCCACAGCGCCCAGATATAAATGTTTTTGGCTCGGCCACTTGAGCAACAACTCTTCTGCTCCCGGGTCCCTGGGGGCCTTGGAGCCTGATGAGTTGATGCTGTTGTCTGCAAGCCTTGTGGCCTAACGGAGAATATTCCGAACCATTTATGCAACCTGGGTGCACTCACATTTGGAAATGGTTGCCTGAGCAGCAATCATGTCTTGCCTCATGATTCATTTTTATATCTCACTCACCCGCCATCCCACATCACCAGCGAGGACTGGTGACACTTTATTGGTATTTTTGATTACTGCTATAGCCATCTAAATTTTTCACAGGATGGGGGCCTCTGGTCCAAATGTAGCCACACACTGGACTAAGGGTACAAACTACAAAGAAATAAAGGGGCAGTGGTGAGCAGGGCAATTGGGAAGTAATGTAGAGCACAGGCACTTCTTAGGAAACGGAGAACCTATTCCCTTATAATGTTTCTACCAAATGAAGTTTAATATGATGAATCGTGGTGCAGCTCCAGCACGTTCACGCCTCACAAAAAGGCAGCTCAAGTGCAGCATTTAAACATGTCTGAATGATGACTTGATTCCCTTACACAAAAGCCGAAGGAGTACATATCCAAAATGGCTATTTCTACCTGTGTTGGGAAGATTGTTTTAGAGCATTTCCTATTTTCATGTGTGCTTGGGAAATCCAGGTGCTCCTTTCCTGTTTACTGATGAAATCCTACTCACAGAAGCAGATCTGATGCTAGAGTTGGATCATAAACCATAATTGAGTGATTCCTCCTCAAACATAATTATTTTCTCGACCTGGTGTTTCATGCAGTGAGGTTCAAGGGGACTGATTTGAAATTTACAACCTATTTTGGAATCAAGCAGTTACTAGGAAACTACAGGCAATATAATTTACCCACTCCATATATGATATTTTTAGGAACATCTGGGTTGTTTCAAGTTTCTGACAATAGTAAAACTTCACTGGTTCATGTTAATTTGGAGAAATCAGTAAAATAGTGTTAAGTTTGTCACACTTTCCTTACACTTTACTAAGTGTTTTTACCTGAAAAGTTGACCAGAAAATATAGGAAGCTTTCTTTTAGTTTTCAGTTATTACTGAAAATATCTGCAGTAATGCAGGGCAATATGCTCAGCCTAACCTGTAGCCGAGATTCATTTTGATTAAGATGATAACTGTTTATATGGAAGTAGGCGCTTCCAACAAAATCATCAGGCTTGTCTTCCCCCTTCCCCCTCACCCTGCCTCCTGCCCCAAATCCTACATTTTCATATCTTTCAACTTGATTTACTAATACTTTACACAGCAAGCCTGTTTCAGGTATACTAAGGGTCACCTGCAGTTCAAGCCAGCCCCGTTTTGATGGGATTCTTAGTTTCTGAATTAGGCCTGTGATGCTCTACCCTATACTATGTGTACCAAAGCATCTGGTGCTAGGCAGTGCAGAAGCAGCCGAGACTGGCATTCGTATACACCCTGAAAGACTAAAGCTAACCTTCTTCACACTTCAGGCTGCTGAAGTCCTTTTCCAAAATGTTTAAGAACAGGTTTTCCGTGTGGCAAAGAAATAAGAGCCCCATTTCTCAGGTAGATAAACTGAGTCTTGAGAGTTGTTTTGTGGCTTCTGAAGGTCACAAAAGGAACAGAAAAGCTGGGAACCAGTCCTGGATCTCAGACTCCCACGTCCCCATTGGGAACACTAGACAATACTGACACCCTCCATGAACTGAATCCAAAAATTGTAAAAGATAAGTTGTTTCCTTATATTGTTCAAAGAGGAAAAAAAAAGAATAGCTTTCCCACAGAGAGCAAACAAATGGTGAATGGGCCCTCTCTTCATCCTATAGAACTCCATGTGAGAATATTTTTTTTCTTATGTGAATTCTTAAAAAGTCAGTTTGGATTGCTGCCTAACTTGCAGAACATTTCAGAACAGACCTATTTTTTGTCTAAACAATAGAAGTATCGGGTCAATAGAATTTAGGGTTGGAAAAGACCTTAGAGATCATAAAGTTCAACAGCCTCATTTTACAAACTGAGAATCAGAAAGATTAGATGGCATGGACATGTTTACAAGTCATTTATAACAGAGGCAATTAAATAAATTTCAAGGAGACTAAATCTATTGCGTGAATGCTCTAATTATTCTAGAGAAAAAGTGCAAGAATATGTTATCTGAAACACATTTATTATTTTACATGGCAAGACTTGGCTTCTGCCCTTCTACAGAGTCAGAACAGATTCACTCTCCCGGCAAGAAACTGAACAAGTACCAGCTAGGCCCCCATCAGGTCAGTCCATTACCAGTTCCACAGACCCAGTTTTGTCAAGAGCTCAAAGAGGAAATGGCAGTGTGATAGCAAAGCATGGTGCAACACAGGATTAAATAGGAAAAGGGTCAAAAACATCCACAAAGGGGAACCAATTAATTTGTGGGAAAGTCCAAGATATATGCGAGATCATGTTCCAGATTCAGGTATCAGTTGGCCAGGGCCTTTTTGGAAAATAATCCTGATCTTTTATTCGGTGCCCTCCTTGCCTTCCTTTTCCTTCTCAGCCAGTAAACCTGCAGCCTTAGACACCAGCTCCTAGAGAAACCCAACGTTTTTTTCTAAAACAGACAAGCGGTTGTACCAAAGGAACTTCTCCCAAGAACGGGGCATATTGATATTAGACACCACAGTTCAGTTCTGCTAGGATCGAAACTTCCACTTGCCCCATCCCAACTCTCTTATTTTCCTACTTCATCCATTATCAAAATTAGTTGAAAGATTAGCTGTAAAATGATCAACTTCTAAATGATTTAAGCTGTGATCTTATCTGACTCATCATCATCTAAGACAGAAACCATGAAGACAGATGCTCAAACAGAAAGACATTTTCACAGGAAAAGAGATTCCAACAAACACAAGTTTCAATGTTATTGCCCAGAGGAAGGTGACATCCATGGCTACGTTTTGAAGAATTCTAGAATTTTAGGACTGCAAAGAAATCTGTGCCTCTGCTTATACAGTAACTTTTTCAAATATGAAAATTTTAAGTTTTAGAGATTCAGCCAAGGTCATTTAGATAACAACGAAAGACCCAGGCTTCTTCGTTCCCACTGTACTACATTCCCAGCAATTCTGAACCAGCTCACACAGGTCCGAAAAAACAGTGGAACAACACAAAACATTACTCTCCATTTTTGAAAAAACAAGTTTTTGGAAGTGATAGCATATAAGTTAATTACAGTAGCAGTTGCAAAACACCTAGCTGATAAGGTAGCTCTTTAACCTTTATAGAAAGCAACATTTAAGGCATCTTATGGGAAATCAAAGACTCCAGCCAATTCCAAGGATCTTACAGACCAATGGGAACAGGAGGAATCCTGGTGAGATGGTTTCATGCCATGCCTTTTAAGTCTACATTTAGTCACCAAAAAATAATAGGTTGATATTTTTGTAGAAGAGCTACCCTCTTACTTATCTTTGTTATATAGCTTTGTTATCCCTTTCCAAATTCACTATCAGAGCATGTAACTGGGCTCTCAATTGCCAAACCCTGATAGCATTCTAAAATATAAATTTTAGACACCTCTGAGTAGATTTTCCATAAGCATGGAGACCCAGTAAGAGACAAATTCTACCAACAACTCAGTCTTCTAGCCAGTGAAGGTAGCCACCAGACAGCAGGGAAAGCCTATGCTTTCAATCAATAGGTAACAGCTCAATATGCCAGAGTTCAAGCGTTATGTAGATATAATATTATTCTCACACCAAAATACTAAACTGTTGATGAGAAAATTCCACACATGCTGAATGATGGGCTTAAATTCAGACAGCCAGATGTTTCTACTTAGGGCTCTTTCCCATCTTTGCCAGCAGGCAGGAGAGAAAAAAGAAGATAATAATGTTCTAGATTAGGAGCTCCCTGAGAGCAGGGAGTGAGAGGGTTTTTCTTTGACAACATTAATCTTTAGTATATACTATATTCCTGGCAAAAATTAGATGTGCCATATGTATTTCTTGAGTTCTTGAATTCATATGGTAGCATTCAAATCAGTTAATTTTCTATTTAATGTAAAAAAATGAAGACTTGAAATTTTTATAGTGTGTTAAATTTATTTATCTATATCACACTGGAAAACATTTTTATGAGAAACTGGAAACAGCCTTGAATAAGGGTTTGGGTTTTTTTTCTTTCAAACTCAACAGATAATGTTGTTGCCATTAATGAATGCTGTAAAGGTAGTCTTCATTTGTAAATGTATATGCCAAAGGCAAATATGGTCTATATTCTAGGCTTTACGGAATAATTATTTTGAAAATGTCTTAAAAACAAAATTTTCTTGTGCCTAAATCATTTATGAAACTCCATAAAAAATGCAAATTTTAAAAAACAACCTCATATGTAAAACATAAAGACGAATTTTTATTTACCAAATAAGAAGCTGAAACATAAACTGTTTTGCAAAGCCCAGTTCAATAGGACAAAAAGTTTTCCTGTTGGTGAGTGTAAAAACTCATTTTCATCATTTAAGCTAATGAAGCACTTGGACAAATGCTCAGTTCAAGATATTTCACTGACAGTGTAGGCACACATTTATATGTCTGTGAGCATACAAAATAACACACACATGTAATTTTACAATGCAAGTTAAGTATAAGGAAATGGACTCCCTTTCCCAGGCACCAGGCATTAAAAAAGAAACCACCCCACTGGGAAATGGAAGGATTAAGCAGAGATTCCTGTATAGCATCATTCATCTTGCACAGATATTAGCTTGATGCTCATGTGAAAACATAAAAACTCCATCTGTTTCCTAGGCATACTTAGTTTGTTGTTCAGGTGGTTTGTTTTAAAGACGAATTTGTAATGGTTAAGTTAGTTATTTCAACTGAAACAGTGAACAAAATGGAGCTTGGCATCTGGTTTTGCTAAAAGTGTTAAGCAATATTTAAGCAGCTGAGTGCCATCTCTACTTAAAGGATGAAATGAACAAGGGAGGAGGATTCTGCCTCCAGATGGATGAGCTTCAATCAGTATGAATGGAAACAGAATAAAAATAAGAAAATTATCATATTCTAAACTCTAAGGTCATCCTCAAATATATCTGTACTTTTCATTTAGCTGATTTAGCCATATCAGACATTCTGTGTAACTTGTTGTACTTTGACTGTAAAACCTTAAATATTTACATGTATCAAGTTATACGTTTAAATTTTTTTCATTTCTCCAATTGTCATTGGATTTGGGAGTAGTTACGAGAATGCAATAAGATGGCCTTTGTTTCCTCTTAAATGGTAATTTGCATCTTCACTGTTGTGGTGTCAGATACCAAGTGCAGATGCCCATCATATTTTTATCAAATATAACTTTGTTAGGAGAATTAAAAATGACTGCAAAAAAATTTCTTTAATTCACCTGTTTTTCTGCAAAGAGCTATATGCCATTGACTAATGAAGGTTCCTCTTTCATCTGTGAAGTTTCGGCAAAGTCTGCTGAGAGATACCCATGGAGTGGAAACCAGACAGAAGAGAAGACTCACATGCCCACCTAGCCAGCCAGAGCGCCCTTAAGAGCAACAACACAATGGATGTCAGAGCCAGGACATCCAAGGTAATGATGCCATTCCTATTATCACATGAGACAGTGTTTGTGGGGGGGATTCTTGTATATGGCCATATTAAAGATTTGCGTTTGGAGTTTTGCTAACATTTCCCAAGCAATTGAGACACTGAACGTTTTTGTTTTGAAAGCATTTCAAAACAGTTGTCTGTTAAATTTTGGAATGTAAAAATATGGTTACACTTGGCATGTCCATTTAAATGTTAAAGCACACCTCTGTGATCATTTTCATAACAGCAAGATTCTTGTTGGATTGGAAACAAAAGAAAACTCTCAAAACACTACCCAAAAACCTTCCTTGGTGTCCATTGGGGTGTCTTGCAGTATAAATCTCTCACACTCTACCTTTCAAAAAGCACCATAGAGCCTCATCCATTGCTTATTACTTTCATTCACTCTCATTCTACCTGCTTTTTCTAGTTCTCACTGGATTAGAATAAGCAAATTAGGAGAGCATTACATGAGAAAAAGTGGAGAAAATTCTTTTAAAAAATTGAGGAATTACTATATTTTTCATTTAATATATTGGGCTTTTCGGCCACAGGTATCCCCTTAAATGGTATTCTTACTTCTATATAAATTTATTATGTATCATAACTTCCCTCTGTACACAGCTATCCCAGTTCAGGTGAGAAGAGCAGCTCCACCACTGCTCATGGTCACGATCATCAAATCTTTATCTATGTTGAGAATAAACAATTCAAGTTTTCTTTTACTAAGAAATTAAACATTAAATAGTAAATTTTAAAAGTGTTTACTAATTTTCTCTGCCTTACTGTCACTGTGTCAGGCTCCAAATATCAATGCCAAATATATTTGGTATTTAAAATGTTGAAAATGTTTTCTCGATTCACCTCTTTTTTATGTGGAAGAATTTTTTCTTTTAAAAATCTTACAGTGAATATTTAACATTAGAATCAGAATAAAACCAAAATTCTTATTACTAACATATTTCTCCTTTTAAGCTCTTTTCACTTATATATTTGTTCTTTATTTAAGTTCCCTCTGGTGTTTTTTGTTTGTTTGTTTGTTTGTTTTTGAGACGGAGTTTCGCTCTTGTTATCCAGGCTGGAGTGCAATGGCGCAATCTCGGCTCACCGCAACCTCCGCCTCCTGGGTTCAGGCAATTCTCCTGCCTCAACCTCCCGAGTAGCTAGGATTACAGGCACGCGCCACCATGCCCAGCTAATTTTTTGTATTTTTAGTAGATACAGGGTCTCACCATGTTGAGCGAGATGGTCTCGAGCTCTCGACCTCATGATCTATCCGCCTCGGCCTCCCAAAGTGCTGGGATTACAGGCTTGAGCCACCACGCCCGGCCCCCTCTGGTGTTTTAAGTTCTTCATTCTTAAATCAGACTTGTTTAAAGGTTAAGGGCATGAATTCTGGGGCTAGACTTTCCGAAATTTAATCTCAGCTTTGTCACTAATTAGCCATGTGCCCTTGGGCAAGTTACTTAACCTCTCTGTGCGTTTTCCACATAGGTAAAAGTGGGATCATAATATCTGTTTCCTAGTATTGCGATTTCACAAGCTATTACGTATACAGTGCTCAGAATAGTGGTTGGCACATAGTAAGTGCACTGTAAGTATTCATTGTATAAATGAGATAAAATAAAAACCTTAAAGACAGCCATTGATTAGATTCCCTTTGGACAGAGCCAGATAAATGGCTGACACTTTACTTGTCTTAGATTGTCATCAGAATGTGATCTCTCTCATTTTACACTGATTTTTTCTGTATGTGTTGACATCCGTTTTAACATGACATCATTTCACTTCACTTTGGCCTCAGCTGTTAATAGTGCTATTGAACACTTGGTATAGATTAATTTATCTTTCACATTTAACATGACTTTCTCACTGTAAGAAAATCCTCATGATATACTAACCAATTTTATTTCAAGAAAATTCAATCTTGGAGATAAGTGATTACTTCTAAGAATACCCATAAAAATTACAAGCTCAATTACAACTCAGCTGGTGTTTTAAATGTTTTCTTCTTTTGCTCTATTACCAATCTTCTGGGCTTTAGCTCATAATATTCTGAATATGATCTCTACATTTTGCCTGATCTTTTTCTAACAAGAGTTCTTCAAACACTATGCTACTTAGGAACCACGATGTAGCCATGGTGTAAAAAACACATGTCTTTACAAACTCACATCTTTATAACTTGTATGTCTACTTTGATTCTAAAGTTCTATTTTGTTGCCATCTGAACACTTGAAATATAACACTTGAAGAATCAAGATATAAAGTGAGTATAATCCCCAGCCATCCGTTACTGTTGCTGGGCTGGGAAT
Source organism: Callithrix jacchus (assembly GCF_049354715.1). Lineage (NCBI taxonomy): Eukaryota > Metazoa > Chordata > Mammalia > Primates > Cebidae > Callithrix > Callithrix jacchus. The sequence continues at coordinate 17,575,555 of NC_133518.1, read as the reverse complement.
CCATCAGTCCAAGAGGCAACCTCCCCAAACCCAAACACTTGATATGCATATGCCAAATGGACTTCAGTTAAATAAAGTGAATGCTGCTAATGGTATTTAGAAGCAGGTCCTTCTCAAAGAAGCCTTGGTACACACCTTTGACCCTTAACTGGGGTGCTCCAACATTGCCTGGGATGATGACTCCCAGTGAAGGCCCTGTGCTGTGCTCGGCTGCATTTCCATCTGAGTGCCAACAGCAAGATAAATGAAAGACTGGTTCACTGGAGTACTGGTGGTTTGGGGGCTATTGATTTTTGGTCCATTCTCTTTAAAAGTGAGATCTAAAAAGTTGACAGAGGGTCATTAATTTCATCATATACTTGTCGTCTCATCCATAACCAATCCAGAGTCTGAGTGTGCTTGTCACTCTGCGTTTGCACTTTATTTGTTTGGGGTTTTCTTGGTGATTCCACTCTTTTTTTTTTTCCTTTCACTTCGGCCTGTTTAAATAAAGAAGGAAAAGAAACATGCCAGTTTGTGGCTCTTTCCTGAAAATGATTTGGGGGTGGAGAAAATTATAGATACAGATATATAGAGGGAGATTCTGATCATGGGAAATGGTCGAAAAATAGTCTCTTCCAGATGCCTTCTAACCTTGGTTTAAAAAGCTCCATATAAAATTCATCAATCCTAATTTTTCAATTAGCCTCCAATTGAATAAACACATAGGTGAACTAGTGGTCTTGTTTTAATGAAATATTAAAATAAGTTGCCAACGTTCTTTTTTAAAAAGCTTGTGGGTTCTCAACAAATGCTGTTGAAACATACAAAAATAATTGAAAGTAATGGCCATTAATTGAGTTTCTTTGGCTGTAAATTCTAAACAGAGCTACCAATCCTGCAAGAAACTCCAAACTAAATTTTAAGGTATCATGAAAACATCTTACTGGTGAGATTTTAGTGTTATGATGGCAGGTTTATTTTTTGTTTGTTTTTTAACAGGGTAAGGAGAGTTTGGCAGCCTCCATAATTATTATTGAAATAACCATCAAATAAAATCTTTAAACCTGGCTGAATATTCAATGAGCTGTGTAAATCTGAAGTGTGCAAAACAATAGCACAGGGCAAGAGTAGAATTCCAGAGAAAAAGCTGGGATTTTTAGACAATTCTGCAGCAGTCCACCAGGACAGTTATGTCCTCCTACCTGACTGGGGATATAGTTGATTCTCTGGTATCTGTTTTGAAACCTATTTGCAAGACTGCAAGTGAGGAAAGCAAAAGAAAATATGATTAAGTTCATGGGCCAAGGCAAAGAAATCCAGTATTAATAATATCACAACCTGCCAGTAAATCTCTATTTTATAGGTGAAGAAATACATTTCTACTTTAAAGGGTGTTTTTATATACCCTTGAGTGCCCAACTAGTTAAACTACCAAGGGAGCTCTACATGATTTAGAAGTTAATCCTTCAAATGGCTAACAATTGAATGCCTCAGCTGTTTGTAGTTTCCTACCGCTGGCTAATTTCATTTTCGTTTCATATGTTCAGTGGTAAGTTTTCATTTTTCGCTGACACTGAGGTTGTAAGTCTAGTTAATTTAGTTAAAGTGAGACTGGGAATGATCATAGTTTTCCACCAGCTACAACAAGACCTGGGAAAACTTAGAAGGAACACCCCACAAAGAAACTCAATAGGAAAGAAAATTGAGATGACCCAGCTCAGGGTCAGCTTTCATCACCACGGAGTAGGGATGTAAATAAACATCTTTAAATGTGTTAAAAGACTTCTAAGATCTGAAAACGTTTTATGCTTTGTATTATCTCAGGCTCTGTGGTTACTTTTCTGGCCAATTCCTCCTCTTTTTATGTCAAGTCATTTTCCCCCAAAGTCATTGCGTGAAGTTGTGGTAAAGGACAAACCTAACAGTTTTCATGTGCTTCTTACTAACTAAATTCCGTGTATTTTTTTTTCCATCTCCCTATTACCTGCTCTATTTCCTCCCACTCTCCCTGGGTTCCCTACACTTTTTCTTTTAGCTGCTCAAAGGCACAAAGCTCCTTCCCATGCCCTGATTCCTCATTTCCCTTCTCCAGTAACTACTGCTCCTTCCTTTATGTCTATATACCCATCCCTCTAACAAGTTATTTTTTTCTAACTCTTCATACCATATCTGGTCCACTGGTCTCATGTTCTCTCTCTTATGTGTACAAACACGTACTTAAGTCTTCACAGCACTAATCAGGGATGTAATTAAACAATTAATCGTGTAATTAATTTTTAGGGTCTGTCTTTCCCATTAGAATGTAAGCTCTATGTAGACTGGGACCATATCTGTCTGTCTTCCTTTCCTGTGCCTCAGAGCCTAGCTCATAGTATACACTGAAAATTTTGTTGAATGAATGAATCCATTCCAGAATCACTCTTCTCACCTGCAAAATGTAATGAAAAGGAACCCTTGTTTCTCAATATCATTGTTGGGATCAAATGATATAACAAATACTTGAAAAACACTTTATAGGAAATCAAATGCTACAAGCATTATTGTTAATGCATTATCATTAATGCATAAAGGTAGCAATTGTTGTTGTAACCATTTCTGTCTGACACATGAAAGCAATTGCTTGAAGGGACTTTGTCAAATGACAACTACTCCGATCTTCCTTCATGCAAAAGCAGCCAACCACTCACCTGGGAGCAGTTTCCTTTCACCTACCCCATGCCTCCTAAGCAGACTGCCACCAAGGAATCTGAATGCAGACCTTCATAATTCCATTTTAATGATGGTCTTGGTTGAACTTGAAAAACATTTTTGGGCACTATGATGAGTGTTAGAATATCCTAGCAGTCTTTCTAGGGCAAAGTAAGGCACTGCCTAGAAATATTAATATTCTAATAGTGAAAATAGATATGGGGACAGGCTAGAATTACAATTCTAGCCAAATTTCGCTAAGGTGAGGAGCCAGATCATAAAAGAAGTGCACTGAACTCAATCTGGAGTCTCAAACATAACTTTCTAGGAGGAGATGGTGACTAAGCTGATTCTTAAAGGATGAACAAGGTTTCCTAGGTAAAGATGGTGAGAGTGTTCCCAGTAGAACAAGCAGTATGAGAAAGATATAAATGTGTGGAACAGTAAGACATCAAGGTCACCAATCAAGGGTCCTGTCAGTAGGAAGCCAGCAGGGAGCCTTTATTTACAATGTCTTAGTATTCTAGCAGTTGCATAGGACCCTAAATCTGAGATGTGGTTTTATCAACCAAAAGCAGAATTTCCAAAAGCCCAACAAAATAACACCTATGAGTGACTTAAAATCAAAACCTACCTATCACCCCTATTTTAGCATCAGCTAAATGTAGCTGCCTTAAGAAAAGCAGCTTATCTCCACAATAGTCTTTCTGAAAAACTAATCATGTGAAAGTATGAAAAATGTACATTTCAAGGTATACATGTTTTTTCCTCCTACCCAGAAGCCCTCCTTTCGACTCTCCAGCAATGCCCCCTTGCATTCATAAACTCTGTGTCCCAGAGATACACGCATTTTTCCCGAAAAGTCATTAATTTTGGAATTTAAGAAATATGAAATAGACAAAGTGGGTAATTTTTCACACTTAGAAGAATGTGCCTGTTATGTTTTGACTCTTTTTCTTGCACAGCTGAAAAGAGATTAATATAACTCATTTTTTCTATTAATTGGCTTCCCAAGTGCCATAAAAGATGGTACCCAATCAAGTCACACAAAGCAAAAATTGCCCATAGCTTTCATTTACCCCCACCCAGGGAACATGGCCATCACACATTAACTTCCCAGCAGCTAGGCTTCCTAAAAGACTGATACGATATTGAAGCTCAAGAAGAGTCAAATCTCAAATAAATTGTTGAATCATCCTCAAAAAAACAACAAACAAAAGGCACCCAAAAGTCCTTTTTTAGGTTTGTTTGTTTTTTTGTTGGAGATGGAGTCTCACTCTGTCGCCCAGGCTGGAGTGCAGTGGTGTGATCTCAGCTCACAGCAACCTCCACCTCCTGTGTTCCAGCAATTCTCCTGCCTCAGTCTCCCAGGTAGCTGGGACTACAGTCACACACTGCCACACTCAGCTAATTCTTTGTATTTTAGTAGAGACAGGGTTTCACTGTGCTGCCAGGCTGGTCTCAAACTCCTGAGCTCAGGCAATCCACCTGCCTCGGCCTTTCAAAGTGCTAGGATTACGGGGTGAGCCACCGCGCCAGGCCTAAGCACTTTATATTTAAAAAGTAGCCAAGCAAATGTGCCAACAATGCAAAAGTGTATATGATTACAAACCATTTTATTTTGCAGAACTTTGGAGTTGGATCAATTCTAGCTTATTGAGAAGCTCTTCAAATTAGAAAGTAAGACAGTAAATCACAAAAGATATATTCCAACGTCCCCTAGTCATAAGCATAAGAAAAGACCAGGGGAAAAAATAATAAAAGGTCTGAAATCCTATGAGACTACACTTAAACTCTGAAGTCTAGGAAACTCTTTAACATTAGCAAGAATTCCGAAGATTTGCATTTAGTCTAATGGAAGAGAGAAAAAATGGGCTTCCCGATGACAGCAAAACCACAATTAGATCACTGGAGGTCCTGGCGACCAGATACGAATTTACTCCTTTCTGTTGAAGCTCGCTGCTGGAAGAATAACACAATTCTACAGTCACAGTTCTGCCATGAAACAAGGGATCATGGGGTACAGGTGCCTGAGGGAGAGGGGATAGGAAGAAGGAAAGAAAGTGCTATGGATTAGACTGTTCTATTCCTGGCCACAGAGAGAGAAATTCTGAGACACATCACAGTATTTGATGCGTAAGCTTACTAAGTCAAAAAAGGAAGAAATACCTTTAGAATCCTAATGGTCCTATTGCCAGAGTATAAGTTATGAGGAATCTGGTGTATCTATCATCCAGCAACCAAAGAACACTAAAAATCACATATGGTTGTTCAGCAGAGGAATTACTACAGGTGAAAAATGTCCATTTTAAAGATTTAGAGATAGATTCCAATAGCTAAAGGTGGGCCTGAGCTATTTTTTAAATTACAGTAAGGCATACTTTTAAATGCCTAATGTCCTTTGCTTTCATTTGTTTGTTTGTTTGTTTGTTGAGACAAGGTCTGGCTCTGTCACCCAGGCTGGAGTGCAGTGGCATGATCTTGGCTCACTGTAACCTTCTCCAACCCCTCTCCACAACCCTCATACCCCCCATCCCCACCCAAGGCTCAAACGACCCTTCCACCTCAGCCTCCCAGGTAGCTGGGACTATAGGCACATGCTACCACACCCGACTGATTTTTTGTATTTTTGTAGAGATTGGGTTTAGCCATGTTGCCTATTCTGGTCTCAAACTCCTGGGCTCAAGCAATACATCAGCCTCAGCTTCCCAAAATGCTCGGAATATAGGCATGAGCCACCACTCCTGGCCTCAATGTCCTTTTTTTAAATCTCTTCATTTTTGCTTCTGCTTTTCTCTCTAAGTTTACCTCAGAAATAAAACCAAATATCCCTTCTTTAAATTCTAGACACCTATCATGTGTAACTTCCACCTAGCAAGCACTGAATACATATATTTAAATGGAAGCAGATTTATCATTTAATCAGACAGTGGAGAACACTAAGTGAAACTTCTCAGAAAAGTCATGCACTCTTTGGGTTTCATGTCCAGGAATCCAACAAGAAGGAAATACCATCCCAGCTGAGCAATAATTATTCTTCCTTAGATTTCTCAGCCCCCATGGCACTGCACTACATGTCTATGTCCTATATACTAACCACTCCCCTTTGCTATGTGCCTCTAACTTCTGGTGTATTCTTTCCTTCTGGCTCCTCATCACAATGCCTGGAATCACATTTGTGTAATTTTGGAGTCAAACAAAGCACTTCCATGACATTTCCCTCTTCTGTTTTTCTCCATGTAAGTTCCCATTTTCCATTTATACAATTCATTCTATTTGATACTTTTCCTTACTATTCCATGGATGTCCTCTTATTTTGATGATGTATGTTTATTTATGCCCCCTTCATTTTAGCAAGCGTGTTTTGTTGTCCATGTGTCATGAACTTTCAGTTTAAGATCTTTAGCTGTGTAGACTTGGGCTAGACTTCGTATTGCCTGGAATTTAAAAACATAACAAAATCTTGTCATGACTACATGTGCAAGGTTCCTGAGAGTGTTTCTCTCAAAGGAAGGATAAATGCTTGAAGTGATGGATACCCCATTTACCCTACTGTGATTATTATACATTGTATGCCTGTATCAAAATATCTCACATACCCTATATATACACCGACTATTTACTCACAACAATTTTTTAAAATTTAAAGAGTTTCTTCCCCCATTCAAGAGGTTATTTCACTCAATGGTGCCTATATTGTATAAAATAATAATTATGTGTGTGTGTGTGTGTGTGTGTGTGTGTGTGCCTCAGGAGGCTGAGGCAGGAGGTTCACTTGAGCCCAGGAGTTTGAGTTTGAATTCACCCTGGGCAACAGAGTGAGGCCCATCTCTTAAAAAAAAAAAGGATAAAGGAAAAGGAAATGAAAGGAAAATAATATAGGCCTTAGTGTTCATTTTTTCAAATTATTCAATTTATATTGAATCCTAATCATGTTTTTAACCAACAAAAAGTTCAAAGATAAGGTCTTAATGACTAATCACTATTGTGGTAAGACAAATATGTCACATGTTGTAAAAATCAATCAAAATATTTACTAGACCTCTACTTTGTGTCTGCCTGGTAGCTATCCATATAAAGAGACACCATCTAGATACCATTCCAACTGTCAAAGATTTTTAAATCAGAGCAGAAACCTAAAGAAGGCGTGATTAGCATCCAACAGTCTCCTGGTTTCCAGAAGGAGGTCAACGGCTGAGGTTCCAACCTTTGAGAGGATCAAAAATAATCTTGGAAGCTTTGTCAGAAACATGGAGCCCCGATTTCTACATTAGATCTGTAAGGTAAATAAGACTGTCTGGAAGTGGATTCAAGAACTTGTATTTTTGAAACTTCCCTGGTGATCAGAATCATCACCATTTCTACAAACTGCTGATCCATCTGGCCTTCATCCTAATCCACAGGCTAGCCAAAAACACAAGAGCAAATATATGAGATTCCCAGCTGCTGAAAAAAGAGAAAAGAGAGACCACTATGCCCAAATATTGTAAAGCTTGAAATTCAGCAACACAATTTTGAGAACTGAGCAGTCGCTACTTTTGCGCTGTCCTACAGATTAGGTGAAGCAAACAATATGTTTAAACACCAGATTCTATTCATTTTGGATAAAAGGGAGGGAAGCCAATTATACATATAGCAAAAGAGAAGGAAGAATAAATACTATATATATGTAGTATTCATTAGATATAGATATAGATACAGAAATGTATTGACTGTATAGGCAGGTTCTCAGAGAGAAAGAATACCCTTTCATCTCTCCTCCCTTTTCCCTAGGACCACAACTCAACATGACAGATTGGGTCAGTAGTTGAGGTGGAAATGGGCAAGATTTGAGGATGCTGATCAGCATGTCAAACAATTTAGTCAGGCACCACATGCCCCCTCTCATTCAGAAGATGAATTTCTTTTGCAGTGGCACATTGAAGGGAGAGGTTTAGATGGACCTTGTGGAAATATACACGTAAAGAATAATTTGCAAACTAGGAAGACAACTGTCTAAAGTCAGTTGAGAAAGCAAACAACAACAAACTTCATGACTATCTTTAGTATTTTGTAAACGTCCATTCCTGAAGTCTAGCCTTCCAGCCTGATGCTCCATATTAGAAAAAGCCACTTACTCAACATTCATAATATTCTTTCCTTTTTTCAGTATACAGCTTATTAATATAGATGTCAGTCTGTACTTAGAACCTAGCATAAAATATCCTTGAAAATGTAATGTCAACAGAATGGTAATATACTACTTTGGGTTAATGGGACAGTTTTATTTCACCAGCTTAATTTTTATCAATATTATATAAATTATATTGTTACAATCATATATATTTATGATTAGATATAAATTAACTGTTTTTTCCCTAATGCTAAAAACTTTATTATGTGAAA